>NC_054484.1:103493599-103839717 GCF_017639515.1 Carcharodon carcharias | reverse complement strand
GGTGCCGTTTAAATTTGGCAACCGGAAATCTGAGCCAATGAAGTAAAGAATCCCAGCCTGCCCTGCTCTGCCCTGTCCTGAGATACGATGTGCATCACATTCATGCGTATATAATGAGCTGAAAAGAGGTCAATCTGTCATGGAAACGCACCACAGCAGCTGGCAGGAGCTGCACTGCCTTTCCCAACTATCACCGTGGGGTGGAAAATTCCGCCCACGATCATAGTTGATCTTTCACACCCAGTCCCCATATCTGTTGATTTCTTAATAAATCAAAAAAAGCCATTCATCTCAGCCTTGTCTTTTTGGTTTGTATCTCCACGCATTATTTCTCCCCCCCCCCCTTTGGGGAAGTGTGGAAAGGATTATCAATCTTTTAAACTAAGCCTTGAACACTCTGGCACATAGGCAGGACCAGGAAGTGAAATAATGGGCCCCTGGTGCTTCCTCCATTTCCAGGCCCCTTATCTCCACCCCCCACCCCCTCCCCACTCCTTAACCCTCCCCCTCACAACTTCAGGAACCAGAATTGGGAACCATAGTCACAGTTGGGTCAAATTATTTCATGTAGGCCAGCTCAGAGTGTGCACCACCAGAGGCAAATGCAAGGTCTGTGTTAGTTAAACCCAGCTCCTTAGCTTGGCCCTGGTCCCTTCCCCACTTGACTCCTGTAGTTGGTTAGTGGGCTGGCACCTGTGCAGGATGGTGAGAGCGCTGCCAAGGGTGGACTTGGGCTCTCACTCCAGGACAATTGGATCTCAAGCGCTGCAACTTTGTCCTGGAGTGGAGTACCCATCGTGCACTTGTTCGCAAGCACATTGAGACATGGAGAAACCACCTGAGAGAGGAGTGGTGGTGCCCAAGCCTGGGCCCCCCGAAAGTACAGGCCCCAGTGATTGGCACCGTGTGCACCCCCCTCTCCCGGGCCCAGGAAGCAGTGCACTACCTACTGATTAGTAAGACCTTATTCCCATGTCAGCCTTGAATATACTCAATGATGGAACGTCCACAACTCCATGGGGTAGAGAATTCCAAAGATTCACAACCCTTTGAGCAAAGAAATTTCTACTCGTCTTAGTCCTGGATGATTGACCCCCTTTTCCTGAGATTGTTCTCCTGTGTTCTAGATTCCCCAGCCGGTGGAGGGAGAAACAATCTTTCATTGTCTACCCTGTCAAGCCCCTTCAGAATTGTGCATGGTTCAGTGAGATAAACTCTCATTCTTCCAAACTCCAGCGAGTATAGCCCAATTTACTCAGCCTCTCAGCCTCATAAATCAATCAATTCAACCTTCACTGTATTACCTCCAAGACAAGTATATCTCTTATTAGATGTGGAGGTGAAAACTACACACAGTAATCCAGGTGTCTCAGCAAGCCCCAATACAATTGTAGCAAGACTTCCTTGTTCTTATACTCCAGTCCCTTTTAATAAAGGCCAACATGCCATGTGCCTTCCTAATTGTTTGCTGTCTTCCTGTGTTCCTTGTATGAGTATACCCAAATCCCTCAGAACATCAATGTTTAATTGGCGTGTGAATCAGGTAACAATGCAAAAGTTATTACCTTTGAGGTTCTGCATTTTAATTTGGACCCTAACTCCTCAAACTCTATCAGCAGAACATCAGCCCTAATTCTACCTAAGTGAGTGGATCCCACATGGACTACAACTGGATCCTTACCCTCCCACTTGAAATTCATCTCCAGCCGCAAGATGTTTTTTACCCAGGCAATGGCCAGGCAATGCAACCTTCAGAACTCCCAGTCACGGCTGCCCAGAACAATATCTGTCCCCCAACTATACTATCCCCTAGCAATACCATACTCCTTTTCACTTCCTCCTCTTTTATAGATTGCTACACTAAGTTACTATGGCCAGCTTGCCCAATCACACTGCAGTCTGTGTTCTTATCTGCACAGAAAACAAATGCCTCATGCCTGTTGATCAAAGTCAGGGGCTAAGGCTCCTCCATTACTGCAATCTGGGTCCCTGTCCATTGCTGACTCACAGTGATATTCTCCAGTCCCTGACCTTTGGACAGCTGTCTCTATGACAGGTTCAGATCTATTTATTTACTCAGGGATCCTTGAGTCATCATAATCAGGATGAAAATATGACATGACTGGCTCCCACTCCTTTCACCTCATCAATATGATTGAAGAGCCCCAATTCCCAGCTGCAGCAAAGAGAAAAATTGTTCCTAATGTCTTTGAAAAAGGGGACTGACCTTTTTTTTGTTCTCAAGGACACCATTTAGTGGGTAGAATCATCCCAGGTTTGCACTAAGTGCAGTAGCGGGCAGGAAAATGGATGTTTTACCTGCTGGCCACAATGGTGGGTTTTCACGCTGTATCATCCCATTCCCGCCTCATTAATTATACATTTCCAAGGGACACGCCAGGTCACTGAGGGCATCCTCTGATTCGCCCACCCCATCATCACCTCAGTTCCTTCAGTAAACCAGGTGCCAAATTTAAAAGCCGCTCCTGCAGAGAGAGCTAGCACTCTTCAAGGGATAGGGAGCTGCTGGGAACTGATGGCTGCCAAAGGGAGGAAACATGCTGCTCGCAGATTTAATGAAGCCTCCCTGAAATGCCTACTGGACATAGTGGAGGCCCACCACGATGTCCTCTACCCCATTCTGTGCAAAGACCAGCATGCAAGGTCACCAATCCAGCATGGGAGGTGGTGGTCAGCGCCAACACCTTGCAAAAGAGGATAGCCACCCAGTGTCGTGAGAGGATGAGTGGTCTTGTCCATTCTGCCAGGGTAACTCACTCTTCTCATTGCTCTCAACTCACACACCCTCAAACCCATCGCACATCCATAGGGATCTCACACCTCAAGGGGCAACACCACTGATTCTCTTCCACACCCTCACACCCTCTGGAGCTCATGTCCTCATCCTGTCCATGTCTCCACTCACCACACAAACATTCCACATAGTGCCATGCGTCCTGCTCACACTCTATCCATCTGTTCCCATGTAGGGGAAGCTGGCTCAAAGCAGCAGGGAGAGGTCCCAAACCTGGGGGGGGGGGGGGGGGGGGGGGGGGGGGGGGGGAATGGCTTACATTAGGCCCCTCACTCACTTTGAGGAGCATGCCATCACGCTGACTGGTGAGGAAGTGGACTGTGCCTGGTGAGGTTGGTGGTGAACACCCTCATGAGGATCCTGCAGCACATTATCCCTCTCTCAATGCAACTATGAGTGCTCTCTCTCCTGTTTTTGATCCTGCTGCCATGCACTAATTATCGCTACGTTGGTTCACAGAGAGCTCAGCCAAGTGAATGACATTCTCAGCCAGCCAGTCCCTCAGCTCCATTCAGGTCCACACCTCCAGCCAAGAAACAGCTCCTCCTTCGAAGAGCTGAGGTAGCAGGTTAAGCCGAGCTCCCTGGAACGCGGAGGATTGCTGGGGAAGAGGCACCTGTGAGGTCTGAGTCAGATGACAAGCCTTCTGATTCGGTCTTCCAACTCATCGTGGAGAGTCAGCAGAAGGCGTGGGAACATCATGCAGAGCTGTTGGAAGCCCTCAACAGAGTGGCACATGAGTCGGAGGAGTGTGTCCACCTGCTCTCTGATGAAGTGGTGCCCACATGTGCACATATGGAGGTCTCCATGAAAGGGATGGTGGACGCCATGGAGACCCAGGTCCAGTGGAATGCAGAGATGCATGCAGACCTGCACTCCGTCATGGTACACATGAGTGAGCTCCTATAGTGGCAACGCGAGAGGGAAATGGGGCACCTTGAAGTCCTTCTAGGTGCTGCTTCTCCTCAAGGAGGCAGGCCAGGGCCCTCGGGCACCTGAAGGGAAGAGGAGCGGCAACTTGACACCCCAGGGTCATCTACTGAGGAATCTCAGAGATTGTCCTCTCCCTCCAAGTCCCCTTTGCCTGTGACTCCTTCAACTTCATCCTGTCACCGCAGAGAGAGAACCTGGCCCACAGGAGGACAGCCAAAGCAAGCCAGCGCCCTCAAGGCCTCAGCTGTCCAGAAGACCCATGCCACAGTCATCAGAGACAACAGGGCCAACTTTTGCACAGGCTGACTCCACCATTGCTGCGGATGTCAGGGCAGCACCTAGAAGAAGTGGTAGGACTAGAAAAGTTAAGAAATTCTGATCATAAATGAATGCAAGGGTGAACACATTTTGTCACCTTATAATCTGAAAATATATTCACTATCACTGAATAAACCGTAATGGTATCTTTCAGCTTCATTTACAGGTTTCTTGAGTCCTCCCACTGCATCCCCGCTACCTCCACCCCCTCTCCACACCACTCACCACCACCCCCCAACCCCCACTAGCTGTTCAGCCGCACAAAGCCAGCCCACGATTGATTCTGGATGGAGAAGTGTGCATGTGTGGTAGGGCCATTCGGAGGCTCATGCAAGCACTCTCCCATAAATGCAAATCTTTCATCGATCACACTCATCTCAATGTCCTCAGCATTTTCAATGCTGCCTGCTGGGGTTCTCTTTCAATTGTCCATCTGAGCTGACCCGCATCTCCACCCACCCACTGACTGCACTCCCATACTGCACCTGTGCCCGTCCAACACAAGACTCCACTCACGTTTAATTTTACAAGCATGATGTTGTAAAGTATGTCTTCCGCTCCTTCATCTTTTCCCTCCCCCAATCACCCATGTCCTTTTCCCCATCGTTGTTAACCTGCCCTGGCATCACCTTCCACCTCCCCACTGTCACCTACCAGCCAGGACCCTTTTCTTTCCAGGGTGTCCAGGTGAACTTGCACGTTCCCTACTTTCCCAAGAATCCCTTTCTTCCCCCCAACTTCTTCCTGCCCAAACCCCTTCCTGCCCTGGACTCCTCCCCCCTCCAAACTCCTTCCTCCCCCTGGATTCCTTCCACCCTCCGAACTCCTTCCCTGCTCCGAACCCTTTCACTTACACCTTTCTCCCCCACTTACACCTACTTCCTCTGTTGTTGCGTTCTCCCCCATTACTCCCTTTCCCTACCCAACCTTACCTCGCCCCTGGCACCATCATTCCCCCCCCTCTCCCAATCTTACGGCCCGCCTCCCCCCAACACCATCATCCCCCCCTCTCCCAATCTCAACCCCCCTCTACATCATTGTTCCCCCCCTCCCAACCTCAACCCCCTCCCCAGGTACACCATCCAATCCCATTCAAACCTAGATCTTCCTCACCCACTACCCCCCAACCACCAGTATACCTTCCACTCCCAGTCAAACCTAACCTTTCTCCATCTTCTCAACGAGCAACCATAGCAGGCCATGGCCAAGACACTGATGTCCCAAAACAGACCCCAGACATCAACGGTGACCTTCCACCTTCCGTGAGCTGCTTCGCAGGGGAGCCATGTCCATGAGAATCCATCTAATATGTGATGCACGTGGTCCTCTAGGGTCCGGTTGCTATGAGGCTCCAGCATTTTCTGCTCCCCAGATGTCCCTAACAGTAAGTCCCGACTCCTGCATGTCACACTTGTCAAGACGTGTTCGGGGTCAGCGTGTTTTCCCGCCGACGTGGGCGGTAATTTGTCATGGGGGGATGATTCCGGCAAGCAGGGCTTATAATTCGATGCAGATTTATTAGAATTATGTTCCCGATGTGCAGCAGTGGGAATGAGGGCCCACCATTGACGGGCGGAGCAGACGGTTGCAAACTGGTTTCACGACTGGGTGAAACGAATTTTTGGCCTCGCTGCCATGTTATCCGCTCACGCCCTCCATGATGCCGGACACCAAAGGGGGCAGAAAATTCCACCCCATATTGTCAGCTTTACATCGTTGATGGTATACTGTAAAGTCCAGTCGACACAAAGGGCCTACAGGATCTGTATATCACTACAAAGCAGAATGAAAAATCCAATCTACATACAACTTGTGTTTATTAGATTTTGGCTGTTTTTCACAGCAATGTGAATGTTTTATTTATTTTTATTTGATGTTGCTTTTTATCAAATCTCTGCCACATAAGGTATTTAATATTTATAAATTGCTTGGGACTAACCTTTTAGCCTAACTTCTGTGCTCTGCATATGATGCAGCAAAACCCAATACTCCTTTGCAAAGTATCTATTCGTGGATAGCTGAAATCATTTCTTCTAACACCTTTCATACTTGGGACTGACAAAAGTGAAAGGTACCTTTAGTAATGACCATTTTATATGCTGCAAACCTTTGCACCAAACTTTTACTTGTCCAGCCTTGAGGCAAGGCTAACTTTTCCAAATTCTAAATGTTTTTCCCATAAAAAATAGCAGTGCAAAAGCAGGAGTATGCCTCTCATTGAGTGTAATGTAGCAGGGAGTCAAAGATCAAAAACCAATTCTCTACTGTTAAACGTGTATCATTTGGTTATATCAGTGGGAATGTGGGTTTTCATTGCCCATCATTTCATGTACATCGTTGCTTGTGGGATCAGCTATCCATAGGCAGAATTTTACCACCTTTGAAGATTTTCTGAAGTCAAGACCAAAAGCAGGTCTCGACTCGGCTGGTTAATGGCTGACCACCCGCCTGCAGATCTCACCAGATGGGGCAAATTAAGAGGCCACTTCTGGAACCACCGTCCAATTGAGGATACGGGGCTGACCAAGCAAGCAGCTGGCCCAGCGGGAGGGTCTGCAGCATTATCCTGTCGATAGCCACATTGGGTAAATTAGGCAGGCAGGAGAAAATGAGGCTGCCTCGAGATTGAGGCATCCTCTGAAGATGTGCAAAGTAGTTAAACTAATTTATACCCACGGCTACCAGGCCATCATTGTGCAGGGGGGTTCCACTCCTCAGAATGGCCGGCAGCCACAGCTGCAACCCTGTGGCAAAGGCAGCTCCAGGGGTCTGGGGAGTTAACTAGAGGAGACTTCTTCACTGGCACCTCAACCTGCTGCTGGGAGGTGATCTCCAGGGTCATGCCAGGCTTCATCTTCAGCATGTGGCTTATCTGTCATCAGTAAGATCACGCTGTCACCCCCAAACTGGCCAAGGTGGTCAGTTAATTGCTACCAATTGACCACCCACCACTGTCCAAAGGTGAGAGCACATCAGGTGCGATTCTGAAAACAAACGTTCTCACCAGCCGCCCCCAAAGCGGCCTCCACATCTTTGTAAAGTCCCACCCAATGAATTAAAACAGCTTCAGTTTTGTTCAAAAGGGATGCTTGGCAAAGAAGACTTAAGGCATGACTGAGGGGCTGAAGGAACGGGTAAATCACTCACCTGTGTCTTGAGGATCTGGATATGTTGGTTTGGTCACTGTTTATAACAATAAAGTAATTGAATGAACCACATAACCATGGTATCAGAATTATTTGGGAGAGATTGAAATTAACATAAGTTGGCTCCATGTTATCTGAAGTCTGCTTTGTGTGTTGTTTAATTCATTGTCCTATTCTTAATGTTAGTATGCATGGAACGCAGAGGTAAGACGGAAGAATTGGTATCCGTGTATTTAATAAGCCACTGTTTGCTGTAGTCATGCTGGAATTGTAAAACACAATGGCATAGTGGTATTGTCACTGGACAAGTAATCCTGAGACCCAGTGTAATGGACCCAGGTTTGAATCCCGCCACAATAGATGGTGGAATTTGAATTCGATATAATTTTGGAATTAAAAGTCCAATGATAACCAAGAATCCATTGTCAAATGTTGTAAAAACCCATCTGGTTCACTAATAATCTGGTCTACATGTGACTCCAGACATGTCTTAAATGGCTTAGCAAGTTGTATCAAACTGCTACATGAAACCAGACAGCGCACCAGACATCAACCGAGGCACTGGAAACAATAATGGCAAACTCAGCCCTGTCAACCCTGCAAAGTCCTCCTTACTAACATCTGGAGGCTAGTGCCAAAATTGGGAGAGCTGTCTCACAGACGAGTCAAGCAACAGCCTGACATAGTCATCCTCATGACATCATACCTTACAGATAATGTCCCAGACTCCACCGTCACTGTCCCTGATTATGGCCTGTCCCATGGGCAGGTCAGACCCAGCAGAGGTGGTGGCACAGTGATATATAGTTGGGAGGGATTTGCCCTGGGAATCCTCAACATTGACTCCAGACCCCATGAAGTCTCATGGCATCATTTCAAACATGGGCAAGGAAACCTCCTGCTGATTACCATGTACCACCCTCCCTCAGCTGAGGAATCAGTGCTCCTCCATGTTGAACATCACTTGGCAGAAGCACTGAAGGTGGCAAGGGCACAAAATGTACTCTGGGTGTTGGACTTCAATGTCCATCACCAAGAATGGCTTGGTAGCACCACTACTGACCGAGCTGGTGAATCCTAAAGGACATAGCTGCTAGACTGGGTCTGCAGCAGGTGGTGAGGGAACCAACAAGAGGGAAAAACAAACTTGACCTCATCCTCACCAACCTGCCTGCTGCAGATGCTTCTGTCCACCACACAGTCGCTGTGGAGACAAAGTCCCACCTTCACATTGAGGATACCAAAGACTTGGGCTGACAAGTGGCAAGTAACATTCACGTCACACAAGTGCCAGGCAATGATCATCTCCAACAAGAGAGAATCTAACCATCGCCCCATGACATTCGATGGCATTACCATCACTGAATAACCCACTGTCAATATCCTGGGGGTTACAATTGACCTGAAACTGAACTGGACTAGCCACATACATACTGTGGCTACAAGAACAAGTCAGAGGCTAGGAATCCAGCGATGAGTAACTCAGCTCTTGACTCCCCAAAGCCTGTCCACCATTTACAAGACACAAGTCAGGAGTGTGATGGAATACTCCCCAATTGCCTGGATGAGTGCAGCTCCCACAACACTCAAGAAACTGGACACCATCCAGCGCAAAGCAGCCTGCTTGATTGGACCACATTCACAAACATTCACTCCCTCCACCACAAACGCACAGTAGCAGCAGTGTGTACCAAGGTGCACTGCTGAAAATCACCAAGACTCCTTAGACAGCACCATCCAAAACCCACGATCACTACCATCTATAAGGACAAGGGCAGCAGATAGATGGGAACACCACCACCTGGAAGTTCCCCTCCAAGTCACTCACCATCCTGACTTGGAAATATATCACCGTTCCTTCACTGTCGCTGGGTCAAAATCCTGGAACTCCCTCCCTAACAGCACTGTGGGTGTACCTACACCACATGGATTGCAGCGGTTCAAGAAGGCAGCTCACCACCACCTTCTCAAGGGCAACTAGGGTTGGGCCATAAATGTTGGCCCAGCCAGTGACGCCCACATCCTGTGAATGAATTTTTTAAGTTGTGGAATTTTGTTGTATGATTTGACTGAGTACTCATATTGGATTGTGTAACCTGTGCACATTAGAGACAAAGATCTGAATCTGCAGTTTTACCACTGATACCTGTATTTAAAGTAACAGAACAAAATAGAACAGAAGAGCAGTTCAACACTCCTGTTTCACCAGTTAACAAACAAGTCAAATGTCACACACCATTCCATGCTCATTGTCTCATAAATAAGCAAAGAGAAATTCAACACCATGTATGTAAGTCTTGTGGTCAATGCTTTGAACTTTTCCAACAGGTCCAGGCTTGTAACTTTTTATTAATTTGTTTGCTCTGTAATTTCAACTGTGGCCATCCACTGCTATCCTTCTCTCCCTACCCCACTGCTTAAATCCCTTAACACTGAGAACATTACAGATTTATGTAGAAGTTACAGCTTTCTGCTGTTGAGGACATTGCCCATTCCCCACCCTAAATGTTCTATGCTTTTCCATACCACAACGAGGCTGGAAAATCCCGACCAAAGTATAATACACAGGTTCACTTGTCAAAAAGCTCTCACCACTTCTTAGAAAACTAAGTCTAAATCTGTCGCTTCAAGATGGATAACGATTCTGCCAAGGACACGGAAAGGTTCTAATACTCAAGTATTTTAAAATCCTGCAGTTACTGCACGTTTGCAGCTCATTCCCAGGGAGTGTATTGATGGGAAAGTCCAACTACCCTGTATCCCAAAACCTGGTATCCTAATCTTATGGTTTTTGAAACGTATTTTCAACTCGCCCCTGGTCTCAAGAAGCCACCAATTCTTCTTTAGCAATTATCAAGCTCCCCAGGATGGAGGTGGGGTAATTGAATATCTTTAAGACGAAGGTAGGTATATTCTTGTTAGGCAAGAGAATCAAAGGTTATAAGGGGTGTATGGGAATGTGGAATTAGTAATACAAACAGATCAGCCATGATCTTATTGAATGGCAGAGCAGGCTCGATGGGCCAAATGGTCTACTTCTGTACCTATTTCGTATGTTCGCATAACTGCCACTCCAGGCAGTTCTCTACTTAACAAGCTAACCTAATGTACTTGAAGCGTAGTACTATGTCAGATCTTGATTTTTACTCTATGGTTAAACCTGTAAAGGACTTACCAGGACTTACAATGTGAACCTAATTCGCTACTCACTCAGTCTCCTACTCAAAACCAAACGCTGACAGTTGGAAACTTATCCTTGCTTACAAGTCTTCTTCTTAATCCCATATACACAACTAGCTCTCTTTGATCAATAGCAATCAAGTTTTTATAAAACAAAATGACAAGTGAAACAAAAATTATTCCAGATATTCAATCTTCAGCTTCTGCTGAAGTAGCGGGGCTCAGACCATATAGCAAAGGAAAAGCTAGATTGGGACTTGTCAAGGGTTAAATTGTATAAAACCTGAAAACAGAAGGCATGCAATTAACCTGCCCCGTTCATTGCGTTGAAGGGAGCACTTTCAATATGTGCTGCTTACAATTTTAAATGATTGCTCCGCAGAACCAGTGCAATATTTGTTCATTGGCTGCAGGCAGCAGCAGAGGGCCAGATAGCACAATGGCCAGTGCTCGTAAATGACAACCTGTATGTCTTAAAGGGGATGTGAATTGTGACTGCAGGAAGTGGTGAGAGTTTTTTGATGAGTGAATCCGTGTGTTATACTTTGGCCTGGATTTTCCAGCCTCGTTGTGACAGAACCCACTGCAGGAGGTGCGGAGACCCAGTCAAAAGTCCATTGATTTTAAGGGGGAGTGGATGATCCCAGCAGTGGGCAGGGCTGGAAAATCCCGCCTCTGAGAAATGGTTGAACGTACGAGAAAATGTGCAACAAGGTTTTCTGACGATGCACTGGAAGCCTTGATGAAAGATATAGAGAGGAGGAGAGATGTCCTGTATTCACAAGGAGGGGCAGCAAAAGGCCCACCAGTCATAAGACCATGGGAGGCAGTGAGGAGGAATAGTGGCAGATGTACATGCCAGGAGTATTGTCCAAAGAACATGGATGCAGTGAAGGAAGAAGTTTAACAACCTGACATGAGTTGTCAAGATGAGCAAGTTCAATTTTCAAGTGGCATATCCCGCCAACTCCACCTTGCCAGTTAATGAAGGAAGAGGAAGACAACAGTGAAAATGAAGAGGCACCATCATTCGATGTTCACTCACAGCGAACAGTTAAGACATGAACACTGCATGTATTTTAAAGGCTATGATAGAGAAGGAATGTACACGTGGTGAGACTGAGCACCAGTGAGCAGCAACCAGTCTGGGAAGAAAGGATAGCGTAGGCGTCAACTCACCAGAGGCAACATCACAGATTAATTCTGCTTCAAAGTTAGATGAGAATTTTGATGGACCATACAACAGAAGAAGACTGTTATGTGAACACTTGACGCACTGGAAAGTCTGCTAAACAGTCTGTGTTCGATGGCAAGGAGCACAGAGGAGTCCAGCAAAATTGGCATAGGGCCTTACTCGGAGTTTGGAGTCCATCCTTTCAAACATGGAATGTGTTCACCTCTATCAGCCCATCTGTGGAACCCACCCACTGTGATGCAGCATCTGACAGCCATTGTCACAGCTTCCACTGCAGAACAAACAACTTCCATCAAGGGTCTGAGTGCTACTGTGGAACCTCATACACTGCCTTGCAAGCTCAGACTGCTGCCATCATGCCTATGGATACCACTGTTCAAATCGGCTTCTCGGGCATCACTGCAATCCATCAATTTGTTCTCAAACAGATCTGTAGGATTGCCGAATGCCACTCAGGGAGAGCGGCATTGGCTCCACGGAACATGGAAGGCAATGTCCATGCATCTAATGGCACCCTGCATCATGGAGAAGGCTGCATTCCATGCAAAACCTTATGCTTACTTTGCCTGTTTGCCTCTGGCAAGAGGGAATGAGATGAAGTTGTCTCTCTTTGCATAGAGATCCTCAATGACCTCCCTTATGCAGCAATGCACCATAAACTGAGATGTTCTTTACATCTCCAACAGCAGCCTGAAAAGAGGCAGATGTATCAAAGCTAAGAGCTACAAACACTTTGACATCCATAGGCAATCCTGTCCTCGCCCTAGTTTGGCAATAGGGGAAAATCTTCTTGGTCTTATATTTTGGTCTCATTTTGGTGCTTAATTGTACTTGTCCTGTTTAGAAGCAGCTAGTTATTCAATTGTCCTAGATCAATGCAAATTAGATTTGTGAGGAATAGTTTATTTTGTATATGTCAGTGAGTTGCAAAGTTACTATTAGGCCCAGGCATTTAAAGCTATTTGCTGATGTAATAACGTATACACAATGTTGGAATTTTCTCTTTGAGGAGCATCACTCATTGGAGGGAAAACATGACAATTCTGCTTTTCTTTTAAAGTTCAGTGTCAGAAACACAATGGCCTCAAAATTCCTGTGTGCACGGTTGCAGGGACTGATCCAAGCGCCAGAATGGTGAGGCCCAAGGTATCCCAATATTAAAGCTCAGACCTTACTTACGTTGAGACAGCGAGCTGCTTGAGAGCAACAGGCAGCTCACAAGCAAAGCACGGCTGAAGATCAGGCTGCTGCTCATGGTGTAACAGTTCTCAGGTAAGTGAGGAAGGTCAGGCAACATAAGAGAAGGATCACCCCTTTGCGTTATAAAATGAGGCATAGAGTATAGAAGCAAGCAAGTTATGATGAACTTTTATAAAACACTGCTTTAGCCTCAACTGCAGTATTGTGTCCAGTTCTGGGTTCCACACTTTAGGAAGGATGTGAAAGGTGAATAGCAAAAAAAAAAAAATGGCAATATGAGGAAAGGCTTTTTAACAGAATGTTTAGGATCTGGAATGCGCTTCCTGAGAACGTGGCGGAGGGTGATTCAATTGTAGCTTTCAAAAGGGAATTTGATAAGCACTTCAAGGGGAAAGATTTGCAGAGTGACAGGCCAAAGGGTGGGGGAGCGGGACTAGCTGAGTTGCTCTTGCAAGGAGCCAGCACTGATAAGTAGGCCCAAATAGCCTCCTCTGTGCTGTAACAATTCTATGATTCTATGTGACTGCTGCTCCTCCCGGCTCCATATTCAGGACAGTATTTTTTTTAAACTAACCTCATTGGTTGCAGCATAACTGGTGGTCCAATTTATGGATTCCTATTCAGCTGCACGTAGACTCTTTTCCTGAATGCAGCCTCAGGACAAAAGCAGTGTCTGAAATAGGTGTTAGGCCCCTTATTAACACCTGCAGGCAGCCTAATTCTCTTTGCAGTTGTGGGCACTGCAATGCTGATTGCTTTGGCTTTTACCAATATTGCCTTTATTTCCAGCCCACAATTAGCATTCGCTTCCTGATCGCCATATTGTAGCATAGGTACCTATTTAGTGCTAGTTTTGCGATGCATTTCTGACCAATAACAGTCCTCTGGGTGACTTTGCTCACAAGTTATTCTCTATTCCTTTGGGAACTACCTTTCTTCCACTGCTAGTACATTCCTTCTTGTGCTACAACTGAGATCCACATAAGACCATAAGACATAAGAGCAGAAATTAGGCTATTCGGCCCATCGAGTCTGCTCCGCTATTCAATCATGGCTGATAAGTTTCTCAACCCCATTCTCCCGCCTTCTCCCCGTAACCTTTGATCCCCTTACCAATCAAGAACCTATCTATCTCGATCTTAAATACACTCAATAAACATCTCATCACGTGGTGAAGCGCAAGGATATACTCACATCTTAATAAACTATCATTGCACTCCTGACATAAGTAAGTCAGATTCCTGGATAGCTGCTCAGTCCTTTCTTTATCTCTATTTTTTTTTTTCAGATTCCGTAATTGCAGATACAGTACTAAAATAAAAATAGGATGGTTTACATCATATTGAGCTCATAGCCTTGAAGCTGGTTCTTCTTTTCCCCAGATTTATGCTGCCTCCCATGTCACCAGGGTTATGGTCTGGCAAATCAATGACCTGTTACCTTACAGGACATTAACCAAGAGCTGCTTTTTATTCTTAATGGCAAGCGAGTCAATGATATTCTGCCAATCTGACTGAAACATGCTTACCTCAGGAAACCATCCATTTAATGCTGATTGTAACAGTTTACCACAGTGCAAGATCTCTCATTTAATTACACAATTCTTAAATATACAAGCTGCTAAACTGTGTAAGACTATAATGCATTAATTTGTCTCTCATAATTTCTTGTGTAAACCCAAGCAGCTGAATTGATAATTAAATGATAATACATAGTATTTGCAGTACTGAGAGAGGCCATTCACCCCAACAGGTCCATGCTGGTGTTTACGCTCCACATGAAGCTCCTTCAACCTGTCTCAAACTAACTCCATCAACATATCTTTCGATTTTTTTTTTCTGTGTTTATCTAGCTGTCCCTTAAATGTGCCTATGCTCGTCACCTCAATTACTCTATGCAGTAAGTGAGCTCTACCTTCTAACCACTCTCTGGGTAAAGAAGTTTCCCCTGAATTCCCTACTGAACTTATTAGTGACTACGTTATATTTATAGCCCCTAGTTTTAGTCTGCCCCACAAATGAAAACTTTTTCTCTGTCTATCCAATTAAACCTTTTCATAATTAAGACCTTTATCAAGTCACACTTCAGTATTACTTTTGGCAGAGAAATGAGTACCAATAGAACCATAGAAACATAGAACACTACAGCACAAAAAACAGGCCATTCGGCCCTTCTAGTCTGTGCCGAAATATTATTCTGCTAGTCCCACTGACTGTTCAATTTTTCCTGATAGGTATACTCTCTCAGTTCTGGTATCAACCAGTAAACCTTTTTGGCACCTTTTCCAGTTGCTCCATTTTTTTTTAAATATGAAGACCAGAACAATTCACAGTTATCCAAGTCTGGTCTAACCAAGATTCCAAATAATTTTAACTTAACTTCTCTGCTTTTCTGTCCAATCCCTCTAAAAATGAACCTAGTGCATCGTTTGCTTTTTCTGGTCTTATTAACTTGCAGCACTATTTCAGTTTTGTGGGCATCTACACCCCCAGATCCCTCTGCTCCTCTACCCTATTCAGATAATTATATGGCCACCTTATTCTTCCTACCAAAATATACCACCCAATATTTATCTATATTGAAGTTAATTTGCCATTACACCACCATTCTGCAAATTTAATGTTTTCCTGTATTTTACCACTGTTCCCCCCTGTATGAACTAACCCTTAATTCAGTATCATCTACAAATTTTGAAACATATACTTCTGATTTCTGAGTCCATATCATTTATGTAGCCAATGAACAATGGTTGTCCAAGCACCGTTTATAGAACACCACTTACCAGCTTTTGTCAGTTTGAGTAAATGCCTTTAACTTTTAATGTCTGTACAATGCCTTAGCCACATGTATGTAATTGCTAATCTGAGGACAGCTATAAGCCAGAATTTCCACTCTAGTGTGTGGTGATATAAGCAGAAAATATCGCGAGATGGCCCTAGCTGCATTTCCCAGCGACATATATCCAGGACACGATTGCTCGCTCTGTCCGTCAATGGTGGGCCGTGTTTCCCACCATCCAACACCGGGATCTTAATTTTAATGCATTTGCATCTCATTATCGTGCCCACACGTCGGAATCATCCCCCCATGTAAAATTTAATTCCCACATCACCATGACTTCCGAATGGCGCGCACCTGGTGAACTGAACTCTGAGGGGAACTCGGAGGCGAGTGCACACAACGAGGATCGCCTGAAGGACAGCAAGGAAGAGGCGCCACGCATTCAGGGGGAGGCTGTGCTGGCTTTTAGTGCAGTGCTAGGGCAATGGCTCCAGTGTGGGTGGGGCCAGGCTGGGCAAAGCAGCACAGACAGAAAGGGGTACACAAGCACATGCCTGCGAGTGGGGGGTAGGGGGGGTGTGGTGGGTGTGAGGGAGGATGGAGCATAAGGGAAGTGGCCACACACTTAGAAATCTTGTCAAAAGTGGGCATTCTTCTGCAGCTGAGAATGTGCAGCTGGTCCATTGACATACTTGCAGCTGAGCCTCTGAAACATTTCTGCCCACTCAAGCAACGCAAAAGCATGAAAGTGTCACCAAATGCTCCAGAAAATTTCACCCCTCTGAGGCAGACTGCAAATTGATGTGAGTTTTAGGAGGCTGCAGAACAATTGGACAACTGAGCAAGTTGTAGAGTCCCCTTGGGTATGGAACAGTCTCTGATGGAGGTGCTCACAGCCCCTTGCAATGTATTTAATCAGGTTTGGAGCAGTAGCCCTCATGGTTCAAGCTAACAGCACAGCCTTGCAGTGCAGGTTAGGATAAAGCCTGTGCCCGAGCTGTGAGCACAGCATGTAGTCAAGTTGCCGAAGCTGCTGCCTGTCAGACAAGTGGAGTGGGGCAGAGGTGGGTGGGGCTTGGACAGCCATGAAGCTTATTAAACTCTGGCCATCCAAGTGGAGGCTAGCACTCTCCAGTATGCGTGAAGGGGCCTTGAGACACAGCAAGAGCCAGAGACTTAACCAAGAGAGGTCCTTAGGAGACATATGCTAACCCTCCCATCTCTCTCTCTCTCTCTCCCTTTGATCCTGCAGGAGGGGAATATCAGGATCATGGAGTCTGGTGATCTAGCTGTCTGCCTCAAGGCTTACAGAGACCAGAGAAGAAAAAGACTGCAACGGAGGCGCCTGGTTTGGCAAAGGGAGGAGCACCTCCCTCAGGATGAAGGGGCGGCAGTTCCTCCCCCGGACACAGCTGAATATCCACAGCCAGTTGTCGCTCGTAGATGCCTCATCACGACCAAGATCTATGGACAGTGCTTGCCATTCCTGCAGATGAGCGAGAGCCAGTGTCGCTGAAGACTGCACATGTCTAAGGAACCGGTCACTCAGACACCAAAATATGTGGTAAAGTAAGTTTCAATAAAGAAATAAGAAATTTACAAATGGAAATGGACAGGTTAGGTGAATGGGCCAAAATTTGGCGGATGGATTATAACGTGGACAGCGCTCAATTTTTATGCCAGTGGCTCCTTCCAGCCCCACCACAGAGGTTATGAGAGCACACAGAGAGAATGAGGGAACTCTGTGACACCTGCCCACGACATTCTGGCAGCAATGACAAGCACCATCGAGGTGCAGGCATCAGTAATGTGTCTAGTGAGTGTGAAGTCACTTTGGGAAGAGGCCCTGGACTGACACACTTGCCTTCATCTTGTGCATGAACCAAGGTTTCACATCTGAATGACACAAGCACTGCTCATCAGAACAAGGCGCCATAGACAAGGAGACATTCTTGGCAGTTTATTTACAATCGTGAACATTATGTACAAGTGATTAATACCCGTGCCCAGGCTGTACAGCTACATCTTCTTAATGACTGGGGTGTTTTGTTGACCCCTTTAATCACATTTTGATTTAAAGTTTGTAAGTTTCCTTTAAACTTTGTTCTTGGTTTTACAGCCGACCTGAATTAGGGGCTGTGCCTGATTTATCCCAATTTTGTTAATTTAGTTTAATTGTTTTGACTCTACAAAAGTTACATCTTCTTAACCTTCCTAATCCTGCCGCTACTTCCTGCTGCTCCCCCCACATCTACAGTAGATGTGGAGGCAGCCTGTTCATTGCTATACCTTGTCTGTCATGAACTTGGTGGACGTCCTCTGGAGGACCAAGATCTGGAGGGCCCTGGCCTGCTTTCAGGCTACTGCAGTGTGGCAGTGGCACCCTCCACAGTCTGCAGATGTGGAGCTGTGAAGCTCACAGGATCAAGCAAATCAGATTGGCTGGACACTCCCTGAGACATCTGGGCAGATGGCTCAGGGGTGAGCACCTGCTGATCCTCCTCTCTATGGGTCCCCAAGGGTGCCTGGCTGACTCCTTGAGAGGGAGGTGTAGCTGGAATGAGTTTGAGATGACCTGCCCCCTCTCGTGTTGACGTTGATGGATTCCAGCGAGTGCCTCAGCAATGGAGTGCAGCTCCTGCAGCAGTGCAAGGCCAATGTCCTGGATCAAGGTCCCATGGTGGCTGCCATCCTGCCAGTGTTGACCTCGGTGCGTTGCAATGCCGGCGCTATCACCTCAGCCTGAAGACAGACAGGCTTCTCCATCGTGCCTTGCAATCTGAGGAGTGCAGCGGACATCCCTTCCTGATATTCCTGAGCTTGCCTTTGCAGCTCCAGCAACTGAGGCAGAACCAAGTATAGAGGCTCCTCATCTGACTCGGACTCAGCAGATTCCTGTCCTCCAGCTGTACTCCAAGTGCCGGCACCCTTGGATTTCCCTGCCTCCGCCTGCTGTGGATCAGGCAGTGCAATATGCACCCCAGATTGTGACCCTGGGTCTAATCTAGAGCTCGGTCCAACTGGGGGATGTGTCTCTGCACTGTCGGAGGGTGTGGGTGAGTGGCGTGACAAGTCTTTCATTAGTGAGTCTGCGGATTCCTCTTCCGAGGTGTCCTCAGGGCTGGAGTCAATGACCTGGCTCGTGGCTGCCATTGGCAGCTTTCTGGATGTGGCCTCGATCAAAAAGGGAGATAATTAGTACATGGCTGGCGACTGTGAAACAGGAGACATCACTCACAGTTTTGTCATCTGAAGGATGTTGCAGTGCAGGATCTTCACTCGGCTGAGCGCCGCCAACCTCACTGTCTGCGCAGGAATGGTCCACATCTGCGCCAGGCAGCTGGATGGTTCCATCTTCAAAGGCCATGAGGACCTTGATGTCAGTTCCACCAGTTTGGGGCATCTCCCTGTTATTGTGTGCTAGCTTGTCCTGCATGGATACAGATGGAGAGAGTGTAAGCTAGATGCCTGCTAGGCCAGGTGAGAAGGATGCCTGGCATTTGTGGAGTGTGAGTGGTGTCAAGGACGGGATGAGCACATGATGAGCAGGGGAGATGAGGGTGTGTGTGAGAGAGTGAGTGGTGATATCCCTTGAGCTGGCAGTGAGTGTGAACCCCGTGGATGTGTGATGGGTTTGTGAGCCTGAGTTGGGAGTGATGAGAATAATGACTTACCCTGGGACGGAGGGGTCATTAATCCTCTTGAGCACTGGGTGGCTGTCCTATTTTGGGGGGTGCTGGCAGTCTCCACCCCTGGCACCGCCTCCCATGTTGGATTGGTGAGCTTGGTGGCTGGTTCACGCTCAAAGCGGGGGTAGAGGAGTTTGCGGCGGCTTCCACTGTGTCCAGCAGGCACCCCAGAGAGTCGTCACTAAAATTTGGGGGCTGCTGTCTTCTTTGCTTTTGGGGCCATCTGTCACCTGGAGCAGTCGTGGCCTGAAGGCATGCAATAGGCTGTGCTCTGGTGCGCTTTAAATACAGCGCCCAGAGCGAGGAAGATCTGAGGTCACGGCTTGGCGGGCAAATCCAAGCCAACCCGGCAGTGATCCGGCATGTTTCCCATGCATTTATTATTAACGAGTTGGGACGCACCAGGAAGCGGACAATACAGTGCAAAAACAATTCTTTTCACGCCCGCCACTGCGTTTACTGCAACTTAGGGAAAATTCTGCCCATAATCTGTCATTTGCACCAGTAGAAATTTGGTAAACTGAGAAGTGAGCAGAGTTGAAAGTCTTCAAAATATCCACTCCCCGAATGTGAATCTAACCGTGCTGGAAGGCTAGAAGATGACAAGAAGAAGAAAGTCCATCAGTATTCCAATCTGCTTTCAATTGCCGGACAGAGCAGATATGAGTTCACATCATCCAAGTCATGAATAAACATTGAGGTTCCAGTGCAGGTTCCTGGGGAATATCGCTTATCGTATCCTGGCCATTCAGACCACCTGCTCTTTATCCCCACCCTCAGGTCCAGATTTTTGCGACAAATGCATATAGATCGAGTGGGGAAATTTTCCGACTTGGCAGACCACCTCAGTAGGAAGTGCCCTTCAGAGCCAAGTTTTGCTCTGGAGGGGATAGGTGGGGGAAGGAGTTGGGCCCCCATACTCCAGGGGCTGATTGGAGGCAGCCACAGTGGCAACAGAGTGCCAAGACAGGCTATTTGAAAGGCCAGCCTCGATTCTCGAGGATTTCATCCCAGTTTTTTGCTTAAATTTTAAGCCCTCTAGCCCTCACCCCTCCTTCCCTCACCGCTCCATCCACTCCCCATGCCACCTCCATGCCAACTCATGCCTGCCACCAACCTCCAATGGCACCTCATACCCTCAATGCCAAATCAACCCCCCACCTATCCCAGTAGCCCATCATATCCTGCATGCTAACTCATTGCACTTCCATGCCCATTGACCCAGTGTACACTCTGTATAGAACCAATGAACCCTTTAGTAACAATGGCATGTGTGGAACTGCTTTAAAAAAACCTTCATAATTTACTTTATAAAATATTTCTGTTGCTACAATCCAATAAAAGTATCAATCAACAAGACCTTTAAAGTATCAGTAACAGAAGCACTTGGCACCCCTTCATATTACATACATACGAACATACATGCATACAAAGATATGAAGTAGGCCACTCAACCACTTGAGCCTGCTCCACCATTTGATCAGATCATGGTGGATCTTCCATCAAGCTCCACAACTAGAAGAACTCTCATGCTAAGGTTCTCCGTGCTTAATGCTGATCCGTTCACACTGTCATGTGATACTATACTACACAATAAGTCTTAAAGCAACGGTCACAACATTCCTTAAAGCTACAATTACTACATCCCTCCCACTTTAAATTTTTTGCACAGTTTGTATTTACAAGAACATCTGCCTTCATGACATTACAGACATATACACAGGTCATGGAATTGTATGTTCAGTCTCTCAGGTGGTTTCCTGATTTGGGTGGAACATTGTAGCTCCACAACTTTCGAAACTCTTACAGGATCCACATTATCTGGAACAACATCAACATCAGGTACCTCTTTAGGCATAGGATGTTCAGTGTAATCCACTCCGACAGAGACATTTGGCATGTCTATCCTTGGTTGGACAATTTCAACAGGAACCGTGGGTTCTACAATGGCTACAGGTGGAACATCATTTTGTTGGAGTGTCTCCCTTCTTCTCAAATGATCCACGTGTTTGTGGGTGATCCAGCCCTCCACTTCCACATGGTGCGACAAGGGTCCAGTCACAGAAACTACTACAGCAGGTAACCAACTCAATCCACCACCGAAGTTTCGTATGTATGCTGCTTTATCAACAGCAAATTCTCACTCACGACTATACAAATCACAATTCATTTTTTGATTCCCTTGACTTTTCTCCACCTTCTCCTCCAAATTTGGAGGTACCAGACTTAATCTTGTTCAAAGGCGTTGCTTCATAAGTAACTCTGAAGTTGTTGAACCTGTAGTAGTGTGGGGGGGTTGTTCTATAGTGAAACGGAAACATGAAAGTAAACTCATGTAAACTCTAGGGAAGGCAGGAGGAGACCACCATGCCTGACCAGAAAAGCCTGGGAGGACATGGCAGCCGAGGTCAACCACCACAACGTTGTGCAGCACACATGGTTGCAGTGCCACAAAAGGTTCAATGACCTTCTGCGCTCAGGAAGGGTGAGTACCATGTTGTCATGGATCTGTGTGGAGAAAGGTTAAGGGCTGGCCGTCCACACTTGGAGCTCAGGGGTGTTAGAGTCTGAGTGCCAGCTCTCACTGACTCCAGCGCCGGCCAAGGGGGTGAGCCCTGGCTGCTTGGCCTGAGTGCCTTGAGGGTCGAGGGCCATGACTTGGATGTGCCCTTCAAGATGTCCCAGAGGGGGGTTTGCCAACTGCAGTGACACTGCAGGTAGACAGTAGACAAACCAATGCTCCTCTGTCATTTCAGGAGAAGAGAAGCCATCACACCAACGAAAGAACTAAGACAGAAAGAAGTCCCCAAACCTCCTCATTCTGATGAGGCAAAAGATGGATGCCTTGGAACTGGAGTGCCGCAGGGGTCTCTGACGAAGGTAAGAGTGCCGTGCACAGAGGTGAAAGTGTCAAATTGTGCAAACATTGTTGCCTTGTCTCATCATTAATGGGAACCTCAAATCTGGAGTCCCCATTGATCATTGAAAAATGATGGTACCATGATGCACAGTGACAGTGTGATGGCTTAAACTAATGACATGTCATTGTTCTCCCCTAGAATTACCAGCTCGCCCATGAACGCAGGACCCCGAAGAGCCATCCTTGATGCCAGAGGACCACTGAGCTTCAGATGCAACTGCATCACACCCTTGCTCTGAACCAAGCAGCAGTACAGATACCAGCACCTCAATGGGCATTAGATCGTCGGGTAGAATGTCGGTGCATAGCGGTGAGGACAATTCACACTGGTTTGAGGAACAGGCAGAGGCAGGGAGTGCCCAGGGAACCGGCAGTTGGAGGACTGCTGGAGACCAGGACGATGCTAAATTAAATGCAGATGATGAGCCCCTGGAGTGGTCCATTAAGCAGGAGATGCTGGATGTCCAGCGGGATGAGTGGGAGGATCTGGTGAAGATCCATGAGGGTATGCATGTCGTAGTCTCTGTTGTGGAGAAGTGCATGCAGAGCATGAGCACTGCATTGACCCTCATGGCCAAGTGCACCGCCTCCTCCATTGAGAGAGTGGCAACTCTCATGGAGACTCAACTCCAGGGACAGAATCAGGGTCTCCTGGGGTTATGCTCGGACTAGCAAGCCCTCACACAGTCACTGACCTCAGGAGATCAGTACCAGTGTGGGAGAAAGATGCGGCACCCTGTATCCCAGATAGGTGTCTGTCCATCAATGGAGAGCAGGGAGGCCCAGAGCAACCTCGCACTGGCACACCAGCTGCTTGTCATTTCTGCGGGCCCCTCTCAGGACGTTCTGGATGACAGCAGCCGCTCCTCCGCCCTCTGCCAGTCACCGTGGCATCTGATGAGGCTGCGGTGACTGGGGAGGTGCCAGCTGTGGAACTGGCCACTCCCTCCCGGGCGGGACCAGTGCAGGCTCCACAGGCCAGAGGACGATCGCCAAGGTCATCGAGGCCAACAGGACAGCAGAATCAGCAGCTGTCTCCAGTGTCGCTGCCAGCGAGAGGGGAGGCACCAAGACTCAGCACTCATAATTGTAAGTTTAAGGCACCGTGAGCACAAGAGGGATTATTGACGGCTGATCTTCTGTTCTGCCATGTTTTGTTAACTGGTGTGACCATTAACACCATATATTGTTATGTTTATTTGATGTGAGTGCCAACATGATATAAATTTTGCTTTTGTCTTAATGGCCTGAGTATGCTTCACTTGTTTTGTAGGTGCAGGGCACACCAGTATCTCATGCTGCATGTGAGTCGCTCTAAACTTTATTGCACATGCACTGAGTGGACTTTGGGTTCAAATGAAAGGGTCATTTCAGACATCCGGGATAGAGGCAGCAGCCCTGGCATGAGGTGGAAGCAGATCTTTGGCTGATCGAGCTGAAGGAGTGTTGGATCAAGGAGCTCCTGGTGTCTCTGCCCCCCTGAAGGATCCAGGGGCCTGCCTCCACATCCTCACCATGCTCCTCACCGTGCTCCTCTTCTGACTCAACACTGAATTCATCATCTGTAGCCTCCGGAGCTGCCTCAAGATCCTATTCCTCCAGTGTGTCACCCCTTGCCAGAGCCAGATTGTGAAGAGCACAGAATGCAACCACTATCAATGATACCCACTCTGGAAGGTATCGTAGTGCTCCCCCTGAACAGTCCAGGCATCGGAAGCACATCTTCAGAAGACTTAGGGTCTTCTCTATCACCTCCGTTGTGGAGGCATGGCCCCTATTATAACACTGCTCAGCCTCTGTTCTTGGGTAGTGGAGAAGCGCCATCAGCCACTTTTCCAACGAATAGCCCTTGTCACCCAACAGTCATCCATCCACTCGGGCTGAAGCATTGAAGCGCCTCGACACCTGGGAGTGTCTCAGGCTATAAATGCCCTGGGAGCTGCCAAGGTACCTTACACAGACTTGCAGAATCAGCATCCGGTGGTCACACGCTATCTGGACATTCATGGAGTGGAGGCCCTTCTTGTTGACGAAGGCACCCGGCTGACCCGCTGGCGCCTTGATGGCCACATGTGTACAGTCTATAGCACCCTGGACGTGAGGGAACCCAGCAATCACTGCAAAGCCTCGGGCTCGCTCAGCCTGCTGGCCTCGTCCATACAAAAATGAATAAATGTCATTACCCGCCTGAACAGAGCTTCTGTCACCAGCTTGGCACAGCTGATTGGGACACTCCACAGATTCCCCACTGACCCCTGGAAAGAGCTGGAGACGTAGAAGTTGAGGTCTACTGTGGACTTCAGAGCCATAGGCATGGTGTTTCCACCCACGCAGTTGGAGGTGATCTCAGGCCCAATCATCTGATAAATGGAGGCCAGAGTCTCCCTGGAGAGGCAGACCCTCCTTTGGCATTGCACCTCGATCATTTTGAGGTAGCTGCATTGTCGCCTGTAAACCCTGGCAGCAGGATAGTGGTGTCTTCTGCAGCCCCTTCCTCTTGCACTACCTGCTGGTCCTGCGTCCCTTGTGCCTGTGCTCCTCCTCCCACAGGTCAGTCCCCTGAAAGCTGCATAGGGACACCTGGCCTCCTCTCCCTTCTGCCCCTCTCTTCCTTCCCAGAGGTGAAGTGCCAGCAGCGGAGACCACAATCCCCCTTACCAGGGTAACAGAAGGCTGTCTAATACCTGCGAAGATCCACATGGTCAAAATCCTCCGGGGACCTTGGAGACACCAATGAGTCCTGAAATGAAGCCTAGAAATGTTAAGACTGAAGCTCAGAACAGAGATGAAGCTGTCAAATTCAAATAAGCAACCAGCAGCAAATTATCTCCTAAACTCTTCCCGACTCACAATGGCAATGCTGCAGACCTATTTTATCCTGTCGTTGGATGAGGTTTCATTAAAATTGGGCTGCCCACGTGCCCTTTTGTCCGTACAACAAGCACAAAATTGCACACGCAACCTAAAATCGGGATCTATTTCCTTTTGAAGGGCCTTATCTGCGCCTTCAATTGGTGCCTTCTGAAATGGCCCTGTAAACCACTCAGTTGTATCAAACACTAAAAAGTCTAAAAGGAATGAAACCAGATGGACCACCCAGCATCAACCTAGGCACAGGAAACGTCAACCGCAAACTCAGCCCTGCCAACCCTGCAAAGTCCTCTACTAACACCTGGGGGCTAGAGCCAAAATTGGGAGAGCTGTCTCACAGGCAAGTCAAGCAACAGCCTGACATAGTCATACTCACGGAAACATACCTTACAGGTAATTTTCCAAACACCACCATCCCTGGGTATGTCCTATCCCACTGGCAGAATAGACCCAGCAGAGGTGGCAGCACTGCGGTATACAGTCAGGAGAGAGATGCCCTGGCAGTCCTCAACATCGACTTCGGACCCAATGAAGTTTCATGGCATCAGGTCAAACATGAGCAAGGAAACCTCCGGTTGATTACCACGTACTGCTCCCCACCTCAGTTGATATATCAATGCTCCTCCATGTTGAACACCATTTGGAGGATACAAGGGCCACCCTCTAGGTGTTCTCTGGTTGGGTGTACTCTGGGTGGAGGATGTCAATGTCCATCACCAAGAGTGGCTCGGTAGCGCCACTACAGACTGAGCTGGCTGACTCCTAAAGGACATAGCTGCTAGACTGGATCTGCAGCAAGTGGTGAGGGAGCCAAAACAAGGGAAGAACATACTTGACCTCATCCTCACCGCCCTGTCTGCCACAGATGCATTTGTCCATGACAGTATCGGTAGGAGTGACCACCGCATATTCCATGTGGAGACGAAATCCCGCCTTCACATTGAAGATACCCTTCATCGTGTTGTGTAGCACTACCACCATGCTGGGTGAGATATATTTCGAAAATATCTAGCAACTCAAGACGGGGAAACCATGAGGCACTGTGGGCCATCAGCAGCAGCAGAATTGTACTCAACCACAATCTGTGACTTCATGGTCCAACATATCCCCCGACTCGTCCATTACCACCAAGCCAGGAAATCAATCCTGGTTCAATGAAGAATGCAGGATGACATGCCAGGAGCAGCACCAGGCACACCTAAAAATGAGGTTTCAACCTGATAAAGATACAACACAGGACTACTTGTGTGCCAAACAGCACAAGCAGCAAGCGATAGACAGAGCTAAGCGATTCCACAACCAACGGGTCAGATCTAAGCTCTACGGTCCTACCACATCCAGCCATGAATGGTGGTGGACAATTAAACATCTCACTGGAGAGGGAGACTCCACAAATATCCCCATCCTCAATAATAGGGGAACCCAACGCATCAGTACAAAAGGTAAGGCTGAAGCATTTTCAACAATCTTCAGCTGAGTGGATGATTGATCTTGGACTCTTCCAGAGGTCCCCAGCATCACAGGTATCAGTGTTCAACCAATTCAATTCACTCCACGTAATATCAAGAAACGACTGAAACCCCTGGATACTGCAAAGGCTATGTGTGCTGACAATATTCCAGAAGACTTGTGCTCTAGAACATGCTGTGCTCCTAGCCATGCTATTCCAGCACAGCTACAACACTGGCATTTACCCAGCTATGCGGAAAATTGCAGGACAAATCCAACCCAGCCAATTACCTCCCCATCAGTCTACTCTCCATCATCAGTAAAGTAATGGAAGGGGTCATCAACAGTGCTATCAAGCGGCACCTGCTTAACAATAACCTGCTCACTGATGCTTAATTTGGGTTCCAACAGGGCCACTCAGCTCCAGACCACATTATAGCCTTGGTTCAAACATGGGCAAAAGAGCTAAACTCCAGAGATAAGAGTGACTGCCCTTGATATCAAGGCAGCATTTGACCGAGTGTGGCATCAAGGAGCCCCAGCAAGTCTGGAGTCAATGGAAATCAGGGGTAAACTCTCCACTGGTTGGAGTCATACCTAGCACAGAGGAATGTAGTTGTAGTTGTTGGAAGTCAGTCATCTCAGTCCCAGGACATCACTGCAGGTGTCCCTCAGGGTAGTGCCCTCAGCCCAACCATCTTCAGCTGTTTCATCAATGATCTTCCTTCCATCATAAGGTCAGAAGTGGGGATGTTCGCTGATAATTGCACAATGTTCAGCACCATTTGCCACTCCTCAGATACTGAAGCAGTTCATGTCCAAATGCAGCATGACCTGGACAATATCCAGGCTTGGGCTGGCAATTGGCAAATAACATTCGCACCACACAAGTGTCAGGCAATGGCCATCTCCAACAAGAGAGAATCTAACCATCGCCCCTTCATAATCAATGGCATTACCACCACTAAATTCTCCACTATCAATGTCCTGGGGGTTACCATTGACCAGAAACTGAACTGGACTAGCCATATAAATACTGTGGCTATAAGAACAGGTCAGAGGCTCAGGATCCTGCGACAAGTAACTCACCTTCTGACTCACCAAAGTCTGTCCACCGTCTACAAGACACGTCAGGAGTGTGATGGAATACTGTCCGCTTGCCCAGATGAGTACAGCTCCCACAGCACTCAAGAAGCTTGACACTGTCCAGGACAAGCAGCCCACTTGATTGGCACGCCTTCCACAAACATTCACTCCTTCAACCACCGACGAACAGTGGCAAGAGTGTGTACCATTTACAAGATGCACTGCAGAAACTCACCAAGGCTCCTTCAGCAGCACCTTCCAAGCCCATGACCACTGCCATCTAGGACAAGGCCAGCAGGTACATGGGAACACCACGACCTGGAAGTTCCCCTCCAAGCCATTCACCATGTTGACTTGGAAATATATCGCTGTTCCTTCACTAACGCGGGGTCAAACTCCTGGAACTCCCCCCCTAACAGCACTGTGGGTGTACCTACACCACATGGACTGCAGTGGCTCAAGAAGGCAGCTCACCACAACCTTCCCAAGGGCAGTTAAGGATGGGCAATAAATGCTGAACTAGCCATCAACGCCCACATCCCATAAATGAATAAAAATAAGTATAAGCCCAGGTCTGGGAGTAGCCATAAATAGGAATGGAACAGAGGCTTCAGCCAGCAGAAAAATAGAGGCTTTTTTCTCGTCTCTCCTTTAGTTTCTTTCACCTCTCTTTCTCTTCTTGTCTCTCCTTTAAATGTGGTGGTTCTGGTTTATTGCTTGACCTTCCTCATGTATTGACACTGAACATCCAAAAGGATGGGCATTAAAAAGGGTAAACAAGCATTGTGTTTGCACTGGAGAACCTACTGATCAGAGGACCTACGATAGGTCCTTGTGAAACCCCAAAGCTGGAAGGAGATCTCCATTTCTCTTCCTCATCCTCCATTTCTAAATTTCTCCTCTTTCTCACATGTTCTGATTCCCCTCTCCTCCTTCGCCTTATATTCTCTCTTGCATATGTCCTTCCCTTCTCACCTTCTTTTACCTCTTGCCCTCTTGATTTAACTTTCACTCTGTTGCATGCTTATCATCCACCTCTTGCAAGCCAGCAACCATTCAAGAAGACAAAGAAGACAGTTCTGAGAGGTCGGATGAATTTGAATGCTTACAATGCTTTCAGGCAGGAAATAGGCAAACAAACAGAACAGACAGATTAAGGAATGCTGGAAGCAATCATACAGGTGGCCATGAAGTACTGGGATGGGTAAACAAAGAGGTAGTCCCAGAAGTGAGTGAGTGAAAGAGTGAGCAGGTGAGCCAGAAATAATGCCAGGCAGATCAGGCTTGGCTGCCAAAGGCCACTTATCACTCCTTTTCTGAATGTATTTTCTGCTTATATGGTTTTTAGTTAAGTTCATGCCTCCAATATGGCCATCCCCCTTGAAAATAAAGCAGTATTCATAATTGTCATCTTATTCAGTAAAATATGACGAGTGTTCTTATCCTTTGAAGACTGTTCTTAATCGTTCTAATCCTTTCGCTCCTCTGAAACAATGATAATCCTCAACTAACTGGAAAATTGTACATCTTCCTGAGGGACCAGGGTTACGGTGCAAGTTACTAATTCCTAATGATGCAAGCAAATCTCTCAATTCCACTGCAATGGACAGGACAATAGACTGGTGGAGCTGGGAGACTTGTCTCAATATTGACAGTAAGGACCCATCACAGCTGATCTGATCCCGTATCTATGTTTGCAGATCTCAAGTTACAATATTTACAATATTTTGATTACCTGTCTGCTTTCCCATAGCAAAGTTCTGTACAACAAGGAATTTGTTATATTAACTATGTAAGCAGTTTTATAAACTAGCATTTGAATATTACAGTGGTCCTTCTGGATTTATTAGGAGGTGTAAAGTTGTGTATCATTTATCAACAGCGTATGCATTATTTGGTATAATTTACATTGTGAAACATTGGAGTGGTCGCAGACACAGCATTACAAATAGTAATGAAATAAATGTGGTGGTTCTGGTTTCTTGCCTGACCTTCCTCATGTCTTGACCACTGAACATCCAAAAGGATGGGCATTAAAAAGGGAAAACATTGTGTTTGCACTGGAGAACCTACTGATCAGAGGACCTATGATAGGTCCTGGTGGTACCCCAAAGATGGAAGGAGATTTCCATTGGAAAGGTACTTCACCCTCTCCATCCAGGTGAACTTTAAACCTTTGGAGCACTGATGTTAACTGGTAATACGCCCAGAACACAAGAAAAAAGTAGCTTGGGATAAAAAAATTCATGACGACCTCTCCGCTAACAAGCATGGCATTTCAAATATTTCAAGGCAGCAACAGGGAGCTAGGTTACACAGGAGCAAATCTACCCTCGTGTCACTTGCATATGATATCATTATTCACACAGGCACAAAAGTGCTGCCTGGCTTTGAGATAAGTATGGTACAGAAGGCTCCTACTTACTTGATGTCCAAAATAGCTTAAATCAGCAGTATTTGAAAACGGCAATCAAAAGTAGAACATTTTTCAATATCCTTTCAGTGGATATTCTATAAAATAGCAATTCTAAAGATATTCTATAGGGTACTTCTACTCAGGTAAATAATTCAGTTAGTGATTCATTTCAGCTGTCACTTAGTACTTGGAAAAAAGATCAGTGGGCTTTAGGATTGTGCAGGCATATTCCTGCAGATTACTAGAGATTATTCAAAATGTCAACATTTTACAGGCTGTGCTCTTTTCCATTATTTTTAACTTATATATTTCTGATTTTGTTTTTGGGATTTGTATCACATAATTCAATTACTATGATGCTGCCAAACATTACTTTAAAAGGTTTAGAAACTTATGGAACATGGTTTTTCAAGAGTTGAAATGATGTTAGATATTGGGTGCAAAATTACCCTTTGTGTGGTCATTTTTCGCTTCTCGGCCTTTTGGCTAAGGTCAAGTGTAGTATCTGTTCTTTTCAGTTGCTTCTGCATGTGCAGGCTTTAGTGCCTAACATCAGGAACTTAAAGAGGGGATGGCTGCAACCAGTCAAGCACCAAACCAGGGGGTACAGAACACCGTTATGGTGGCAGTGTAGGACTGCAAAGGAAGTACACCCATGGATCGGGCCTTCTTCATTAAGACAATCCTTTTGGAGTCCTGTGGATTTGAAGCCATGGAGATCTACTGCCTGCAAGACTTCCCCAGTGTTGGATACTTCAATGTGACCTTAAAGAATGTTGTTGCCTGCGTCAAGTTCCTGAAGGTGTTCGAGAAATCAGCCACAGATGAGACTCCTCACGGTGGAGCCACTCTATGCTCTGCCGTTGCAACGGGACCATGTGGTGACTGTGCATCTCTAAAACCCCCATGTCCCTGTCACCGATGTGCTCACCTTCCTCGCCAGGTACATCAACAAGGTTGGGAACTGCACTGAGGTTAAAGACGCCTTCGGGATTTGGGCCAGCAAATGCCAGGTCAAGGTCACACTCAAGACGGATGGTAAGGGAGCAATCCTCCACCCTCCTTCCAGACTCGCTATTGGGAGAAGCCGTGGCTACATTATCTACGCTGGGCAACCCAAGCTTTGTCACTCATGCAGCAAATCTGGTCATGTGGCAGCCAACTGCAGTGCCATCCTCTGCAAGAATTGCAAGCAGGAAAGGCACCAGACAAAGGACTGCAGACAGACTAAGTGCTGCAACCTGTGTGGTGAGGCAGGCCACCTCTACCAGACCTGCCCCAAATGCTGACTCACTTACGCACAGGTGGCCAAAACCAACGAGGGGCAAGCAAACAAAATGGTCAGTATCACTACCGCCAAGGACACTTGCAACCCTCCACCCACCAAGTCCTCCTGCGAGCACAATGGGATAAAGGAGGAGACAGAGAGAGACAGGCGAAGGGAAACTTTGAGGCAGCAGACAGTCAAACAACAGCACTGCTCCCTGATCCTCCCACTCCTCAGCAGAGCGAATTAATGGAGGAGGAACCAGCAGATAATCAACCAAGGGAGTGGCAGCTGGGGAAGAGAACCAAAAAGAAGAAGGGGCTAAGAAGGGACCAAGCCACTTTCCAGACGAGTGGCAAGAGGCGTCTCCAATCCAACATGGATGACAAGAGCTGCTGCTCTTCAGACAAAGAAGGGCAAGAGCGGCACCTGCAGAAGAAGCAGCAAAGCTCTAGAGAGTTGGAGCAGGAGACACCCAAGCTCCAGAACATTTTGGAGATAATGAAGAGACCAGCACACCCCAACTTTTCCCTGAACTTGAAGAGGCCAGCGCACTCCAGCTTCAGGAAGCCGGGAGCAGAAACTCCCCGGAGGGACTTCTCCAACAGAGAACAGTTCAAACCTTGCTCCTTGCAGGAACCTCCCAATGCTATCTGAGTGGAACATCTCCGATGGGGCAGTTCAGGACGGTTTCCTCAGCCCACCCAAAGTGAGACAATTTGCAAACACTATGGGTATGCAGGAGCAGACCAAAGGACTAGAACTCTCAAAGACAACATGTTTGGTAAGCAATAAAATGCTTTAAAGATTGTATCCATTAATGTGCGGAACATTAAATCTACTACGCGATGCATTGCAACCTTGGACTACCTTGCCAAGGTCAAAGCTGTTTCTGCAGAAGTGTGTAATACCACACCTCAGCTCCTACAGGCAATGGTCAAGACGGTGGTCCCATGGGCCATTGATCTGGTTGGGAGGAAACAACTCATGTTCCTCCGGCCTGGGGATTCTGCTGTAGGGGAGCAACTTTGCCATCTCTGAGGTTAAGGAGGTGGTGGGTGAGTGCCACCTCATAGCAGACGTATTATACAAGAATGCTCTGCTCCGGTTAATTAACGTGTATTCCCCAGCTCAAACAGCAAGCGGTTGGCTGTCCCTCGGCAGCTCCCACTGCTGCTGGCGACTTCCAGAGTGGTCATTCTGGGCGGTGATTTGAATTGCATCATTGACGCAGCTGGAAGATCCAGCAGGGCTGACAGCAGACTGGACACTATGTCCAGACTCCTGATGGAAACAGTAAAGGATGCCAAGATGCACGATGTCTTCAGCAACCCTGCAGACGGAGCACAGCGTAGATACACCTGCTTACAGCCAGACGAGTCCATCCATTCCAGGGTAGTCTCTGTTTGTGTCCCGTGTGTTCACAGTCAGGTCCACTGATGTCAAGCCGGTATTGTTCTCTGACCACTGCCTCCTACTGGCTGACTGTCACTTACAGGAAAATCAGAGGGTTGGCAGGGGGACATGGAAGCTGAACGTGCAACTGCTGACCCCAGAGAACATTGAGGAACTCAAGAGGGATTACAAAGGTTGGAGAACTGTGAAACCCCACTTTGAGTCCCTGGCACACTGGTGGAAAGCGATCAAGGAGAACATCAAGAAGTTTTCATCCTCAAAGGTTTCCAGAAGGCTAGAAATGAAATGTCCCGACTCCAGAAAAACATGAGGAACCTGCTCCAGCTGCAATCGATGGGGGTCGATGTCAAGGAGGACCTCCAAGAGGTGAAGAGCCAGCATGGCTTGCTCTTTGCCTCGGAAGCCCCCAAGATCACCTTCTGGTCCAGAGTCCATTCGTGGAGAAAGATAAGATGTGCTCACGTTTCTTCTTCCAAAAGGTACACAGAGAGAGCTCTGTGATCAGCAGCCTGAAGGAAGAAGACGGCTCGGTAAAGTCATCGCAGTCAGACATTTTGAGGATCTGCAAATCCTTTTATGCTGGATTGTACGATGTGACACCCACAGACAGCACGGCCTCCCAGTCCTTCCTGTCCTCTATTACAGAGGTCTTAGACGACAGTATACGGGAGAGTCTGAACAAACCGCTAACTCCTGACGAACTAACTAAGGCTCTTGAGTCCTTCAAGAAGAGTAAAACTCCTAAAAGCAATGGCTTACCAGCTGAGTTGTATTTGGCTCTGTGGGACTGGATCGGCCCAGACCTGCTAGAAGTGTACGAGAGTATGCTTCTGGCCGGCAGCATGTCAGGATCCATGAGGAAAGGCATCATCACCCTCAGCTACATGCAGAAGGGAGAAAGGGAGGAAATTAGAAATTGGTCACCCATTTCACTGTGGACCAAAAGTTTCTGTCCAAGGTCATCGCCAACTGAGTCTGGTCTGGAGTTGGTGATCCACTCTGACCAGACCTGCACTGTGCTGGGCAGGAAGATCTCTGACAGCCTCGCACTACTCAGGGATGCGATTGCCTATGTGCAGGACAGGGGTGTGGACACTGCCTCATCAGCCTGGATCAGGAGAAGGCCTTTGGCAGAATACATGTTGGATGTGCTCTCCAAAATGGGGTTTGGGGAGGGAATTCGCAACTGGATCCAACTGCTCTACACTAACATCAGTAGCACTGTCTCCATCAATGGGTGGGAATCAGATAGCTTTCCTATTAAATCTGGAGTCAGGCAGTGCTGCCCTCTCTCCCCTGTTCTGTTTGTGTGTTACATAGAACCCTTTGCTGAGTCCATCAGGAAGGATCTGGGCATAAGAAGGGTGACTATCCCAGGCAGTGGAGGCACTCAGGTCAAAGCCTCCCTGTACATGGACCATGTCGCCATCTTCTGCTCTGATCCGCTGTCGGTGCGCAGACTGATCCACATCTGTGACAGTTCAAACTGGCCTCAGGAGCCAAGATAAATCATGGCAAAAGCAAAGCCATGTTCTCTGGGAACGAGGCTGACTGATCCTTTGTCCCCTTCACTGTCAGGTCAGACGGCCTGAAGGTGCTGGGGATATGGTTTGGAGGGACCAGGGCATGCGTTAGAAACTGGAAGGAGCGGGAGTCTATGGTGAAAAGAAAACTGGGCATGTGGGAGCGATGCTCCCTCTCCATTGCGGGTAAGAACCTGGTCATCAGGTGTGAGGCACTCTCGCTGTTGCTGTACGTGGTGCAGGTCTGGCCCGTTCCTCACTCCTGAGAGATGGCGATCACCTGAGCCATCTTTCGCTCTATCTGGAGGTCAAAAATGGATCGTGTCCACAGGGATGTGATGTACAAGCCTCTAGATAAAGAGGGAAAAAACGTGCCCAACATCGCCTCATACTCATGGCCACCTTTGTGTGCGGCTGCATCAAGCTGTGCGTAGACCCTTGGTACGCAAACACCAAGTGTCACTACGTGCTGAGGTTCTACCTGTCCCCGGTGTTGTGAAGGATGGGTCTGGCCACGCTGCTGCGGAACACTCCCAGTAGTTGGACCGTGTCGTACCACCTGTCCCTCGTGGAAAAATTTATGCAGAGAAACACCTTTGACCACAAGTCCATCAGGCAGTGGTCGGCACGTAACATCCTAGAGGCCCTGAGGGAAAAGGAGAGGGTGGATCCTGTGGGATGGTTCCCCGAGCAGACTGTCAAAGTCATTTGACAGAATGCCTCATTGCCAGAACTTTCCAACAAGCACCAAGACGTAGCTTGGCTGGTGGTGAGAAAGGTCCTCCCCGTTAGATCCTTCCTACACACCAGGAGTCTCACCCCCTCGGCACATTGCCCTCGAGGTGGCTGTGGTGGGGAAGAGACCGTTGTTCACCTCCTTGTGGAATGTACCTTTGCAAAGAAGGTCTGGAGAGAGATGCAGTGGTTTTTGTCGAGGTTCATCCCGAGCAGTTCTGTGACACAGGACTCTGTGCTCTACGGGCTGTTCCCAGGGACACACACTGAGACAAACATCAACTGCAGCTGGAGGATCATCAACTTGGTGAAAGACGCTCTTTGGTCTGCCCAAAGCTTGTTGGTCTTCCAGCGCAAAGAATTGTCCCTGACCAAGTGTTGCAGACTGGCACATTCCAAGGTCCAGGGCTACGTGCTGAGGGACGCACTAAAGCTTGGGGCAGCTGCCGCAAAGGCCCAATGAGGAAAGGTCGCTGTCTAAGACCTTTCTGTCATAGTGCATCGAGGGACTGGGAATTTTACAGACCCCTCGGGCTGTACGACTCACAATGAATGTACATAGTGAATACTAAATTATCACAATTGTATCGAAGCACCTCAGAGTGCAACATGGTCTGTATCGATAACTTGAATACCATTGTACTGTCTGACGGTCTGTAATGACCATATTGAGATGTCTGTTTTTTTCAGTGATTGTTTTGAAGTACCTCATGATCTAAATGTAAAAGTTGAATATAATTGCACTTTTTGTGATAGCCATTTTGAAATATGTTGTAATGTTCTTTCAGATATGTTATGAATAAAGTATATTTTTGCAACAAAAAAAAATTGTATTATTAGCTCTCTGCATAATATACTGTTTGAGTTGAAGTACATTTTGTACTTTAGTACTGCTCACTTATTTCTTCCAATGTGAATTAATTATAGCCATTTCATATTGTCATTCAAATGGAAAAATGCCAACCAAAGAATTAAAGACCATAGCATATAATAGCCTCAATAATAATTTTGAATCATTTTTTCATGCATACAATTAAGGTATGTCAGAAGTAGCATTCATTATCAGTCTTCTGTACAAAAATTACTTCATCACATTTAGCATGCATATTATAGAATCATAGAATACCACAGCACAGAAGGAAGCCATTTGGCCCAACTTCTTCCCCATATCCTTGCAATTCTTTCTCATTCAAGTAGTTATCCAATTTCTTTTTGAAGGTACTATTAAATCCACCTTCTTATCAGGCAGTATATTTAAATCCTAACCACTCATTGCATAAAAATAACTTTCTTCATGTTATCTCTGGTTCTTTTGCCAATCATCTGAAATCTCTGGTTATTAGTTCCAGTCATTAATTTCTCTTTACCTACTCTATATGAACCTTTCATGATTTTAACCACCTCTCTCCCCTTCACCTTCTCTGCCCTGAGAACAATCCCAACTTCTCCAGTCTAAGTACATAACTGTAATCCCTCATTGGAACCATTCTAGTAAATTCCTTTTTGCCCTCACCATAGTGTTTTAAAATCTTCCTAAGAGCTGTGCCCAAAATTGAATTAAACACACCAGCTGGAGCCAAGCTTGTTTTTATACAGGTATAACATAACTTCCTGGGTGTGTAATTGTATTGTGGAAGAGGGTTTAAACTAATTAGGCAAAAGGATGGGAACAAAGATGCAGCATTAGAATATGAAATCAAGTTTCACAAATAATTGGGAGAGACACATAGCACTGAAGTAAGAAATAGTAAGGCATTGCATGGAGTGAGAATATAAAGAAACACAATAAGTTTATAAAAAAAAGTATGTAAACACATGAAGCATGGTAAATAAGACTGGTGAGCTGCAGGTGCAAATAGCCAAATGGGAATATGATTTTGTGGCAGTTGTAAAACCTGGCTCAAAAATGGGCAGAACTGAGCATTAAATATTCCTGGATGTAAGCTGGTCAAGGAAGGTAAGGAAAGAAGCAAAAGAGGAGGAGCGGCAGTACTGATTAAGGAGAATATTGCAATGCTGGGGAGAGGGATGTTTGCTGACCACACTAAAGTTAGGTGGGAAAATAAGCAGTGAGGAGGTTGCAAAGAGGCTAGCAGGGGGATATAGAGAATTTGGGTCAGTGGGCGCAAACATGGCCAAAGGAAAACAAGGTGACAAAGTGTGAAGTTATCATCTTTGGTAGGAAAAATAAAGAAAGGAGAAAGTTTTATGAATGGTGCAAGCCTGGGGAATGTTTACATTCAGAGGGACTTGGGGTATCTTTGTACATGAATCACATTGAATGTTAATATGCAGGTACAGCAAGCATTTAGGAAGGTAAATGATGTGTTAACTTTGATAAAAAGGGGTTGAAATATAAGAGTAAAGGAGTCTCACGACAATTATACTGGGGATTGTTGAGGCTACATCTAGAGTACTATGCACAGTTTTGGTCTCCTTTCCTCAAGAAAGACCTACTTGTCCTAATGATAATGCAATTAAGGTTCACTAGGCTGGTCCCTGGGATGAGGGGATTGTCCTATGAGGAGAGATTGAGTAAACTAGGCCTATGCTCCCTGCAAAAATGAGAAGTGGTCTAATTGAAACATATTAAATGCTTAAGGGGCTTGACAGGGTAGATGCTGAAAAAATGTTTCCTTTGGCTGGGGACTCTAGAACATTGGTCACAGTCTTAGAATAATGAGTCAGCAATTTGGGACAGAGGTTCCCATTTCTAGCAAATTTCACCGGCAAAGGATAAGGGTGCAGGGCAGCTAACCCACATGCAGCACTCTGGCCCCATTGCGGGGATGGATATTTTAACCCCCAACCCCCTCCACCACCACCACAAATAATTTTAGTGGTGTTGGGCCCGTTCAGTAAGGAGATCTGGTTCACAGCCTCTCAGAGGAGGCAAGAACCACAGGGGAACCCCAGTCCCAAGTGGGGAGCCAAAAAATAGTCACCTGTTCCTGGAATTCTTTCATTGAAAGGCGTTAAAATACAAAAAAAGACTTTTTCTTCCAGCTTTAATGGTTAGATGCTGTACTGTAAGTTAGCTGTGTTCTTACTGCAGATTGCGATCTCTAATGTAAAAATCTGAAATGATTTAAATGCCCAGTATCCTTTTAAGATGAAAAAAACCTTCAGCAGCTGTCAGTTGCAGAGAAAAGAAAAATGTTTCCTTGAAAACATTATCCCACTTGTTACTGGGCTGCTTTGATTGACAATCCACCTGATATAGCTTTTAAAAAAAGCTTAACTATCTGTTTTTGCAATTTTAATAGGTACAATTTTCTCTGAGCTGGAATGTTGTTCACGGGATGTGGGCATCGCAGGCTGGGCCAGCATTTATTGCCCAACCCTAGTTGCCCCTTGAGAAGGTGGTGATGAGCTGCCTTCTTGAACCCTGCAGTCCATGTGGTGTAGGTACACCCACTGTGCTGTTAGAGTGGGAGTTCCAGGATTTTGACCCAGCGACAGTGAAGGAACGGTGATATATTTCCAAGCCAGGATGGTGAGTGACTTGGAGGGGAACTTCCAGGTGGTGGTATTCCCATCTATCTGCTGCCCTTGTCCTTCTAGATGGTAGTGGTCGTGGGTTTGGAAGATGCTGTTGAAGGAGTTTTGGTGAATTCCTGCCATGCACCTTGTAGATGGTACACACTGTTGCTACTGTGCATTGGTGGTGGAGGGAGTGAATGTTTGTGGATGTGGTGCCAATAAAATGGACTGCTTTGTCCTGGACGGTGTCCAGCTCCTTGAGTGTTGTGGGAGCTGCACTCATCCAGGTAAGTGGAGAGTATTCCATCACACTCCTGACTTGTGCCTTGTAGATGGTGGACAGGCTTTGGGGAGTCAGGAGGAAAGTTACTCTTCACAGGATTCCTAGCCTCTGACCTGCTCTTGTAGCCACAATATTTATATGGCTAGTCCAGTTCAGTTTCTGGTCAATGGTAACCCCCAGGATGTTGATAGTGGGGGATTCAGTGATGGTAATGCCATTGAACATCAAGGGGCAATGGTTGGATTCTCTCTTGTTGGAGATGGTCATTTCCTGGCACTTGTGTGGCATGAATGTTACTTGCCACTTGTGGCCATTATGAATGCTTTGCTGAGATTCACAAGGCCTTATCTCAGGAGTGAGCTATATAGACATGTTGATTGACAGTTTTAAGGGAATATTAAACCATTAATTGTCTTTGATGTGGTTAGTGAAATTAAATATTTGTTCATTTTACAACAGATTGACCACTTGAGGGGATTTAATATTTTGGATTTTTTTTTGAAGGGTAGTTTTTTTTTTCAGTATGGTTTGCTTGAATGAGATAAGATTGTTAGAAATTTTCTTATCAAAGACATCCTGAGGTCTGCTCATAGTGGATACTGCGTAAGCAGCATGGAGGGGTGAGGGGGAATGTGGGGTATAAGGAGGTATGGCGATATGAGGAGGCATGGAGGATATGAGGATCTTGGTGGGGGCATGGGGGTATGAGCAGGTACGGAAGGGGTATAGGGGATAAGAGGGGGCATGGGGGTGAGTGGAGGATGAGGGGAGTGAGGGTGGTAATTGATGAGGGCTTGAGGAGCTGAAAGTCATCAGTAAAACTGTGCTGATGCCCCAGTAAACGGAGGCAGGCATTCTAGCCTGCCATCCTGGCCATCTGCCTACCTCTGATGCTACCTTGGGCCTGCTTCCAGAGGCAGCAAGCCTGATTCCACCCTTCCCCTGCCTCCCCAACACAGAAATATGGTATTCCGGTGCCCTTTAGAAAGAGATGGGTCAGCCAGATCAGAAAGTTTCCCAACTGGATCTTCCTGCTTCCTCCACGAAAATCCAGTTCTCTGCCTCTATTTATAATGCCTGGGGTCCCATATCCTTTATTATTTGCTTTATTAACCTGACATGCCATCTTCAAAGATTTGTGCACAAACCCCACACCCCTTCCCGGTCTCTCTGTTGTGCCTGTTTTAAAGTTGTACAATTGAGCTGGTATTGTCTCTTCACATTCTTTCAACAAAATTTATCACCTCACTCTTTTCCACATTGAGTTTCACCTTCCTTTTGTCTATCCATTCTAGCAGTTTGTCTCTATCTTCTTCACTTTCAAGTTCTCTGTTTTCTGCAATTGTGAAATTGGGCCCTGAACCCCCCCATTAATGCATTTCATTAAAACAGCATATTCTGCTGCATATGAAACTTATGTGATTGTTCTCTCTCTCTCTCTCTCTGCCCTTAATGTGCTTTCTAAAGTAAAAGAAATAATTTATTTAAAAGCTCAGTTTAAAAGCTGCTCAAATTCATTATTAGATTTTATTCAAATCATTTTCAAACGCACACAATATATCAGGCCTAAGGCATCATCGGAACAGACGTGATGGAGCTGAAGGAATTGAGAGAATGAGATGGAGTCCTTAGAGAAGCAAAAACAGAAAATGCTGGAAAAACTCAGCAGGTCTGACAGCATCGGTGGAGAGAGAAACAGAGTTAATGTTTCGAGTTGCTATGACCATTCCTCAGAGCTACAGAGAAGTAGAAATGTGATGAAATTTACACTGTTTAAGGGGGGTGGAGCAGGTGAAGCTGGATAGAAGACCAGCGATAGGTGGAGGCAAAGGAGAGATTGACAAAGATGTCATGAGCAAAAGGATAAAGGGAATGTTAATGGCAGTGGTGAGGCTAAAAATAGGTGCTGCTAGTGGCATTAAGGTAAGAAAACAGAATGTGATAATGGCAGGACAAGGGTAAGCACTCTGAGAAGAACAGCATGAACAAGTAACAGATGCCCTTGGTGGTGGTGGGGTGGGGGGAGGGGGCAGTGGTGGGGGTAAAAAAGGGGATCGAAAATAGGATAAGAAGGGGGGATTAAAAAAAAGGGGGATAAACAATAAATAAATTTAGGTGTGTGAGGAGCTGTAGTCGAGGTTGCTGTGGGAAGTGTCGGTGCTAGACCATGTGAAGGTGATAGAGGGGTGAAAATTGGAAGCAAAGTTGTTCAATTTTTCCAGGTCCAGGCGAGAGCATGAAGTGGAACCGAAATAGTCATTGATGTACCAGAGAAAGAGTTTGGGAGGGGGCCGGAGTAGGACTGGAACAAGGAATGTTCCACATACCCCATAAAGAGACAGGTATAACTGGGGCCCATGTGGGTACCCATAGCCACACCTTTTATTTGGAGAATGCGAGACAAGTTAAAGAAGGAACTGTTCAGTAAGAGAACTAGTTCAGCCAGATGGAGGAAAGTGGTGGCGGATGGGGATTATTCAGGCCTCTGTTCGAGGAAGAAGCAGAGAGCCCTCAGGCCATCCCGGCGGGGGTTGGAGGTGTAGAGGGATTGGACGCCCATGGTGAAGAGGAGATGGTTGGGGCCAGGGAACTGGAAATTGTTGATATGTTGGGAGGAATCGCAGATATAGGTGGGAAGAGACTGGACAACAGCAGAGGGAACAGAGTCAAGATAGGAAGAAATGAGTTCCATGGGGCAGTGCAGGCTGACATGATCAGTCTACTGGGACAGTCCTGTTTATGGATTTTGGGTAGGAGGTAGAAGCGAGCTGTCCGAGGTTGGGAGACTATCAGGTTGGAAGCTGTGGAAGGAAGATCTCCAGAGGAGATGAGGTCAGTGACAGTCTTGGAAACAATGGCTTGATGTTCAGTGGTGGGGTCATGGTCCGGGGAGAGGTAGGAGGAAGTGTCTGCGAGTTGACGCTCAGCCTCTGCGAGGTAGAGGTCAGTGCGCCAGACAACAACAGCACCACCCTTGTCAGCAGGTTTGATAACAAAGTCAGGGTTGGACCTTAGAGAACAGAGTGCAGCAAGTTCAAAAGGAAAAAATGTCGTGGGTAAATTGTTGCTTTTCACGCCCGCTACTGCCCTTAGTGCAAATCTGGGACGATTACATGATGTTTGTTTTTGAACTATTTACATTACTGCCTGCCTCTCTCCTCCCCGACCCACCCAGAGTCCTCCAGCTATAGATCAAATCTCTGGGGAGCCTTCACCATTCTTCCCAAGTGTGTCCTGGTGACTGCCCCACTGGCTCATTCTGGGACATCACCACTCATTCTCTCAGACCCACCTCCACATCTCCATCTGGCCTCATCTCCTCTGGAAACTGCCTCCTCACCTCATCCATGACTCCACTCAGCACACACACATGCCTGGCATCCTTCTCATTGGCCCGGCATGCGCCTTGTTCACATTCTTTTCACCTGTCTTTATGCAGGACAAGATCATACACAATCAACAGGAGAGGTCCCAGACCGGGGGTGGAGTGCCGGACATCAAGGTCCTCTCTCCATTCAAGAGTCACGTGTCGGAGTGGGCTGGAGAGGACATGAACCATTCATGCAGCGATGGTGAGGTCGGCAGCAAGCCTCCACATGAGGACCCTGCACCAGAACATCCCCCTGCCAATGCTACTCTGAGTCCGCAGTTCTGTGTGTAATGCAGCTGCCAAGCACTAATAATCCCCACTTTCTCTTCTAGGCACATCTGCCACATCATTCTCAGGCAACCTTGACCCCGACCCCAGCGCCAAGAACACTTTGAATGAGGGTCCTGAAGACCTCTCCGGGTGCGCACCAACACACTCCACCAGCACAGTGACACACAACTCAGTGGGACCTAGATGTAGAGCAGCTGTGGGATCACAATCTGGTGAGCTCAGTGCACAATCTGTTCCACAGCAGGCGGGGGCAGGGGGAATATCCAAGATCGCCGGCACTCGAAGGACTGCTGGAGGCAAGGGATCTGCTGAGTCTGAGTCAGATGGTGAGCATCTGGACTTGGTCCTCATTCAGTTGTTGGTGCTGTAAAGACAACCAAGGAAGCATCAGGAAGGGATGTCTGGTATACTCCTCAGGGATGATGGAGAGGTCAGTCCGCCTTCAGTCTGAGGTGAGAGTGCTGGCATGCCAACACAATGAGGCCAACACTGGCAGGGTGGTGGCCGCCATGGAGACCATAGTCCAGGACATCGGTCCCGCACTGCTGCGCGGGCTGAACTCCATCACTGATGCCATAGCTGATCTCCAACAGTGTCAATGCGAGAAGCGGGTGGAGCAGCTCAATCTCGCTCCAGCTTCCTCTTCTCCTCAAGGAGTCAGCCAGAGGCCATCGAGCACCCATAGGGTGGGGGATCAGCAGGTGTACACCCCGGGGCCATCCACCCGGGTGACTCCGGGAATGTCCGGCCGATCCAAATCCCCTCGTCTCCAGCTCCAAAGGCTGACCCACAGCAGGATATACAGAACAGCCAAGGGCCCTCCAGGTCTCGGCCCTCCAGTGGACGCCTGCCAACCTCACCACTGACAGGCACAGCAGCCAGTAGGCTGCCTCCACCTCCACTGTGGATGCCGGGGGAGCACCAAGACAGAGCGGCAGGATTAGGAAGGTTAAGGAGATGTAACTCTTTTGAGTACAAACCCGTTTCCATTTGTTTCAGATGAAGTTGCATTGTTTCATAGTTTGCCATTGTGAGGTTTGAACTCTTGATCTTGGGGTTACAAACCCAGTACCATAACCACTTGGCTATTAGCTGCACCACGTGGGCACAGGTGTCAATCACTTGTACATAATGTTTGCTATTATATATAAACTTCCAAGAATGTCCCCTTGTCTATGGCTCTTTGTTATGATGAGCAGTGTTTGTGTCATTCTAATGTGAAACCTTGCTCCCTGCACAAAATAAAGGCAGGTGTCTCAGTCCAAGGCCTCTTCCCTGTGCAGTGTGTAACCTTCAGAGCAAAGTGATGGTCCAGCTTCACACTCACTGGACATATTACTGAAGCCTGCACCTCAATGGTGTTTGTCATTGCTGCCAGTATGTAGTGGGCGGGTGTCACAGAGTTCCGTCATTCTCTCTGTGTGCTCTCAGTAACTTTAAGGCGGGACTGGCCCCCATCTCTTCAGCATGTGCGTCCGGTAATGCTGAGCTCCTGAAGGGCACAGATCCAAGGCTGACAAAGGATCAGGCGCATTTAAAGTTTCACGGCTGTGCCTTCATGATATGACCCTGGTCACAGAGTCCAAACAAACTGCAATCAGCCAGACAGGAGTCAGACATTCACAGAGGCAACGTGAAGATCTGTGGAGTGTCCTCACTGCATTTTATCATCCTCCTCCTGGAACCTAGAGATTATTAGGGCCTCCGCTGCGTCTCCATGACATGAGCCTGAGCACTGAGGGTTTGTGCGCTGCCATCAGCCACACAGGAGTCAAACGTTCACAGATGCAAGTTGAGGGTGTCGGGACTGTCCTCACTGCATCTTGTTACCATCCTCCATGAATCTTCCGGTTATGAGGGCCTCCCAAACGCGCCTGCCTCACCTGGCCATTGCGATTGGCCTCATGGCCGGCATCTTTGTCTCTGAGGATCTTATCACACTCATCCCCTTCGACTTCCTACTCATCGAAGAAGATGTGCAGCTCGGTATCTCCTCCTCAGCCAGATCCTCCACCCCCCCGTTGCAGCGCCAGATTGTGTAGTGCGCAGCAAACTATGATGATGCGTGACACCCCCTGGGGACCGTATTGCATTGCTTCACTGGACCTGTCGAGGCACTGGAACCTCATTTTCAAGATACCTATCGTTTGCTCCACCAAAGTTTGGGATGCGGCTGAGCCTCGCTATACCGTCTCTCTGCTGCAGTCTGAGGTGTAGCATGGGCACCATAGGCCACATCTTCTGTGGCAGCCTTGTCCCTGATGAGCCAACCCTGCAGCCTCTGTGGACCCTGGAAGACTGTAGGGATCTGAGACCTGCCGAGAATGTAGGAGTCATGGACAATCCCTGCGCAGGCCTGTAAGATGCGTTTGTGGTTGTCGCACACCAGCTGAACATTCAGCAAACGGAAGCCCTTGCGGTTGACATAGTTGACTGCTTGTTGCCACAGAGATCCAAGTGCACTTTCATGGCCACTGGCAGTGGATGCCCTCCATGTACCCATGGAGCCAAACCCTGCAGCATATGGCACATGTGAGTTTCCTAGACAAACACAGTCTTCGGTGATATTGGTTCTCAGTCATCTGCAGGAATGACAAGCGCTGGCTATAGATGCTGGGTTTAGTGAGGCAGCTACGAGAGATGGCTCACAGTAGATCTTCAGTTGCATGCGCAGGAGGCCCTATTTCACCTTCACCTTGAGGGTGGCGCTCCTCCCATTGGCTAACTAGGCGCCTTCATTGCACTCTTCTCCTTCTTCTCTGCTCCCTGTAAGCCATGAGGCATACTGCTACATCACCAGGCATCATGATCCTGATGTTCTCCTCCTGCAGGATCAAAGAGAGAGAGATGCGTGGTTAGCATGGGTGTCTTAAGGACCTCTCTTGGTGAAGTCTTAAGGCCCCTATACGCATGCCGGACAGCGCCAGCCATCACTTGGATGGCCAGAGTGCAGTGCGCTTCTTGGCTGTCCGAAACCCCACCCACCTCCGCCCCACTCCACCTGACCGATTGGCAGCAGCTTTGCCCATTGGACTGCATGCTGTGCTCTCAGCTCAGGCACAGACATTCTCCTAACCCACACTGCAAGGCTGCACTGAAGCTTGAACCATGGGCGAGACTGGTCCAAACCTGAATAAAGACATTGCAAGGGGCTGTGAGCATCTCCACCAGTGACTGCACCATGGCCAGATTTCACAGGGGGATTCTACAACTTGCCCTGTCGACCAATCGTTCAGCAGCTGTCTAAAACATACGTCAATTTGTAATCTGTGCCCAAGGGGTGAAAAGTTCTGGAGCATTTGGTGGCACATTTATGCTTTTGCATTGCTTGAGGGGGCAGAAATACTTCCAAGACCCGACTCCAAGCAAGTCAATGGAGCTATACAGTCTCAGCTGCAGAAGAATGCTCACTTTTGACAAGCTTTTCCAAGCGCATGGGCACTTTCATCACTCTCCCCCACCCCTCCCCCACCACCCACCCTCTCATCACCACCCGCCCTGGCATGTGCTTGTCTACTTCCATCAGTCTGTGCTGCCTTGCACCCTATCCCAGCCCTATCTGCACTGGAGCCATTGCCCTGGCATGCTCTGAATGCCAGCCAGGAAAGAGCGACTTGCCTGTGCCCCCTGTGAACACCTGGTGCCTCTTTCTTGATGTCCTATGGGTGATCCTTACGAGTGCTGTGCAAGGTTCTGTGCACTCATCTCCGAGTTCCCCTCGAAGTTCAGCTCAAACTTCAGGTGCATGCCCTTTTAAAAGGCAATTATAAATCCTGCCACTCTGGAGTCACGCCGACGTCGGAGGTGAAGTTGACATGGGGGGATGATTCCAGTGTGCGGCCACAATGATGAGATGCACATGCATTAAAATAAAGTTCCCTAACGTTGGATGGTGGAAACACGGTCTGCAGTTGACAGGTGATTGCAAACTGGTTTCACAAAGGCGTAAAATCGATTTTTGGCCTTCTTGCCAATTTGTTTATTCACCCCCACCATGATGGCCCTTGCCAACGGGACCGGAAAATTCCGGCCATAGTCTCATATTGCTGTTAGGAAGAAGATAGTGTACTCGTGTGGGGGGGGGGAGAGGTCTAGTATAAAGGGTTAACAGAATGGATTTGCTAATCTATGGGGCACATGATGATATGGCACTGATGTCAGGCAGTCATGTGATAACTACTGTAAGCAGTAGACAGGTAGCCCTGAGGGGAGATGTGCCTTCCCTGTAACTCACCATGTACATACTGTAAAGAGCGTAAATAAACTAAGTAAATATCCTGATATGCCTACAGCTCTTCCTTTATCGAATCCTAGTTGAGCACATTCTACACTCTAGGCATAAATATTAATCTAAGCCTGAGAGAGCCTAAGGATTTCCAAGTGCACCAAGTGAATGAAGGTACTAAAAGATAAAAAAAAAACAAATACATGATTAACATAATTATGTCGCTGTGAAATATGTATTTTTAATTTGCTTAAAACCTTATTTGGGACGATAGAAGTTTCTGTTACTGGGAATAAAAGATAAGGAAAACATTCAAAATCTGTTTAAAATATTTCCATTAAGTTCCTGCCATCACTGTGTTTTAAACTGGTCCATCGCATTCCACACAGTGACCGGACTACAGTCATGGCAGCTGGGACCTTGAGGACAGGCGGGAAAGCCAGGGGCAACCCCATATCGGATGTTTGTGGGACCTCTAGTCGTATTTTCAGCCCATCCAGCAACAAATTAGTTGTCATCAGGGCTCTCGCCCTCTGAAAGCATGGGAGATCACCTCCTCAAACTGCTGACCAATTGGAGAACCACCAGCTCTTCAGTCTCAGCAGCACCACTGGGAGCAGTGGCTACTGCTGGGACTGCACCCAACTGAGTGACTCGTGCATTGAGGTGAATAGGTCTGGGGTCACTGGGACCGGTCAGACAGGCCCTAGGGAGGGGAGATTGCAGCAGTGGAGGGATGGCAGACACTGCCACCGGAGGGCCCCTCCATTGGCCACAGGATGCCTGATTAAGAGGGCTGTCCCCCCTGAGCCCCCAGGGACACCACCAGGGTTCACTAGTGGTCCTTCCAAACAATGGAGAGCTGTCCAGCTGCTTCTAAAATGCCACTGGCATTGGGAGGAGGCCCTTAATTAGCCATTGAAGTTGTTCAATTGGCCTCCGAGCATGAGGGCCATCCTCCACCTAACATGCTGCTGACAAAATGCCCTGACGATAGGCAAGTAATTGGCGTTCCTCCCCTTGCCATTTCATGGGCTCCCTTGCCTACCAGCCCATCCCTAGAAGGCTGGTAAAATCCAGCCCAGTGAGTCAGAAAATATGGTCATTCTGTTAGCTTCCTCTGATACCTTTGCACAAATGTGTCTGTCTCTCTCTCTCTGTCTCTCCTCCCCTCCTTCTGTCTTTTTTCTTTCCTGTCCCCTTAACTTTCATTTTACTTCTCTCTCTGTTATGTTCTATTTCTAACCTTAATATTTCCTTTCAGATGGGTCATGTGACAGGGGAGGGAGCCAATAAAAGCTGCAGCCCATATTTTACAGCTGGCAAAATTGTGGAAAATCTGGTTTTCTGTGGCTCCCGCCCTAAATCACTTAGGCTTCACTCCCTGCCATTACATCTTTTAATTATTCCCTCTCATTATCCCTTCTCTTTCATTCCAATACTCTCACCACTACCCCATTGGGCCAAGTGTTTACCTGTATCCAGCCCTCTGTTTTGATCTATGGCTGCTCATGTCACCCTTAACCATGCACATAACTCCCTAAGATGATGAGAAGCTAGAGGCACCCTGCCATTTACCCAGTTTCTTTGCTCACCCAGCTCTCTTACTCAACCTTCCTATTTGTTTTCCCCAAAGAAGCTATATTTGTTTTCAAATTGTTTTCTTTTAAGTTACGAAATTAAAATGATGAAATAAGCTGCCTGTCTGCCCTATTGTCTCTCTGACTGTACTTTCCATTCTCATAAGTCTTCAAAAATAGAGTGAGGAATATGCAGTGGGTGGAGAGGCACTCTAAGCCAGTGACAGAGCAGCATAGCTTCTGGCATCACCTGAGCATGAAGGAAGCCACATGTGATTAAAACTTCTGCTTTTATTTCCAGTATTATTAATTTCTAAGCATCTGAGCTATTAGCGTTGACATTTTCTAATACAAATTAGGATAATAAGTTGGCTGCAAAGCTCAACCTTTATTTCAAAATTGAAGTAAATGAAATTAAGAAAGACACACTGTAGCTTTTTCAGGCTTGTCCCTTACTCTGTTTGACCCCAATCTGTCTATCTCTTACACACATAGGTGTAAGCAATAAGTAACGCTGTCATTTTTCTAATGGTCAGTAGGACATGGGTAAGATTAATTAGAGAGCTGTAAAATCCAACTGACTTTTATGTTGAACCAATATTAAAATAAAGACTATCTCAGCTTCGGTGCTTCACCACTCATCCCACTCACTAAATTAATAGACAATCCAGTTTGTAGAACCCAAAGCAAAGACTGTAATAAGTCCATCTCCAGAACAGTGGCTTTTTTTTTTCTCTGTTATTTTTAAATTCAAATCATGTCAAATTTGTCACCTTGCTTTTCCCAATTAGTTGCAGGAAAAGCTACTAAATAGAAAATAAACACTGAAGTTTCAGTTTAATAAAACAAATAATGGAATACAAATGTAATGGACAAGTGCAGAAAATAATCAAAAAGGCTAATGGAATATTGGACTATATATCTAAAGGACGAGAATCAAGGGGGCAGAAGTTATGCCACTGCTATATAAAGCTCTAGTTAGACCAGACCTGGAGTATTGTGAGCAGGTCTGGGCACCACACCTTAGAAAAGATACATTGGCTTTTGAGAGAGTGCAGCATAGATTTACCAGGTTGATGCCTGGATTCCAATGGTTAAATTATGAGGACTGTCCCTAGGGTTTACCCCTAAAATTTAAAAGTTTAAGGGATGATTTGATCAAAGTTTTCAAAATATTAAGGGGGATAGATAGGGTGCATAGGGAGAAAATATTTCCATTGGTTGGGGGACCTAGAATTATGGAACATAGCCTAAAAGTCAGAGCCAGGCCTTTGGGAGTGCACTTGGAAATGCAGAGACTCACCTGTGGCTCAGCTGGTAGCACCCTTCTCTGTGAATCAGAAGTTAAGGATTCAAGTCCTACTTCTGGACTTAAGCACGACAATTTGGCTGACACTGCAGTGCAGTAACTGCGGGGATGCTGCACTGTCAGAGGTGCTGTCATTCAGGTGAGATGCTCAACGGAGTTGGTGCCTGCCCTCTCAGATGGGCACAAAAGATTCCATGGCAGCATTTTGCAGGAGAGTGATCACTGGTGTCCTGGTTAATACTTAGCTTTCAATCAACAAGACAAAAACAGATTACCTTGTCATTATCGCATTGCTGGTGGTGGAGGTTTGCTGTGTGCAAATTAGCTGCGTTTCCTACATTATAACAGTGATCACACTTCAAAAGTACCTCAATGGCTGCAAAACACTTTGGAACATCCAGTTTTCATGGAAGGCCCCAAATAAATGCAAGCCTTTCTTTTCTTTACGAAGTTCTTCTGCAAATGGCAGTTACTGTTGGGTCAATTGTTACTTTTAAGTCCAAGCCTAATAGATTTTGTTTCACCAAAAGTATTAGGGGTTATGAGGAAAAGGTGGATTTTGTAGCGGGGACTCTGTTGTAAGGTGGATGAGTTGTACTATTATTAATAGAGTTGAACTGCAGACACTTCTTAAGTGGAAACATTAAGTTTATTTACAATATACTCAGCAGCAACTACACATGTGCTTTCAACTCCAACTATATCTCTGCACTGTCTGCTGAGGTAGTCTGCGCTACTATCCTGGAAAAACTCAGCAGGTCTGGCAGCATCGGCGGAGAAGAAAAGAGTTGACGTTTCGAGTCCTCATGACCCTTCGACAGAACTTGAGTTGCCGAACTCAAGTTCTGTCGAAGGGTCATGAGGACTCGAAACGTCAACTCTTTTCTTCTCCGCCGATGCTGCCAGACCTGCTGAGTTTTTCCAGGTAATTCTGTTTTTGTTTTGGATTTCCAGCATCCGCAGTTTTTTTGTTTTTATCTTTGCGCTACTATCCTATTGGTTACTACAGATCACGTGATCTTTCCTAACAAGTACTATTCTTAAAGATACATGACACACTAAATAAAACCATAATTACGACATTCCTCCCCTTTTAACTCGGATATACACACTATATTTACAAGTACATATTTTCAAGACAACATAATATTTATGTTGGGTCAGGAATTTACAAGTTCAGTCTTTCAGGTGGTTTCCTGGTACGTGTGGAATGTTGTAGCTCCACAACTTCAGATCCTTGATCAGGAACCTCCTTTTCCAGAGTTGCCTGAACATCAGGTGCTTCAGTGGGCACTTGCAGTTTTGTATCCTCAACTCTTACAGGAACATCAGACATGTCAGTCCTGTGTTGAGTATCCTCAACAGGAAACACAGACCTGGTCATGGTCACTGGTGGAACCAAATCTTGGTGATTTGTCTCTGTCTTCCTTAAATGGTCCACATGTTTATGGATGATCTGGCCTTCCACATCTACATGGTAAGATAGAGATCCAATGCTTATTTCGCCCAGTAACCATTTTGCTCCTTCCTCAAAGTTTTTCACATATACCGGCTCTCCCACGGTAAATTTCCTCTCACGACTCAGCCAATCGTGTCTAGTTTTCTGCCTACCCTGTCTACTTTCCACCTTCCCCACTAAATTTGGCATTATTAATCTCAATCTCATCCTGAGACGGTGTTTCAACAATAACTCCGCAGGTGTGACACCTGTTGTTGTGTGAGGGGTGGTCCTGTAGTGAAAAAGAAAGCGTGCTAGCTTGGTTGCTATGGAATCATCAGTTAGCTTTCTCAATGCTGTCTTGAATGTTTGAACCGCTCTTGTGGCCAGTCCGTTTGAGGAAGGGTGGTATGGTGCAGTTTTCACATGATACCATTGAGGCTGATAAACCATTGAAACTCAGCACGCGGAAATGCTGTGCTGTTATTGGAAATTATGCCTTCTGGTAGTCCATGAATGGCAAAGCTCTGACATAGTTTCTCAATTATAGCAGCCGATAATGGTGACTTCACCTCATATACATCCAACCATTTTGAATGGTCATCGACAATGAGCAGAAACATTGTTCCCAGGAAAGGTCCAACATAGTCAATGTGTAACCGCACCCAGGGTCTACCTGGCCATTCCCATGGGTGTAACGGAGCTATCACTGGCAACTTTTGCAGTTGCTAACGTTGCCCACAAGGCTTTACTGTGGTCCCTATTTCGTCATCCACCCCCAGCCACCATAGATAGCTGTGTGCTATAGTCTGCATTTGAGAAATTCCTGGATGCGCACTGTGTAGTTCAAGTAAAAGAGGCTCCCTTTCCTTTGGAGAAACTATCACTCGTGCTCCCCACAATAAGATGCCATCCTAACTGGTTATTTTTATGCCTTTTGTTGAACTGTCACATGAGTTGGGACATGTCCATCACTTTAACTCTAACCGTTATTAAGTTTTTAAAAACCGTCATGAAGCCTCATCCCGCTCATGGGTGGGTTTCATGCTTTTTCTGAAGCCAGCCAGCTTTGCTGTTTAAAGTTACACTAATAGTAGAGCAGTTCCCAATGGTGTTTTCACCATCCCATTTCAAAGCACAACTGACTGATAATACAACTCATGCGTGAAAGGTGGAAGAGTTCATTGTAATTGTCAGCTTGGTTCAATTCATAGTATTCTCACATCAGTGTCATGCTTGGTGAAAATCATTGGTGTACCTCAGGATCAAAAATATTGTGGGTTTAAACCAAATTCCAGGACTCAGGATATAAACTAAACTAATACTCCACTGCAATACTAAGGGAGTTCTGCATTGTCAAAGGTACTTTCCATCAGATGAAACATTAAGCATTAAGTCCTGTCCATTTATTTTCATGCTTCCACATGTTGTGAAACTATCCACAGGAGACTACAAGGTTCTTTGGATGCCTTGATTAATATTCATCCCTCAAACAATGCTACCAAAACAGAAAAACTAGTCATTTATCTGCATTGAATTTTGCTGCGTTTGTTTAAATAGCACTTTTTAAAAAGAGATTAATTGTATATGAAGCATTTTGAAACAGTTAGGGAATTTATAAATCACTATGGAAATGTGAGTCTTTCTTTCTACTCCTTGCCAAAGACCTGAAAAAATATAATCTGTTAAAATCGCAGGATTTTGGCAGTGCTAATGGCATTTTAACCTGTCTGTTTGCTGCATTGACCATGGCTCAGTATGCATATATAATCAACTTGGAGTCAACGTTACGGTGGAACGGCACCGTTATTTTCATATATTAGCCAGCCAAGAAACAAAACATCAGCCTGGGGATCATTTAGTTGTGTTTCACATTACAGCTGGACCAACAGTTTGCTTCCAGGAACTCAGACAAATTATTACTTAAAAACATCTATCCTGCTTTGAGACTTGGGCTCTGTATCTTATTTGTTTGTCAAGAGTCCTGGTTTTGTTTTTGTCCTGATTTGCCTGATAGGATTTTCTCAAGTTATCAAGTGGTATAATTTATATCCAAAACACATTAGCTTTGCACAGAGACCCAGTAACAACTTCATATGTCTCTAAAGTTCCAATAGTGTTTTTCTGGGGTTTTTAAAGATTTTATTGATTATAGAACTTTCTGGTTGAGGGATGTCCTATGCTCATTTGATCATGTCAAATGTTTATCAGCTAATTAGTTAAAGTCAATGATATAAAAGAGAGGTGGCGTTGCGCATAATACCCCTTAGTTTCCGTGAAGCAGGAACCAACACAAACCCTGATCAGCTACTCCAAGGGCAGGATTTTGAGTTCAGTGGTCAGTGGGCCCTGGAGCAGCCGGGAAATGGACCGCTGCCCGTGATCGTTCCCCAACTGCGATTTCACGCTGGATGGCTAAGTAACAGCCCAGCCGGTGTGAGAGACGCGCTGGAATGCTCAGCGCTGCCAAGGTGGGAGGGGGTGGGAAGAGGGCAGGTGCTGAAGTCAGCACGGGCACGGGAGTGGGGGGCGGGAGGGGGAGGGGAGCGCTCACAGAAAGCTCCCTGAAAGCAGAGAGCTGCCTCAGAGAGATGAAGAAGCCAAAAGCCATAAATAAAGATTTTAAAATGCCCGAAAAAAAAAATGTCCAGGCATCAGAATGAGTCACCCGAACATACAGATGGTGAAAACTCTGTCCAAACATTTTTATCTTATTTTTTTAATTAATCTTGGAAACCTCACCCCGCCCTTGGGTGAGGTTTCCTCAAAAAGGTAAAGGCCGCCTGGCCGATTTGCCGGCCCGCTCACCATAACGTTGGACGGGCAATGAAAAATCTCCAGTAATTGCAACATTAATGGCCCTAATAGGCTTCTTAATTGTTGGCGGGCGTGCTGCCGACAACTGAAATATCGGGACACTCGCCTGAAGTCATCACGTGCTATTTCATTCTCAAGCATGTCAGCCACGCGCCAAGCAAAAAATTCTGCCCCATGTTGTGTGTAAATAAATTAAACATTTCATTCAAAATGAATTGTAGTTTCATCCTTTGCCATAATTAACCAGCTGCCATGTGTTTGTAAATAGGTAACGGGGCAGGATGAAAACTGACCAGAAATTAACCAGTAAACCAACACTACAAGGGAATCCCTTTGGCTGCTGATTTTTGTTCAATACTCACTCTACTTAAGCTTTGTAAACGTGTACACCAAATGAAAAATGATGCAAGGATATATACAATCAATCATGATAATACCACCCACACTAATGTTCCCCTTTAATGAAAGACTAATGAGAAGTGATTCCCAAAAAAAACTATGGAAGTATAAAGCAGAGAAACTTGCACTCACCTTTTCACCAACGTTAATAACTTAAGGAAAATATACCTGCAGCTCTCGAATTAAACTTTGGACATATTCAATGTTCCAGCTACTTTTGTGTTACATGGGCTGTGAGACGAAGGAAGCTGAAGAGCAATAAATTAGGGTGCGTAGGCAGAAATGAGTAAAATAAAACAATGGCAATAGAGGCACTCAAGCCGCCAGGAGATTAAATAAAATGGTGTATTGTACAAATATAACCAGAGTACAGTAAGTAGTTTGTAGATCAGCTCAAACATACAAAACTATCTGCATACTAATACCTCAATAACACTAACTAGTTTCCTAGTTTTTTTCTCTAAATCTCTACTTAAATAATGGAGTGGCATTTGCAATCTTTAAACCCAAAGGCACAATTCGCACGCATAGAGAGCTGTAAACTAAAATTATAACTAAGACTCTGCAATTTCCTTACCTATTTCTTTCAATATGGTAACCATCAGCTTCTAGAAATATGTTTATCTTAATCCCATTACTATCTGCACCCCATTTTTTTATTTATGGTAAATCTAATGTGTTCCCCTCTTCACTTATTTTTAGGCTCCTTTGTACAGCTGGTCTTGGCCTTCTTGCCCCCCCTGTGAAAAGAGGTACAGGATATTCTGTCATTGCCTTACTGTCCATTATAGTTCACCTGGTCTGTCTTTAATGGACCCACAATTTACAAGCACTCTCTTTCCCTCAAATTGTTTATAAAAACTATTACAGATGGCTTCAATTTCCATTGTAAGCCTCTGTTCATATTCCACTTGCTCTTTTTATTCCTTTCTTTGTATCCATTTGTTGCTTTCGAAAGCTCTGCCAGTCAGATAGATTTCCAGTTTTTCTGACATTTGCAGAAGAAAGTTTCTTTTCTAACTTGATACTGCCCCTTATCTCATCTGTTGAACATGATTTTGTAACTGCTTGTGTGAAGTTTTTGCCTTTTAGGGGCTTGTTATCTATTGTGCCGGACACCACTTTGAATACTTCTACTGTTTGCCTGCAGCTTTACTGATTTACTGATTAACAGCTCAGCCCAGTTAACTGTGATCCATTTATTTCTCATCCCTTTGAAGCAAAATAATTGCATCAAGATCTAGGACAAATAGCTCTAAATTGCTTTCAGAATATAGAAAATGATAAGTAAGAAAAGATCAAGGTCCATCTAGTTTGCCTTCAGCCATCCTGGTATTCACATGATCGCACAATAATGTTGATATTGCCTAATCATAGCAATCAATCTCTATCAATCAGTCTACATTAGACCTGGAGATGAAGTAAGGAAAACCCCAAATCATGGAGAGCTTTGAGAATCAGAGATCCAAAGTCACCTGTTCCTCCAAAGTATTTTTTATCCTTTCCTAAGAAGGTTATGACTCAATGAAATGCTTATCTTGCTTGTTGTACAAAGTACTGATTAGGACTATATCTTGAACTCAGCATACAATTTGTCCAGATTTGCGTATTAAAAATTTGCTGTAGCTGTAACTATGGGGCTTATGCTCCATTTCGCAATGTAAATCCCTGGGCTAGACTTCAAATCCTTAAGAAAAATTTTTCAATCCCAAACTTGAATACTTCAATTGGCCCAACATGTAAGGGCTTTTCTGAGGAGAGAGCCACCCTCCCTGGCAACAGTCTGATCCCAAGATGAGCTTCCAACATTATATTTGTGCCATCGCAAAGACCACCTATTTTCACCTCAGTAACACTGCTGGACTCTGATCCTGCCTCAGTTCATCTGCTGCTGAAACCCTCATCTATGCCTTTCTTGCCTCTAGACCTGACATTCCAAATCACTCCTGGCCGGCCTCCCATGTTCTACCCTTCATAAACTTGAGATCTTCCAAAACTCAGCTGCCCATGTCCTCACTCGCACCAAGTGTTACTCACCCATCTCCTATGTCTTCACTGACCTACAGCAGCTCCTGGTTGAGCCACACATAGACTTGAAAAATTCACATCCTTGTTTTCACATCTCTTCAAGACCTCACTCCATGTCTGTAATCTCCTCCAAACCTACAATCCTTGGGGATACCTACACTGGTCAAATTCTGGCAACCTGAGCACCCCACAACTTTGATAGTCATGCCTCAGTCACCTAGGCCCTAAACTCTGAAATCCCTCCCTAAATCTCTCTGCCTCTCTACTTCTCTTTCCTCCTTTAAGATTCTTTGACACAGTTTTTGGTCATGTCTTCTAATTTCTCCTTATATGGCTCATGTTGAAGTATTGTATTTGTTAGCATTGTAAATCTAATCACTTAAATGTATGTTTATGTTAGTATGCATGACACCACAGGAAGTGACGCAACATGATTCAGTTCTCTTGCGCATCAATTGGCACATGTAAGCTTAAGTAGCAGCAAGTGTCCATTAAAGGTTTGTGTTCAGCCCCTCTGCCTGCCCTTCAGATTCATTTGTATTCATCATAAGATTAAAAGGCGATAATACAATATGGTGGCAGCAATAGTGAGTAGACAGCATTGCTCAGCAGCTAAAAATAACAGTTCAAGTCAGAACCCTATCCGAAGTGCTGCAACCAGATCACAACTCTCAGAGCAGGAGAGGAGTGATGTGAGTAGAGGTTGAAAGTGATTTGGGCACACTCCCGGTTTTACCCCGAACCAGAAAGACAAAAGATATATTGCAGATTCAGCCACAGAGATCAGTGCAGCGTTGTGTTTTGGCCCAGATTCCTTCCCACCGTCACCACAGTCAACCAACCATGAAGCCAGAGCCCCTCCCACCCTCAAGCTTGAAGCCCATGCTGTAGCAAAACAGCTCATGGCATGCCTCCTGCTGAGCTCTGCAGGCATCGCAACTTGCTGTAACTTTAAAACAAAGTTAGCTTCATAGAGGGAGTAAGGAGTAGAAGGCTTAGGCAATGACAGTCAAGCTTCCAGAGGTGGACTGGAAAGTATCTGATGTCCCAGGTGAATTCAAACTATTTAAGCAGAAGATTGAACCACGTTTCCTGGATCACAAGGTTGGGGATGCAGTGAAGCAGGCTATTAAAATTAGGGTCACCATAGAAAATGAAGGTCTACGCAGAATCAATACCTCTGGTTTGTCTGACATGGACCAGAAGGATCCACCAGGGCTATGGGCAACATTAGGAAATCAGCTTAGAATTAAAGTCAGTTTCAGAGCATATCGCATGGAACTCATGCAATATGGACAGAAAGCCGGTGAGATTTTGAATGACTTTGTTAACCGATAGAGAGAGAAGACAAAAGAATGTGACTTCTCTGATATTAAATTCTCAGAACGAATTATAAACTTGGTATTCATCTCCACTTCTACAGAGGCATTGCATAAAGACCTCCTGGAAAAGTCAAAGGGATATGGTGCACAGAATAGGTGAAGATACGAGGCCATTGTGGCTGGGAGACAGTGTTTGCAAGCTTAAGGGTCCAGATGCCTGTCGGTACAATATCCAAGGCACCAAGCAAAGCAAGGTGTGCAGCAATTGTAGATTCTCCCACAAACCACGTAAGTGCCCTGCATAAGTAGACACATGTAAAGCCTGCGAGCTTAGAGGGCACTGGGTGAAATGTTGCAAAGGATCCAGCGACAGGAACATGGAGAGCAGCCAGAACAGACAGCACTCAAGCCACAGGAGCAATGACACCCAGAGGCGAAGGGAGGTGAGATACTTCCAGGCATCACCAAAAGCATAGACATATCCACAAAATGAGGGAGCATGCTGACTTATGTGGATGAGGTGGATTGAGATGATAGCACTACAGGTGAACAGCTATTTCACACAATCACCTTAGCAGAACAGATTAGTTCCATTTACAAAACAGAAGCATTTGCAACACTCAAGGTCATCAGTCCCAACAAGCTGGCAGGCGTCAACTGAGAGTGAGGATTGATACAAGTGCAAGTGCCAATACTCTACCTTTTCACATTCTCATGGACATGTACCACAAAGCATGGAAGTCTGTGGTCCAACCCACAAGCATGAAGTTTACAGCATATAATGGCTCAGTAAAAAAATGCCTAGGTTCCCTAGTCCTGACATGCAGGTACAAAGGATAAACATGATCTACTCAGATATAGTGGGTGTATCAGGGCCAGCAGTAGCAGCGTGCAATGGACATAACCTGGTCACCATCCATGAGTTGACCCAGTCAGAAGACCACAGTCAAAACAAGTGCATAACCACTGGATTGGTAGAAGATCTCCAGTGCTTGTACCCGGATGGTTTGACATTGGAAATTTCCACAGAGACACAGTCCTACACCATAAGGAATGTGTAATGCCGTCAATTGACCCGCCACGAAATGCTGCATGCACGTTCAAGAAAGGTTGAGGATGTAACTGGATAGAATGGAAAAACAAGGCATCACTCAATGAGTGCAACATCACACAGACTGGTGCAGCTCTATCACTACTGCAATCAAGAAGCACAGTTCTGTTCTGTTTTTTAGACCCAAGGAGGCTAAACAAAGCCTTAAACAGAGATCCTCATTAGATATCAACGCTGGAAGAATTAAATCCAAGGTTTGCTAGGGTGAAACACTTTTACAAGCTAGATGCAAAAAAATCAATATTGGTCTATATACATGTCAAGAGAGTCACAAGAGCTAACAGCATGTAGAACTCCTTTTTGGTAGGTATGATTTCCTCCATTTACCATTTGGGCTGTTGGTGAGCAGGACATTTTTCAGCACCATCCGAACAGGATAACAGACCGAGTCCCAGGCTGTTAATGTATTGTGACCGGCATCACAATAGCAGGATGCATGAAAGAAAAGTGTGACAGAAGCTTTGTTTGTCATTTCAGTGCTTCATTACTGCTAAAAAAAAAGAGACATGTTACTGAAGCTTTTCATTTTGCACTCATCAGGGCAAATACAAGAGTACCAAATTTCAAATGATCATAACAATTTACATTATAGGAGGAATGGGTTCAGCAAGTGCTGTCCAATCGCAAAACCACATCTAACAGTAGACATTTTGTTTTGGGTTTCGCAAGCCGTGGGCTGATTGAGTACAATCCATACTCTGCCTGTTACAAACAACCAAAGGAACACGCTGCTTTATTTGATCAGCCAGTCACTGGGACGTACAGCTTATATGCCTGGTATCACACAAGCACTAAAATTCATACGTCATGTTGCTAATAATGTGGTAGACAGAAACATCTTTTTGGACTGACAGCAGCATCCTGTTAGTGGAAAATATCACTCGCTTAGCCACTGCATAGTATCTGGTGAAATGACTTGCTCAACCTGCTTTTCCTTTCTACTGTAACTTGAGGTAGATGGGGGCACTTTTCAGGTCCAAGAGTGGTGGCCTTTGCCCCATTTGTGAGTTTGTGTGACACGTACTGAATCTGACCAGGATAACTGTTGTCACACAGGATGGGTTTGATGTGCGCTCCATCAAGCACGCAAGGTGAGCAAATGGCTAGGGCCCTATTTTCAAGATTGCTAATAAGGCCAATCCTATAGCGCATGGAACTATATGAATCTCAGTGTCTATATTGACCAGTGAAAGTAGGCTTGCGGTAGTCAGAAGTGGAGGACCCATTAGCAGATTTCTCAGCTAGCACATCAAGGAAAGGGAGTGCATTAGACTGCTCCATCTCAAAAGTGAATTTGAGCATGGGATGGAGCACATTTAGGCGTGTCAGGAAATCCTTACACGTGGCTGCAGATTCAAAGATTAGAAACATATCATCAGCAAATCAGAAATATGCACATGGTAGGAGGTTTGGACTCATGCCACCAAAGAAGCGTTTCTCATGGAAACCGACTGAAATGTTAGTGAGCACTGCTGGACCTAGATGGGATCCCATGGCTACACCATCGATTTGGGCATATGTGTTGTCATTAAAACTGATCTCAGATTCAAACGTGGCTTTCCACAGGGTATTGGATAAGCAGCTGAAGAGTGAATATTTGCAGGGCTACGAGGAAAGGGCAAAGTAGTGGGACTAGCTGAGCTGCTGTCGCAGAGAGCCGGGCTGAATAGTCTCCTTCTGTGCTGTAGCCATTGTACGATTCTTTGATAATGTTATAAATTCAGGTGGTTTGGAATCAAAATAGTACAGCAGCTGAAACCAGTTTGAATAAAATCAATTGAGTAATTGTATCATCATAGTTTCTGCTACAGATTGATACTTTGGGGGCGTGGGAGGGGGAGGAGAAATATATTTAATTGGATTGTCTTTTGTGGATTCCTTGTTCTCCCTGGCATACTAAAGAGGGAGTGGTTACTTATACCAGTCAGGAAAGCATGATGAGCTATGTGCTACAAGTATATTTAGTTTCACAGATACTGTTAAATGCTTGACTTGGGCTTAACACAAAGCCTCTAATTATGTACATGGATTAGCTCTAAACATTTCCAAATTCCCAATAGCGAATGCTTGCACCAGGAAGAACAGTGGCTTTGAAAGTGGGTAAGCAGCTGCTCAGCAATCCTTCACACCCTGGACCTGCAGGTGGCACTCTTGTAGACACTCAGTTAAACCAATTCAAAGGACCTTTGACCTGCTCGCCTTGCACGCAGATTAATTCCCTCATATAAGGGAATTAGACCCAAATCCTGCCACTACACTTGGATGCAAAGCATGAACTCCTTGTACCCCAAAAAGGTGCGATCGAGGGAAAAGACTGTTAAAAAGCTTGTTCATTTTTGCACAGTTCAATAATATATGCCAAAATAAGCTAATTATAATTATTGAAATAAGCAGTATGTAAATTATTAACATAAAATGCGCCTGCCATGTTCTGTGAATTTGCTTATTTCCTTAAGTGGCCATCTGCACCACTCTCAACTAGTTGCCCAATTTACTATTTAAACACATAGTTATTAAGTCATGTTCACAATTTTTAAAAATGTTTTGCAATCCATTATGCTTGTCTTGTACATATAGCACTACAGATGAGTCAAAAATGTTGATAACCCTTGTTATCAAATAACTTTCCAAAAGGGGTGGAGAGTCGACTCCAAATTCCAATGCAAAAACAGAATTACCTGGAAAAACTCAGCAGGTCTGGCAGCATCGGCGGAGAAGAAAAGAGTTGACGTTTCGAGTCCTCATGACCCTTCGACAGAACTTGAGTTCGAGTCCAAGAAAGAGTTGAAATATAAGCTGGTTTAAGGTGTGTGTGTGGGGGGCGGAGAGATAGAGAGAGAGAGAGGTGGGGGGGGTGCGGTTGTAGGGACAAACAAGCAGTGATAGAAGCAGATCATCAAAAGATGTCAACGACAATAGTACAATAGAACACATAGGTGTTAAAGTTAAAGTTGGTGATATTATCTAAACGAATGTGCTAATTAAGAATGGATGGTAGGGTACTCATGGTATAGCTCTAGTGGGGTTTTTTTTATATAATGGAAATAGGTGGGAAAAGAAAAATCTTTATAATTTATTGGAAAAAAAAGGAAGGGGGAAACAGAAAGGGGGTGGGGATGGGGGAGGGAGCTCACGACCTAAAGTTGTTGAATTCAATTTTTTCTTCTCCGCCGATGCTGCCAGACCTGATGAGTTTTTCCAGGTAATTCTGTTTTTGTTTTGGATTTCCAGCATCCGCAGTTTTTTTGTTTTTAACCAAATTCCAATGTCCTTATCAACCTCTCTCCTTTCTGCACTTCCTTGCCCAGGATTTTGAGGCCCAGATCTCCATGGATACATACCAATGAACTCAAACAAAACATTCTAACTGAAGAATAGAATTCCCATTTACATCCACACATTTTATGCCCTAGAAATTCAATCAAGCTCAAAAAGCAGGCATGCAGCAGAGAGTTAATGTTGTCCCGAATGGTACATGATATTCATCCTACCTACTCATTATCAGAAGTCATCATTTAAACAGCTAGCCTGTCTAGCTTGGGCCATGGGTGGGGCTGAAGGTTATGACAGGGTGGTTTCAGTCATCTCTGATGATGTTTAAAGGCAACCAGCACCTCTTAAATGGCAGGAGGACTCTGTCTGTAGACAACAAGGAAAGATGTAAGGAGAGAAATGATAGCAAGACCTGGGTGCAGGCAGCGAACAAGAGGAGGAAGTTCCTATTTCCACCAGAGAGCAGCAAATCCTTCACTGCCAGTGGATCATGAGAGATTCAAAGCGCCTCACAGCCAATTAAGAACTTTTGAAGTGTAGTCACTGATGCAATGTAGGAAACATGGCAGCCACTTTCTGCATAGTAAGTTCCCACAAACAGTAATGTGACAATGACCAGATAATCTGTTTCTGTAATGTTGATGAGGGGTAAGTATTGGCCGGGACATAAGAACTCTTGTTCTTCTACAAAATAGTGCCAAGGATCTTTTACATCCAACTGAGCGAGTAGGCAGAGCCCCAGTTTACTTTTTCATCTGAAAAACAGTGCAACACTCCCTCAGTACTGGAGTATCAGCCTTGATTTTGTGCTCAAGTCCTGGGGTAAGACTTGAACCCACAACCATCTTACTTAAAGTCAGTAATGCTATCAGCTGAACCACTGATGACACCTGGCTAGCAGAGAATAGGTCACTGTCATGAGGTTAGATCCAAAGACATGTTTGCAATGCTGATAAAAACTAAATGGCATCACTCGAGTTGTCAAGGAAGCAATACCATTCTCTTAATTTCTGCCTAAGCCTTCACCGCCTACAGCCTTGCCAAACACAATATCCCATTTCCTTTCACTCTCCTTAATCACCGCACCTCAGATTACTACACCTTCTCCTCAGACTCACAAAGCTATTACAACACCCATTTTCCCAAACCTCATTACCTGACATCTTGGAACCTGCTATTCCACCATGGTAGTCACATTTTCTAAGCACTTCAAAAGCTGCCCCTATCACCCTCCTTTCTTCCTTGCAGGAGAAAGTCACCAACATCTCACGAGAGCAGACAACCTGTGCATTTTTAAGAATTCATTCATGGGATGTAGGCTTTGCTGGCTGGGTCAGCATTTATTGCCCATCCCTAAATGACTTTGAGAAGGTGGTGGTGAGCTGCCTTCTTGAACCGCTGCAGCCCATGTGGTGTAGGTATACCCACAGTGCTGTTAGGGAGGGAGTTCCAGGATTTTGACCCACGACAGTGAAAGAACGGCGATATATTTCCAAGTCAGGGTGGTGAGTGACTTGGAGGGGAACTTCCAGGTGGTGGTGTACCTATCTATCTGCTGCTCTTGTCCTTCTAAGTAGTAGTGGTCGTGGGTTTGGAAGATGCTGTACAAGGAGCCTTGATGAATTCCTGCACCTTGTAGATGGTACACATCGCTACTACTGTGCGTCGGTGGTGGAGGGACTGAATGTTTGTGGGTGTGATGCCAATCAAGCGGACTGCTTTGTCCTGGACTGTGTCAAGCAACTTGAGTGTTGTGGGAGCTGCACTCATCCAGGCAAGTGGGGAGTATTCCATCACACTCCTAACTTGTGCCTTGTAGATGTTGTACCGGCTTTGGGGAGTCAGGTGCTGAGTTATTCGTCACAGGATTCCTAGCCTCTGACCTGTTGTTGCAGCCATAGTATTTACATGGCTAGTCCAGTTCAGTTTCTGGTCAATGGTAACCCCCAGGATGTTGACAATGGGGGATTCAGTGATGGTAATGCCATTGAACGTCAAGCGGCGATGGTTAGATTCTCTCTTGTTGAAGATGGTCATTGCCTGGCACTTGTGTGCTGCGAATGTTACTTGCCCCTTGTCAGCCCAAGTCTGGATGTCATCCAGGTCTTGCTGCATTTGAACATGGACTGCTTCAGTATCTGAGGAGTCGCAAATGGTGCTGAACATGGTGCAATCATCAGCGAACATTCCCACTTCTGCCCTCACGATGAAAGGAAGGTCATTGATGAAGCAGCTGAAGATGGTTGGGCCAAGGACACTACCCTGAGGAACTCCTGCAGTGATGTCCTGCAGCTGAGATGACTGACCTCCAACAACCACAACCATCTTCCTTTGTGCTAGATATGACTCCAACCAGTGGTGAGCTTTCCCCCGATTCCCATTGACTCCAGTTTTGCTAGGGCTCCTTGATGCCACACTCAGTCAAACGCAGCCTTGATATCAATGGCAGTCATTCTCACCTCACCTCTAGAGTTCAGCTCTTTTGTCCATGTTTCAACCAAGCCATATCGCCCCCACCTACACCACAAATATGCACTTTGCAGAGAAAACAAGCACTAAATGAGGGAAGATTTGCCGATCGATGCAGGCCGACTTGACCAACCTACCATCAACATTTCTCAAATCTAGAAGGCCATCTTGTTCATTTGGTGAAGCTCTTAAGTGATCTCCCCTCAGCCTTGATGACGAATGGCACAATGCTTGGAAGAACTGTGACATATCAAATAGATTCCTTCCAGAGGACCCCACAGTACAATATGAAGAATCAAGCCTGCCTCCAAACAGTGGACCATCAACTGACTTGGTAGATGCTACCACTTTCTCCATCAATGGAAGATTGTAGCATTCCCGTCACGTAACCGTAGAGCTCCCAACCAGAACCTAGAACACATAATTTGAACACTGCCCTCAGGGGAAATTTACAGGCAGCTAACAAGATATCCACACTGTTACACTGGAAGTTTTGGACTGGATATCTGATTTAAATATTGATATTTGATTGTTTTTTTGCTACAACCATACAAAACAAAGTGATGCTGGCTGCTAGTGGAAGAGACCCAGCCTGCCCGAATACCCTCTCTCACTTCAAAGGAAGTGTACTGGCATTACAGGCAGAAACTGAGTCACAGCTGAGGCAACTGGCAATGCTGGAGGAGCCAAACTCAGGTTTATTCTCCCCTTATTACTTTGACTTTGACACTGCATGTCAAAAAGCAGGTGCTTTCACCAGCAGATTCTTCCATGAGCCACTTCTTACTCTCTCCCTTCTCACTAATAGCTAATCCATGTCCCTTTCTTTCATTTCAGGTCCTGAGGATGTGGACATATTTCAGCCACTTGAAGAAAAGGAGGCTAACCTCCCTTATGAGATAGCATCACTCTAGCTCATGCTCACAAGCACCAGCTTAGACATAGGCACCCCACGGACATTAGAGACTGGAATAAAGGTGGGGGCATCATATCGCAAATCATCAGACAGAAATACGCAAGAGCAAGGACAGGGGCAGGGGACAGAAGGACCACCTCACATACGATCTCTGCTGCAGAGAGCTCAGACACAGCCTCTGAGGGCCCAGCCTATCGACAAACATTGATAGGCATATACCAGGAAATGCTAGGTGTGCTGGGCAGCATACCAGTGACCTTGTGCTCAATGTTGAAGAGTGTGGAGGAGTTAAGCTCCAATTTGTGTTGGAGTTTCGTGCAGAGTATGGAGACCATTCTACACAACATGAACCAAGTGGACAGCTCCATCAATACGATGGCAACCACCGACTTCAAACCTCTCCTTACAGCTTGATGGAGATCATTAATTATTTTCTTAATATAAAGTAGACCTTAAAGGGTTTAATTTCAATAAATTAAAGTTATAATTATAATGAAGATACTCATTGCTTCAAAGTTGAATTTATTTTAATATTGCATTGTTATATTTTCAAAGATTGAAAGCTATTTTGTACAATTTAAACTGAAAACTAAAAAATATTTTTTCTCAAGATACTAACCCCCTACTTTTCACACCTACTTCAATTTCCTAGAGCACACATATCCTGAAGGCTAAAGTGATAAGATAATGACCAGCTTGCTGAGCTCCATCTTTGCCACTTAAGAACCAGCCACAAAGTGACTCAAATTTTCCATCACCCTTGACACGTAATATCTGACTTTGGCCTAGAGTCTTGCTGTAGTAATGCAGCTAAAAATGATGAGTCAATATAATGGCAATAACCTATTAAACCAGCATAGAATTAAGCTTTGCTGCAGCCCAACTGAGCTCTGCTTAGGGGGCTGTGCCACTAGATAATGGCACTCCCCAGCTGAAAATGGGTTTCCAATTCCAATTTGGACATTTGGTTATTGAGTGGGAAGGAAAGCGGTGGAAGATCAGCCATGATCACATTGAATTGCAGGCTCCAGGGTCAAATGGTTTACCCCTGCTATTTCTTACATTCTTATGAATGTGCCTATGCCTGTGGCAGGTTTGTGTAAAGAGTTGAATACGGCGTGAGTGGATGTTGTTTGATTGCAGTTGCTGTTCTTCAGTTTTAAAAAGGCGAAGAAAAGAAGCCAACGATATGTTCTTGTGAACGGAAAACAAAATCCATTTCTGTTTAGAGTCCACATGTTTTCTCCAATTACGCTAACTGATCTAGTGCCTGGCCTGCTGAGTGGCACCAGCATTTCCTGTGCACCTCCAGTTTCCAAAAATACATAAAGATAAAAACAAAAAACTGTGGATGCTGGAAATCGAAAACAAAAAATAAAAATACCTGGAAAAACTCAGCAGGTCTGGCAGCATCTGTGCAAGGGAGCACAGTTAACGTTTCGAGTCTGAATGACTCTTCAACAGAACACTTTTCTGTGGACAAGGAACATTAACTGTGTCCCTCTCCACCGATGCTGCCAGACCTGCTGAGTTTTTCCAGATATTTTTGTTTTTGCTTCCAAAAATACATATTTTAGTTCCAGTTTTTTTCTTAACTGGAAAATTAACAGCTTAAAATAAACACAATTTGAAGTAAGAACCAGTCCACCTTCAAACACTTAAAACAGTTGTTTTGAACCACTACACTTAGAAGCTGTCTAACAAGTGATTACTTTGAACTGTCCTGATGTCTACAGCTAAAGGCTCTGGCTGGGATTTTCCAGCCCTGTCGTGGATGAACCCGCCATGGGAGATTCGACAGCCCAGCCTAAAGACCACTGACTGTCGGCAGGGCCAGACAACCCTGGCAGTAGGCGGGGCTGGAAAATCCCGCCCTTCTATTCAAAATCAAAAAAATTAATAAGAACTATTTATAACACAATTCTAATGCTAATACCGCCTCCCATGAATATGAAACAATTCTTTCCACTATCACTGAACTATTCCAGCGGACAGAATGCATTCAAGTTTGGACCCATCTCTCCAGGTCGAAGTGAGCACTATACACTCAGAGAGCCAATTCTTGACATTACTTCAAATAGTAGGTAATGCTGGGACAGCCAAAACTAATTGGCTCCCTACCAGCCTGGCAGAGAGCAGATTGCTACATTATTATACATTTCATGTTGGTAAGCAGCATGAAATATCACATGGAAGTTCATTACTGCTGTGTCTTGTGATATGTTAAATTAAAATTCTTGCTGCGGGGAGAGTGGGTCAAGGTCAAAGTGATTAACGTCGGTCAGAGTTAATAATAAAGATGAAAAAGTTAAGGGCCAAGAGTTCCTGCTCTGACCACAATTGGCAATCTGGGTACAAATTATACCCGAACTTGTGTTCATTTTCGATAACACGGGTGCAGTCTTGTTTGTACCGCTGAAATGGGTTTATCACAAAAAGTAAGCATTTTTAACTGCAGTGTCAATCCACCACCTGTTAGTAACCTGATTTTAAATGACTGAAAATCACACTTAAAAATACATACAGAACCATCTCCTAGTTATATTTGGGTACAGTAGTCAGTTTCATAGTATCTTTTAAAAACAATATTCAAAAGCTTTTTAAACATTGCCCGCTAGAGCCCTCGTGCTAAGGAACCAACCTGATGTTCAGAGCTTCCCCAACGACCTGTAAATGGTGCAGTTAGCAGAAACTCCCAATGGTGATGAATTTGCCCTTTGGGGTATAGCCAGTTTTGTGAGGGGGCCTGCTTCTAGCACAATGTTTTTAAAACTAGCGCAAAGGATTGCAGAAATTTAATTTGCACTGAGTGTAACCTGCACTTAAAATTCTGGAATCTTTTACACCACTTACAGATTTCAGACCAATTGCACCAAAGCACCAGTGAACCCAAGCAGAAACTCTACCCCAAGGTATTTTGTTCTTAATAGAAAACAGATTAATGACAGTGAAATACTGTTCATATGTTACAGTTTAGTCTCTTTTATTCATATTTCTACTATTAAACTGTTGATATTTGCAAGAAGGCACAAGTAGAGCTGGGGTCCATGTCAATGGCCGGGAAACCCAGAATTTTTTTATTTGTTCATGGGATGTGGGCTTCGCTGGCTGGGCCAGCATTCATTGCCCATCCCTAATTGCCCTTGAGAAGGCGGTGATGAGCTGCCATCTTAAACCACTGCAGTCCATGTGGTGTAGGTACAACCACAGTGCTGTTAGGGAGGGAGTTCCAGGATTTTGACCCAGTGACAATGAAGAAACTGTGATATATTTCCAAGTCAAGATCATGAGTGGCTTAGAGGGGAACTTCCAGGTGGTGGCATTCCCAACACTCTGCTGCCCTTGTCCTCCTAGGTGGTAGTGTTCGTGGGCTTGGAGTGTGCAGTAAGGAGGCTTGGTGAGTTCCTGCAGTACATTTTGAAGATGGTACACATTGCTGCTGCTGTGCATCAGTGGTGAAGGGAGTGAATGTTTGTGGATGGGGTGCCAATCAAGTGGACTACTTTGTCCTGGATGTGTCGAGCATCTTGAGTGTCGTGGGAGCTGCAGGTTCCCAGGCAAGTGGGGGGTATTCCATCACACTCCTGGTTTGTGCTTTGTAGATGGCTTTAGGAGTCAGGAGTTGTTACTCGCCACAGGATTCCTAGCCTCTGTCCAGCTCTTGTAGTCACAGTATTTATATGGCTAGTCCCATTCAGTTTCTGGTCAATGGTAACCCCAGGATCTTGATATTGGGGGATTCAGCAATAGTAACGCCATTGAATGTCAAGGCGTGATGGTTAGATTCTCTCTTGTTGGAGATGGTCGTTGTCTGGGCAGACAAGTGGCAGATGGATCTCCTCAGGGTAGTGTCCTGAGCCCAACCATCTTCATTTATTTCATCAATGGCCTTCCTTCCATCATAAGGTCAGAAGTGGGGATGTTCGCTGATGATTGTACAATGTTCAGCACCATTCACGACTCCTCAGATACTGAAGCAGTCCACGTCCAAATACAGCAAAACCTGGACAATATCCAGGTTTGTATGATGATACAGTAAGTCCTCACTTAAAGTTATGGGTTGCGTACCTGAAAATTACAACTTTAAGTAAAATGACTTTAAGTGAATCATGGGTTCCATAGGAATCAGTGTTAAAGCCGGAGCTAGGTTCCTTCAGGCAATTCATGCCAATGTACAAGTTGAAGTACTTTAATGTACATGTGCACATTGTGAATTCCTAGCTGGAACAACAAAATAAATTACTAAATATAACAGAACTACTATATAATATATATTAGATAACACTAAATCACCCAAACAAGCCCTGAGTAGCACAGCTTCTCTGGAACTCACCTCAACATTTTACTTGCTTTCCTTTTCCACTCTGTTTTTCTCTCTCCATTCCCACTCTGTCTTTTCCTCCTCTTTCTCTCTCACCATTCCCACTCTGTCTCTCCCTCTGTCTCTCTCTCCATTCCCACTCTCCCTTTCTCTCCTTTCCCACTCACTCTCTCCCTCTCTCCCTCCCTCCCTCCATTCCAATTCTGTCCCTCCCTTTCTCTCTCATTCCTTTCCCACTCTGTCTCTCTCTCTCTCTCCTTTTAACACTTTGTCCTCTCTCTCTCTCTCCTTTCACCTTTCTCACAGTCAGTCTATCCTTTCCCACTTGGTTCTCTCTCTCTTTCCTTTCCCACTCTCTGGGCAGAATTTTGTCCTCGATGGGTGTGCGGACCCCACCGGCTCGGTAGCGGGTGGGCAGCCAATCACCGTTGCCGAAATGGGCCCCACCGCCATTTTGAGTGGGTGGACCAATTAAGGCCCACCCAGCAGCCTGCCCGATAGGAAGCGCTATCTGCTTCCTGTTCAGGGGGTGAGGGAATCCCCAACTGTCAAAGTGCACACGAAAGAGTGCACTGCTCCCTGAGGCTAAGTGCTGTCTCAGGGAGATCACTGAAAGTTTTATAAAGTTAAAAAATAGAAAAATAAAAAACACGAGATGGGTCATGTTAATAAATATCACATAAAGTTTATTAAAGTTTTAAAAACAGACATGAAACTTCATCCCGCCAGTGGATGAGGTTTCATGTATTATCAGAAACCCGCTGGGGCTCCTGGCCTTTCTGTCAGCCTTAAGGTTGGACGGGCAGGTCTTTAATTATCTTACTGACCCTGTCAATGGCCTCAATTGGTCATTGATAGGTTGGCGGGCAGACAGCTGATTTCGCTGTGCCCGCCTTCCTGAATATTTAAATGGACCAGGATGACATCGGGGGTTCCTCCCAACATCATCCCGCGTCATTTTCCTGTTGGCTAGCGGGCCCCTCCCCCAACTCACCGACGGGAAAATTCTGGCCTCTGTCTCTCTTTTTATGCTCTATCTCATGTCTCCCTCTCTCCTTGCCCACTATGTCTTTCTCTTTCCCCACCCTGTCTCTCTCTCTCCTTTTCACACTTTGACCTCTCTCTCTCATTTCCCACTCTCTCTCCTTTCCCACTTTGTCCTCTATCTCTCTCCTTTCCCACTCTCTCTCTCCTTTCCCACTTTGTCTAGATCTCTCTCTCTTTTCACACTCTCTCTCTCATGTCTCCCTCTCTCCTTTCACTCTTTTCTCTATCTCGGTCTCTTCTTTCACACTTTGCCATCTCTCTCTCTCTTTACCCACTGTCTTTCTCTCTCTCCTTTCCCAGTCTTTTCTCTGTCTCTCTCTTTTCCCACTCTGTCCCTTGCCTTTTCCACTCTGTCTCACTCTCTCACCTTTTAACACCTTGTCCTCTCTTTCTCCTTTCCCACTCTCTCTCCTTCCCGACTTACTCTCTCCTTTTCCACTCTGTTGCTCTCTCTTTCTCCTTTATCTCTCCTTTCAGACCCTGTGCGGTCTCTTTTACTCCTTTCCCACTCTGTCTCTTTCTCTCTCTCTCCATCCCCAGTCTCTCTCTTTCTCTCTCCTTACCCATTCTGTCTCTCTCTTTATCCTTAGTGTTGTTTTTTCTCTCTCTCCTTTCCCACTGTCTCTCTCCTTTCCCACTCTGTCTCCCTCTCTCTCTCTCCATTGAACACTTTGTCCTGTCTCTCTCCTTTCCCACTTTGTCCTCTCTCTCTCTCTCCTTTCCCACTCTCTCTCTCTCTCCTTTTCCACTTTGTCCTCTCTCTCTCTCTCCCACTCTCCCTCTATCTATCCTTTCCCACTCCATCTCTTTCACTCTTTTCCCACTCTGTCTGTCTGGATGGAATCATTCTACCCGCTATCTGTGATGGCAGGTTTTCACGCCGCATCATCCCAATCCTGCTACATTATTTATGCAATCCCAGGAAACATGTTGTTTCAAAGGTGGTCAGGCTCTCATTCACCCGCCCGCCATCACTTCGCTGCTTCATTATGCTGGGCGCCATATTTAAAGTCCAGCCACGCGTACACATCTCAGTGTTTCCAGGCCATGACTACTGCAGGGAAAATGTCCATGAAAGGCAAGAAGCCTGCAGGCCCCAGGTTTAGCGATGCATCACTGACCGCATTTTGGATGCCGTGGAGGCTTGCCACAATGTCCTCTGCCCTTGCTTTGGCCACAGAATGGGCTGCAGCGTTACCAACCAGACTTGGGAGGTGTTGGCAGTGGTGGTCAGCACCAAGTCCCTGCAAAAGAGGACAGCCACCCAGTGCCGCTACAGGATGAATGGTCTTACCCGTTCCTCCGGGATAACTCACTCTTCTCATCACTGTCAACTCCCACACTCACAAACCTATCACACAACCACAGGGACCTCACACCTCAAGGGACAACACCGCTGACTCTCACACACACACCCTCAAATCTCCACCAGGCTCCCATCCTCTCGCGCTCACGTCGGTCATTCCTGTCCATGGTGCCACTCATCACACAAAGACCGGAATTTTTAGGTCAGATTACAGGCGTGGACCCAATCCGATCAGACACCAAATCACACCAGATGACGTCAGGCGAGTGTCCTGAATTCATCCCACGCTCGCGCGATATTTTGGTTGGCAGGCACACACAAAAGACAGAAGCGCGCCCACCAACAATGAAGAGGGCAGTTAAGGTAATTAAAGATGCGATTGCCCCTGATTTTTCATGGCCTGACCAGCCGTATGGTTGGTGGACAGGCAAACCAGCCAGGCGGCCTTTGCATTGTTCATGAAACCTCGTCCAGGGCGGAATGAGATTTCCGTTATTAAATGAAAGAAAAGTAAAAATCTATGGAAAGCATTTTTAACATGAATATGTTCAGGTGACTGATTGAGATGTTTGCCCAATTTTTTCCGGATTTTAAAAATATTATTTAATGCTTTTCAGATCTTCAACTCCCTGAGGCAGCTCACAGCTTTCAGGGAGCTTTATACCAGCGCTCGTCCACTCCCGCACTGATGTCAAAGCCCACCCTCCTCCCACACTGTCAGTGCCCACCCTCCACCCACACTGATGTCAGTGCCCACCCTCCTCCCACACTGATGTCAGTGCCCACCCTCCTCCCACACTGATGTCAGTGCCCACCCTCCTCCCACACTGATGTCAGCGCCCACGCTCCTCCCACACTGTCAGTGTCCACCCTCCTCCCACACTGTCAGTGCCCACCCTCCTCCCACACTGTCAGTGCCCACCCTCCACCCACACTGATGTCACTGCCCACCCTCCTCCCACACTGATGTCAGTGCCCACCCTCCTCACATACTGTCAGTGCCCACCCTCCTCCCACACTGTCAGTGCCCACCCTCCTCCCACACTGATGTCAGTGCCCACCCTCCTCCCACACTGTCAGTGCCCACACTCCTCCCACACTGTCAGTGCCCACCCTCCTCCCACATTGATGTCACTGCCCACCCTCCACCCAAACTGTCAGTGCCCACCCTCCTCCCACACTGATGCCACTGCCCACCCTCCTCCCACACTGTCAGTGCCCACCCTCCTCCCACACTGTCAGTGCCCACCCTCCTCCCACACTGTCAGTGCCCACCCTCCTCCCACACTGATGTCACTGCCCACCCTCCTCCCACACTGTCAGTGCCCACCCTCCTCCCACACTAATGTCACTGCCCACCCTCCTCCCACACTGTCAGTGCCCACCCTCTCCCACAATGATGTCAGTGCCCACCCTCCTCCCACACTGTCAGTGCCCACCCTCCACCCACACTGTCAGTGCCCACCCTCCTCCCACACTGATGTCACTGCCCACCCTCCTCCCACACTGTCAGTGCCCACCCTCCTCCCACACTGATGTCAGTGCCCACCCTCCTCCCACACTGATGTCAGTGCCCACCCTCCTCCCACACTGTCAGTGCCCACCCTCCTCCCACACTGTCAGTGCCCACCCTCCTCATGCACTGTCAGTGCTCAACCTCCTCCCACACTGTCAGTGCCCACCCTCCTCATGCACTGTCAGTGCTCAACCTCCTCCCACACTGTCAGTGCCCACCCTCCTCCCACACTGTCAGTGCCCACCCTCCTCTCACACTCAGTGCCCACCCTCCTCCCACACTGATGTCAGTGCCCACCCACCTCCCACACTGTCAGTGCCCACCCTCCTCCCACACTGATGTCACTGCCCACCCACCTTCCACACTGTCAGTGCCCACCCTCCTCCCACACTGATGTCAGTGCCCACCCTCCTCCCACACTGATGTCAGTGCCCACCCTCCTCCCACACTGATGTCAGTGCCCACCCTCCTCGAACACTGTCAGTGCCCACCCTCCTCCCACACTGTCAGTGCCCACCCTCCTCCCACCCTGTCAGTGCCCACCCTCCTCCCACACTGTCAGTGCCCACCCTCCTCCCACACTGTCAGTGCCCACCCTCCTCCCACCCTGTCAGTGCCCACCCTCCTCCCACACTGTCAGTGCCCACCCTCCTCCCACACTGATGTCAGTGCCCACCCTCCTCCCACACTGTCAGTGCCCACCCTCCTCCCACACTGTCAGTGCCCACCCTCCTCTCACACTGTCAGTGCCCACCCTCCTCCCGCACTGTCAGTGCTCAACCTCCTCCCACACTGTCAGTGCCCACCCTCCTCCCACACTGTCAGTGCCCACCCTCCTCTCACACTCAGTGCCCACCCTCCTCCCACACTGATGTCAGTGCCCACCCTCCTCCCGCACTGTCAGTGCCCACCCACCTTCCACACTGTCAGTGCCCACCCTCCTCCCACACTGATGTCAGTGCCCACCCACCTTCCACACTGTCAGTGCCCACCCTCCTCCCACACTGATGTCAGTGCCCACCCTCCTCCCACACTGTCAGTGCCCACCCTCCTCCCACACTGTTAGTGCCCACCCTCCTCCCACCCTGTCAGTGCCCACCCTCCTCCCACACTGTCAGTGCCCACCCTCCTCCCACACTGATGTCAGTGCCCACCCTTCTCCCGCACTGTCAGTGCCCACCCTCCTCCCACACTGTCAGTGTCCACCCTCCTCCCACACTGATGTCAGTGCCCACCCTCCTCCCACACTGTCAGTGCTCAACCTCCTCCCACACTGTCAGTGCCCACCCTCCTCCCACACTGATGTCAGTGCCCACCCTCCACCCACACTGTCAGTGCCCACCCTCCTCCCACACTGTCAGTGCCCACCCTCCTCCCACACTGTCAGTGCCCACCCTCCTCTCACACTGATGTCAGTGCCCACCCTCCACCCACACTGATGTCAGTGCCCACCCTCCTCCCACACTGTCAGTGCCCACCCTCCTCCCACACTGTCAGTGCCCACCCTCCTCCCACACTGATGTCAGTGCCCACCCTCCTCCCACACTGTCAGTGCCCACCCTCCACCCACACTGTCAGTGCCCACCCTCCTCCCACACTGTCAGTGCCCACCCTCCTCCCACACTGTCAGTGCCCACCCACCTCCCACACTGTCAGTGCCCACCCACCTCCCACACTGATGTCAGTGCCCACCCTCCTCCCACACTGTCAGTGCCCACCCTCCTCCCACACTGATGTCACTGCCCACCCTCCTCCCACACTGATGTCACTGGCCACCCTCCTCCCACACTGATGTCAGCGCCCACGCTCCTCCCACACTGTCAGCGCCCACCCTCCTCCCACACTGTCAGCGCCCACGCTCCTCCCACACTGTCAGTGCCCACCCTCCTCCCACACTGTCAGTGCCCACCCTCCTCCCGCACTGTCAGTGCCCACCCTCCTCCCACACTGTCAGTGCCCACCCTCCTCCCGCACTGTCAGTGCCCACCCTCCTCCCACACTGTCAGTGCCCACCCTCCTCCCGCACTGTCAGTGCCCACCCTCCTCCCACACTGTCAGTGCCCACCCTCCTCCCACACTGTCAGTGCCCACCCACCTCCCACACTGTCAGTGCCCACCCTCCTCCCACACTGATGTCAGTGCCCACCCTCCTCGCACCCCCATCCCAGCAGTGCTGAGCTTCTCAGCAGGTGTTTCCCGCTGGCTGGCCATTAATTGTCCCGTTTACACAAAGAACCCCTTCCCCTCGGAACGCCTTCCCCCTCTGCATCCCTTCCACCCTCTCACCCCTTCCCCCGCTGGAGCCCCTTCCCCCTTTACCCCTTCAGTCCTCCCACACCCGCTGGACTCTCACTCGCTTAGTCCCTCCACTTTCCGGACTTTTTCCTCCACACTTACCTCTTCCACTACCCTTAGTCCGTCCCCCCTCCCGACCCCTTCCTCCAGCCTCACCTCTTCCTCCAGCCTCGCTTCTTCCTCCAGCGTATTCCTAACCCTTCCTGACTCCTTCAGCCACTCTTCTCCTTCCTCCCCTCTCCACTTCCATTCCTCCCCCGGACACCCTCCCCTCTCCGCACTCCTTCCCGTGCACCTTCCACCCCCTCTTACACCAACCTCCCCAGTTGCCATCTTCTTCCCCATTACCGTCTCCTCCCCCCATTCTCCCTCCCCCTCCCAACTCTCCCCCAACACCTTCGTTCCCCACTCCCAACCTCACCCTATCCTGACACCTTCATTCCCCCTCTCAACCTCACCCCATCCTGACACCTTCATTCCCCCTCTCAACCTCACCCCATCCTGACACCTTCATTCCCCCTCTCAACCTCACCCCACCCTGACACCCTCATTCCCCTCCTCCAAAGCTCACCTCCCCAGCACATCTTCCTCTCTGAAGCAAACCTAGGCCTTCCTCTCCCACCCCCTCGAGGTAATCAATGGTGACTTTCCAACTTCAGTGCACTGCATCGTAGCAGAGCCTTGTCCATGAGAATCCACCCAGCGTGCCGTGGATGTTCCTCCAGTGTGCTGTTGGTGTCGGGGCCCAGACTGTTCTGCTCCTCAGATGTCCACAATGTGAGCAAAGCCCTGGTGGGTAAGGTCCAGCTTCTGCACATCACCGTAGTCAACACTGTTCTACACCAGCGTGCTTTCCCACTGATGTGGGAGGATGATCCGGAGGGGACAACACTGGTGGGCAGGCCTGATAATGATATGCTGATTTTTTTTGTATTATTCATTCAAGGGATGCGAGCTTTGCTGGCTGGGCCCAGCATTTATCGCCCATCCCTAGTTGCCCTTGAGAAGGTGGTGGTGAGCTGCCTTCTTGAACCGCTGCAGTCCATGTGTTACAATGAGGTTCCCGATGTCCAATGGCGGAGAATGCAATGTTTTTGTTTTGCAGTTTTTTTGTTTTTAAACCCTGGGTTGAACTTGAGGTGAAAAAAGCATGTCTATTTGATGCTCAGTGTAGATTATAAAGTACATCCATATTTTAAAGAGCAGATGAGGAATGAGAGAGTTGGAAGTTGACCAATTTTGTATAATGTTCTGTGATTCTTAGTTGATCTTGGATGATCGCGAACTGGTTTCACGCCGTCATGAAACTGATCACGTCATATTGTCCACTCACGCCACCGAACACGCACAACACCGCAGGCACAGAAAATCCCAGCTTCCGGATCTAAGACAGCTTCCTGACTGTGTGCAGGGCTGCCACTGATTGAGCCGGGGGAGGGCGGTGTGAATTGAGACCTTGGGGCCTCTGATCGGGTCAGTGGGGCTGGTTACTCACACTTCACCACCCAGTTGGCAGCTTCCCGTCCCTAGTCTCCACCACATGGTCCCGACCGAATCTCCTGGTCAGGCTCCCTGCCCTGTGGTCCAGTTCCCGGATCTTGGGCCTCAGTCTCTCCCTGCAGCCTCAGCCTCTGGTGACAGCGGTGCTGGCTCCGGCATCAAAACACGGGACTAGCCCAGAGTGCAGATTGTGGGGTGGGGCCAGAGTCCAAATAATGTAAAAGCGAAAATGTGACACATATCAGAAAAATAGGCCCTAAAGAATAAACTACATTAAAACGAAACAACATTAAGCAGGACAACTTAAAGTGAGGAGCTACTGTATCTTAAAAATCCTAGATTTGTGTGCACTTCCTCTCTATGAACCCTAACTTTTGGATGTTGCATACTTCTTATGTCAGCTTTTCGGCCATAATAAATTCCTTTGTCCACATTTATAATTGTCTTTTTCCCATCTCAACTTGGCACACAATCTATCCATCAGCTGGCCGGGACTAAAACTGAGCTTTCTTTAAGTTGCTGGTAGGTAAGTATTTAACTTTTATTGTAATTGGTATTTTTTTTTCAGTCTTTATTAAAAATAATTGGTTTGCACCCTGAATTTCTTCACATAAATTGTCTTTGTAATTTAGCAATTGTCCCGTTTCCTCCCACAATCTCATTCCCCCTCCCACGACTCCCTGTACTTTGCTCACATCTTCTTGCTGAGCTATTGGCATTTCGCATCTCCTGCACTTTGCCTTGCCTGATTTTTTTTCACTACCTGATGTGCCTGCTTGAAGATGCCATTAATGTCCCACTATCATTTATCAAGTGTTTCTTTTCAAACACCCTTTCACAGTGCATTCTGAGAACTTAAGGTATTGTGTCTTGCATTGATCTTTAAGTCATGTAGAATAGCATTTGAAATGACTGAGAAGTTGTTTCACTTTATTTCGAATATTCTGTGTTTGGACTGATATTTTATTCAAGACATGCATCTAAACAAATCAAGATTTTTTCAGTCTCTGTGGCTGGTAAATGTTTAGCTTTGTTGACATGCTGTATACCTGTTTACCAAAAAAAAAGCAGCGAGTCATTAATCCTACAATTTTTTGAAATAGGCAAACAAACACATAACAAGAAGAATTATCAAACTTGTTTTCAAAAGGCTTAACTTATTATATTACATAGAATGTACAGCACAGAAACAGGCCACTCAGCCCAACAAGTCAATGCTGGTGTTGATGCTTCACCCAAGCCTCCTCCCACCCCTCTTCATCTAACCCTATCAGCTTAATGTTCTATTTCTTTCTCCCTCTTCTGTTTATATTAAATGCACCTATGCTTTTTGTCTCAACTCCTCCTGTGGTAATGAGGTACAAAGAATAAGCACTCTTTTGTGAAGAAGTTTCTCTGGAGAAACATTTATCAATGACTATCTGTTATTTATGTCCCCTGGTTTTGGGCAAATCTACACGGCTAAACTTATTTGCAGTCCATGCAAACAAAAACAAATTAATTCATTTGTTTTTATATGTTCTATGAGCATAAAATAAGTATTCCAATAGTAATATACATACTACTCCAGAAACTCAAGCACAAAAATCTAGGCTGACACTCCAGTGCAGTACTGAGGGAGTGCTGCTCTTCCAAAGTGCTGTCTTTTGGGTAAGACAATAAATGTCTCCCATTTGCTCTTTCAGGCATAAGTGACAGATCCCAACACCAACATTATACTTATATTGTGCTTTTAATTTAACAAAATGTCACAAACACCTTCACAGGAGGGTTATAAAGCAAAATTAGACACCAAGACACATAAGGCGACATTAGGGCAGATGGCCTAAAATTTCATCAAAGATGTAAGTTTTACAGAACGTGTTAAAGGAAGGCAGGGAGACGGAGAGATTTAGAGAGAAAATTTCAGAGCTTATGCCTAGGAAGTTGAAGACACAGCCAGTATTGATGGAGCAATTAACATCAGGGGTGCTCAAAATTAGATGAGCCTAGATATCTCAGAGGACTGTGGGGCTGGAGGAGATTATGGAGGTAATTGGAGGATATTTCTTCTCATCTAGAAAGGGGAGGCAGATAAGCAGTCTGATAATTTAGCAACAATGGAGGAGTCTATAGAGGTGGCCGTGAGGTACAATTGGGTGTCGCAGCGTCTTTGTAAAACTACACCGTGCTTTTGCTGAAAGAAGTAGGAGAGTAGGGGGGCTGTGGTGTGGGGAGCAAGGATAGATCCTTGGAGGACATCAGCAAAAATTATGCAGAAGCAGGAAGAGAAGCCGGTGCAAGTGATACAACGATAATCTGGCACACCATGACACTATTTCAAAGAAGAGCAGGGATTTGCTCCCTAGTATTCTGGCTAATATTTATCCTGAATCAGCATCACTAAAACAAGTTATCTGGTCACTATCACATTACTGTTTGTAGGGCTTTGCAAAGACCAATTGTTTGCCATGTTTCCTACATTAAATTTGAAGCATGGTCACTATTGTTAAGTATTTCATTGGGCAGAATTTTCTGCCTGGCGGGCGGGCCTGACCCAATCTCCGGTGGGCGGGGAGCCAATCCCCGCCGGAGAAGCGGGACCCGCCGCCATTTTAAGTGGGCGGGCCAATTAAGGCCCACGCAGTGTGACGTCCGGCGGGAAGGGCTATGCACTTCCTGTGCAGGTGGAGGGTTTCCCCAAAAGTGAGAGTGTGCTCTTTCATGCATGCGCACAATAGAGCACACATCTCCCTGAGGCTAAGTGCAGCCTCAGGGAGATCGCTGACACTTTGAAAAATATGAAAAATAGAAAAAAAAATTCCCTGACATGTCCCCCTCATGTGACAATGTCACATGAGATGGGACATGTTCATAATTTACATAATAACTTTATAAAGCCCTACATGAAGCCTCATCCCGCCTGTGGATGAGGTTTCATGTTTTATGTATTTGCCACCGGGACTCCTGGCCTACCCACTGACCTTAAGGTTGGATGGGCAGGTCCTTTAATTGTATAATTGATCCAGACAATGGCCTCAATTGGCCACTGACAGGTCGGCGGGCCTGCAGCTGATTTCGCTGTCCGTCCGCCTTCCTGAAAATTTAAATGGGGGGGCGGGAGTTCCGCCTGATGTCATCCCCTGTCATTTTATATGTCAGCGAGTGGGCCCTGCCCCCCTGCTCACCGACAGCAAAATTCTGCCCATTGACTGTAAAGCGCTTTGGGATGTATTGCAGTGTGAAAGGTGTATTATAAATGCAAGACTTTCTTTCTTTTATATTGTCGTTGCTTTTTCCGTAACTGGATGGGGAGGGTGATTTCTTTCCCCGATTCATGTTGTAAGCTACTTGCTACAATCCAATCTCCCCAAAATAGGAGAGTGGAACATGATGTATTAGTACTGGTAATTTAATTTCATATCAGCCATAACGACGTCAGTTTCTTTATTCCTATGATAAAATGCCAGGTTCTGTAAATGGTGCCTCCATTTATTGCTCACAGGCAGAAATTAATGACATAATGATTCTATAAATTCTCATTGATAGGAATATGACATATCAGATGTCAGACAAGTTTATCAACATGTTTAACAACATGGGATAAATACATTGGTCCTAAATTCTCCCAGGCTACAGCAGAAGATCAGCAGTGTCCCAAAGGAAACCAGATAAATGGCCATTTACACCATTTTTCTGGGGTTAAAGTGGAAAAGCGAAAGACCCTCTGCAAAATTTCAGCACATTTTGATGGCATTTACTACGAAGAGAATCCATCGTAAAATTACTTCCGTTAAATATCTTAGACTAACGTCAAATAAATATAGAAGATCTTGAAACACTTTGTGGATCAATATTACTTATCGACCAAACCAGTAAAATTACGTATTCAATCTTTGCTTCGGTAACTTGTTTAAATAACTTAAAGACCGAAGAGGCTGGGGCTTTTTTTCTCTAGAAAGCTGCAGAATGAGCCGTAAGAGATCTTTTAAGATTATGGAAGGATTTGATAGGATAGATGAAGAGGAGGTAGCTCCACTTGTGAGGGTGACCAGATCAAAACTAGGGGCCATAAATATAAGATAGCCATAAATATGAATATATCAGTAAAGAATTCAGGAGAAAATTCTTTACTCAGAGAGTGGTGGGAATGTGGAGCAAGCTGCCCCATGGAGTGACTGAGACAAATTGCATAGATGCATTTAAGGGGAAGCTGGATAAGTATATGAGGGAAAAAGGAACAGAAGGAAGTGTTGATAGGGTGAGAACAAGTAAGCAGATTGGGAAGAGGTTTGTGCAGAGCACAAGCAAAAGTGAATAGCCTATCACTGTGCTGTAAATTCTATGTGATTAGATAAGATATCTGAACACCCCAGTCATACTTCCTAATCCACTTCCACTCCAATATCTTACTGCTGAAGGCAACAAGTTAAATGATACTGAGGGGGCTCTTGAGTTATATTATTTTTCTCCTTCACAGAGTGAACTTGGTCTACTCCAGTAAGCTAATGAGCCTTGTTTCAGAGCCCTTCAAATGTGAATGACCCAACTCACGAGATTTAAACTTCACAGATTACATTTCATTCGTGAAATGCAGGCTCAATCCTCCTACCTGTGGTGTCCTCAGCACACTGCAGTGGGGAGAAGGTGCCCGCTGGACTGCACCAGAAATGGCCGGAGGAGATCCAGCCAATGATTTTTCAGTTTCGAGCTTCTGTAGCACCAGCACAAGCAGTGCCATTGAGCCGAATTTCACGGCTCTGACCTCAGCAGCGCTGGTGCAGAGAGAGATGTGGAGTGAGACAATGTGTTTCACTGTGCAGAGGACTAACCAGATGGGGTGACGGTGGGGGGCCAACAGGACACGCAGCAACAAAGAATATTTACAATGACCTGGGAACCATTGTAACCATAGTCTCCACAACGCTAAGGACTTCCTTTCCTTTGATTCCAGACCCATAGGCCACACACTGCAATACTCCCAGAAGCAGAAATCTTTCCCCACATTACTGTTGTACCCTGGGCCCAAAAGCTGGAGGAAAGCAGAGCTTTTCTGGATTGTAGAGCTGGAGGAGGTTACAGTGATGGAGGCCACGGAGTGGTTTGACATCAGGGTTGAGAATTCTGCAGTGGGAGAGCACAGGGGTTATGGGTGAACAGGGTTTGGTGTGGGTTAGGACGCAGACAGCAAAGTTTCAGATGGCCTCAAGTTTATGAAGGGTGGAAGATGGGAGGCCCAGCCAGCGCAGCATTGGAATAGTTGCGTCTAAGTGTAACAAAGGCATGGATGAAGGTTTCAGCAGCAGGTGGGTTGAGGCAGCAGCATTATTACAGAAATCAAAGTAGGTGACCTCAGTGATAGAGCAGATATGGAGTCAGAAGCTCAGTTAATGGTCAAATAGGACAGTGAGGATGTAAATATCATGGATCAGCCTCAGACAGTAGCTAGAGGGATGGAATCAGTGGCTCGGAATCAGGGTTTATGGCAATGGCTGAAGAGGATAACATTGATCTTCCCAATATTTAATCAGAATAAATTTCTTCTCATCAAATACTGGATATCAAATAAACAGTCTGGCATAACCTTCAAATTAGAGCTAGGCTGTTCACCTCTCCCTCCTCTCCAAAAATGTAATTTAAAATTGATGATTATCCCCATTCTCAAAATGTCCCGGTTCTCCAAGAACATTTCAGAATTTGGTTTTGCTTGGAAGAAATTATGGAGTCAAATTTCTCATGAGCTCTCTCGTCTGTCACTGTAACTTGGGCAAGTGTTTGGAGGAAACCTCTTATATAGATAGGGGTATAATTATGTAAATAGGGGTTTCTGCCAATGTGGCACCAAAGTTACCATGGCAGAGTGAGAGAAGGACCAAGGAAATTCACTCTCTATATCCTAAGTTCCTGATTAACGACATTGAATACTTGTATTTATATAGCACCTTTCACAATTTCAGGATATTCCAAAGTGCTTATCAATTCATGAATTCCTTCGAAGTGCAGTCACTATCTCGCACAATAAAATAAATGACCAGATCATCTGTATTTAGAAGTTGTTTGAGGGATAAATGTTGGCCGCTGGACAATCTCCCTGACTCCTCTTTGAGTAGTGATATTTTACATCTACCTGAGAAGGCATGGTAGGGCCTCAATCTAACACTCATTCAAAAGACAGCATCTTGGTGCCACTAATATATCATTAAGAATGAATTTACAATGATATTTAGCTTTTTTGAGCCATGGGACACTAGGCAGCTAATCATGTGGATTAAACAGTTTGTTCAGTGCAACCAGAATATGTAATGAAATGTGCTATTGACTTGTTTTGTGCAGCCCTGATATAACTTCCAAAACCGTTAATCAACAAATTGTGTGAGATTGAGAGTGAGTTGCCCTCAAACAAGAAGATTGTCTCTGCCTCTAATTTTCACCCTACATGTTCCACACTGAAAGGTTTATTCTGCCTCTTCTTTGCCTTTCTGTTTTTCTTCTGCTCTTCCTCTCTCTGTGTATGGCTCTCCTCCTTTCCCTCATTGCTGCCTTACACCTCTCCCTTTGTCTCACAATAATTATCTGAGAACTACCGAAACACTTAAAAATGATAGAAAAATTGAGAGGCAGGACTGGGATAAAACAAGGGTTTCAGGATAGGACAAAGCAGGGATTGGAGCATATCAGGAAAAGGTCAAGCCTCTAATAGGCCTGATATGGGAAAAATGAATTTTCTTTATAAAAAGTATATACACAGAACAATCCACAATAAGATACAATATAGATACATTTTTTTTTAAGAAAATCTTTAAGAAACTAGGCAGAAGCACCAATGTGATGAAGAATTTGGCTCTATTACTTCTGGTGCTCAAATTTTTCTTAACTGATGCATAGTTTAATAATGCGACAGATGAAGGAAGCATTATATATTGTTATCACTTATAATTAGGCAGCTTACAAAATAAATATTACATAGACTGCTTCACATTTCTTCCAGAGACAGTTGTCTGATAAATGTCAACATTAGTATAAAAACTTACTCACTAAAAGTGGCCATTTAAAGCTAGCACGTCACAGACTAATATCCAGCATGGCTCTCATTCCCACAGAAATGAAGGGAGTAATTTCTGATTGCTAACATAAAAGCAAATCCAAAGGCCTCCTACAGACATATTACGGTAAAAGGGCTTATCAGCAGTGGGACCAATTGTGGACCAAAATGGAGATGTTTTTGGGTCCATATGATAGGAAAAGAAGCCCAAGCTTTACGCTCCTGCCGTGTTTAAAAATTGACTTTCTGCTGAACCAAAAAAAGATCTGACTGCCACAAAGTTACATGGGCCACAGCACTGGCCCTTTGTGCTGGGAGCTACCACCCTGAATTACAAGAGCAAAATAATTCTTCTCTCAGCTTGTGGAATCTCACACCTGGTTTTACAGACCCTTTGTGATCAATGGTAGTAGAGGAAGTGCAGACTAACTAGCTCCCCAACCTGAACTATCACAAAAAACAGAAATCAAAACTTGTTCTCTTGGATGTGATGCTAATAACCAATGCATCTCTCTCCTAAGGAGGAACAATGGAATTCTGGCCAGAAGCACAGAAACTGAATGGTAAACTGCAATTAGCCATTAATGGGCGATGTCACATGGCCAAGCCTCTGGCCTTTTAGACAGTTTAACATTACATCTTTGACCTTACAGTCAGTCTGCTGTTTAACATCCAACTGGTGAAATCCTGCAAGAAGCAGATCTCCAGGCAGAACAACAGCCTGCTCCTTGAAGCCTGTCTTGGATGGAAGACTTCCTACCGTCATCTGCAGATCCAATCCAGTCTCTGTGCTCCTACTTCATCATGCAATATCAGCACCAATTATAAAGTGAAGTCTACAACTCCGGTCTTCAGCCAGCTGAACTCGAACTCCTACATGAGAGAATACCTCACTGGACTGACTCTGGAGTCTGGAAATCATGTGAACTAATATGCATTTCAGTGGTTCTTGCACTGTCACTTTCAATAGTTGTAAAACTCTTTTTTTTGTTCCCCACTTTAATTGTGTACTTGCGTGTAGTGGAGTGGGAAGTTGCGAACACCCGAGGTTTGAGTGTGGAATACACTAACCTTCTGGGTTAATTATAACCTGAGTTGCTGCAGGTTATTAGTAAATTAGATCTCATGCATTTGGAAAATGCCACTGCATAATTTAAAATAATTCAAAACAACTTCTGCTTACAGACAGGTGGTGAGAGGAAATAAGTACAGTTTCCCTTTCTCTCTCCTGTCCATAACAAAGATCTATTGCAGAAATCATAGCTGAGGTACTAAATGAGTACTTTACATATATTTACCAAAGAAGAGGACTTTACCAAAGCTATGATAAATGAGAAGGTTGTCGAGATATAGAGTGGGATAAAATAGGTCAAGAGGAACTACAAGAATACCAGCAGTACTGAGAGTGGGAAAGTCACCCAGTCCAGATGGGATGTATCCGAGGATGCTGAGGGAAGTAAGGGTAGAAATTACAGAGATACTGGCCACAATCTTCCAATCCCCCTTAGATACTGGGCTGGGTGCCAGAGAGCTGGAAGATTGCGAATGTTACACCCCTGTTCAAAGAAGGGAAGAAGACTAAACCTGGCAATTACAGGCCAGATAGTTTAATGTCAAAACTGGGAAAGTTTTTAGAAACAATATCCTGAAGCGAAAATTAACAATCACCTGGACAAGTATGGACTAATAAAGGAAAGTCTGTAAGGATTTAAGGGCAAATCATGTTTGACTAACTTGTTTGAGGTTTTGATGATGCAACTGGAGACTTGTGCAGCTGATGTGTATATGGACCTTCAAGTGGTGTACCACATAACAGGCTTGTTAGGAAAATTGAAGCCCATGAGATAGATTGATGCATGTAAAGTGGAAGACACAGGAACACCATACTTTGTATTCGCCTAAAGCTCTGTTGTGCTTAATCATGAGGCTACTCACCCTCTTGTGCCTGCACTCCTGCCTCACTGTGCACGATGGAATGTCCACCGTGCTGACCTGCCAGGTCGAGAGCCTCCTCGTCCATTAGTATTCGGAAAGCGAGAAATGGGAACCTGCTGCTGGTGTGTGGCCCTCTTCCCCTGCGGAAACAAGGAGAGAGGGTCCATACCTATGTCGTTTGCTCGACAAGAATAGGAACCCTGTCTGTTCAATTTGGGGCCACTCGAATGTGTCTAGAATTAGGCCACTGCAGAGTGACCTTGCAAGGATTGCTGCTGACAGAGTCACACCCCTTCAACGAACTGCAGCCATTCCTTTCATAGCAGATGCTTCAGCCTGACCCAATTGCCACCAACAATGTGGTCTCTCCCTTCCCAACAGCTGCACCCTCACAGTTAACCATCTGCTAACCCCTAAGGGAACTGAGGAGTGTGGTCCACACCTTGGCGGAGTGGAGAAGGTCATTTATGAACTTGCAGCATTGCAACTAGATTCCCTAGAAGACCCCTCAGCTTCTGACCTCCCCTGTGACCTCCATCCAGGCTTGCTTGGTTAGGCTAGGAGATCTCTTCCTTCTGTCTCTGGGGAAGAGGATCTCTCACCTTGCCCAAAGAGCCTGTTAATAGGTAAGGGAATCATCACGGAACCAGGAGGCCAGATTCTGAGGTCAGATTGGGTTTTGGTTTAATGTCCTGTTACAAGAGGCAGTTCAATACTCCACCGGTGTGTCAATTTAAATTTTGTAAATGTCCCAACTAGATTGTTTTCTGACTGATTAAACCATGGGAAAGAACTTTGTTCAGTAAACTCCTATTGTGAAAACAACAACTCTCCTATTATTATAAACTGCGTCCAGACTCAGTTGTGAATAATCAATCTGGGTAATACAGATTCTCTTATCTTTTAATAACACCTTTTAAAGCACTTATTGGTTTATCTTCCAAAATAAACACATATTCCTCTTCATAGAAATTATTACTGTGCATTCAATATTACAAGATCCAAAGGGCACTTACTGGTTTATAGTGTTCCAAAAATGAAACGAGAAAGCAATTTTTGCTGCTAAGCAAAGAACTCTATAACTTCCTTCAATGTCAAACATGAAAAGTTCTCAGAAGCAAAACAATGTCACTCCAGTGATATTGCTCTTGGCTAGTTGGGGACACAGACTGAGGGAGCAGGCGATGGAGAATGCAATACACACCAGCAAACATGAAAAATTGAGTGGACAACTGAGATGGGGCATTAGGCCTGAGTTGAAGCAGGGATAAGGCAGAGTCAACTTCCTGGTCTCTAACAAATCCGAGGTAAAGATTCAGAATAAAGGCAATCCTGTAGCTGGGGGTGGGGACAGAAACAACATGCAGAGGAACTCCTGGGTTGGGACTAGGACAAAGATATCAAAAAGGTTAACACTGGGGCTAAGGCTGGTGAAGACAACAAGATGAGCACAATGCAGCACAATGCTTTCCAGTACCTTTGTTTTTCTTGTTTATAGCTGTTTATATCATATTTCCAGTCAGAATTATCTTCGATATACGAGTTCAAAAGTAACTGCTTTAAGCTTTGGGAATTAAATTAAACTCAGTCCATCATTCTGTGAAAATGATAATTCAGGAGCTTGAATAGTACTGTACATTCCTATGTATGTCCTCAAATTTCATCTCTTACTTTTTTATCCTAAATCAATGCGCTAGAATGGGAAAATTAGTTTCCCTCACCTGCATTTATTGTGTGAAATCTAAGCAGTAATCTTACTATAAGGTTCAGAATTGGTCCAGACAACGTCGTAGCTAATGTTCTCAAAAGAAAACCTTTTTGAAGTAATGTCAGAAACAAGCTGTTGTTTCATTAAAATAATCTTTCACTTGCATCATAAAAAATGGTAATCTGCATCCTCGTGATCTAAAGCCTGAAACTTAAAGTAGATTACTGACCTTTAATTCAACACAAGAATGTACAGCTATGAGCAGGAGGCATCAGTATAAAGCAGGACTACCAGGAGCCAGGTGGATACACAGGCTGGCAAAGTGTACCAAGCATGTGGCAGCATTGAAGGGACAATAAAGGGGTTTATCAACATACGTTGGGAGTGTGGTGAGATAGAGTGAACAGGGGTAGATTTAATGTAACACAGATGTGGAGACAGAAATAAGGTTTTACAACATTGAGATGTGGTCCTGGAGTTTAGCAGTATGAAGCAGAGGACACTTGAATTTTGGCTGCATTGAAGAGGTGTTCAATCATAATGGAAGGGAGAAGTTGCGGTGCCGAAAAGCTGTGAGGAGCATACAAAATTTGGCTCATGAGGAGATTTCTGGCATCTAGCAGTACTGTGCAGGAGAGGGTATTCTGTTGTCTAACATTACTGGAGATTGTCATCCCACTGATAACAGACAACAGTGCATTGGCTTTCCAACATCCAAGTGCACATCTCGAGAAGTAGACTCCTTGATTCTGGTGATTCTTGAAGGTTGAGCAACCTCTGTATCTGGGATATAGTAGGAAGTGAGGGGCCAAGAGTCAGTGTACTGTCCCTCACTTCCAGCCAGTTTGGCCCACCCTGACCTCATGCCTGCCTTTGGGATTGCTGTGGCCAGCTGGTTAACAGTGCCAAGCAAGGGTTAAGCTGTCTTGGGGTGGGAAGCAAGAGATCCATTGTCATACCATCAGCTTGCTCATCATGCCAAATAGCAGAATGGGGGTAATATTTTTTTTTTAATTCTTTCATGGGATGTAAGTGTTCCTGGCAAGGCCAGCATACGTTTCCCAACCCTAATTGCTGTTGAACTGAGTGGCTTGCCAGGCCATTTCAAAGGGAAGTTACGAGTCAACCACATTGCTGTGGATCTGGAGTCACATGCAGGCCAGACCATGTTAGGCTTGCAGATTTCCTTCCCTAAAGGGGTGTTATCCAACTTTTAGCCCATAGTTTTCAGAATTCCTTACTAAGATCCACTGGAAGTTCAGCTACTTGTTTTTCTCATTTTTAATCAGTAAAGCCCATCTGTTCAAGCATTATTTGTCACTGTTTTTAATTGAATAGTGGAAAATAGATGAGTAGTGTTTCTCTGAATAAATTGGCATATGTGCATAAGTAAATATGCAAAGTATAATTGTTTTCAAATATTCAGTATAAGTAAGTGCTTTAATTATCCCCTTCTCTCCTGCACATTTAATGAGCCAATCTCTCGCTTCCTAATGAAAAGTAAGTACGTTTTAATAGTTCACCTGTGAAACTTTACTTGAAGAAGGCTTCTAAAATTCAATATACAACTTGTTTACATATTATATGGGGGGGGAAGTTGATGCAATCTGTTGCAGTACAAGACAAGGTGCACCTTTGGTTGCACTGAAAGATGCTGGGAAATGTTCCACATATGCAGGTTACAGCATCCTTAGAATTGCAGGGATAAATGCAACTGGCTACTGCCTTGGGAAAAAAATACTAACTCAAATCAAAAGTCTTCTGAGAAAAACTCAGGTCTCCATTGTAAAAACTACAATACAGGTACTCAAGACACAAAGCAATTTTGTCAGTGAATTTGAACACACTATGAGGTATGTGACTTTTATGTCTAAATTATGTTAGAAGCTTTGCTTCAGGTGCTCTTTTCTGAAATCATTGGGAAGGAAAATGGCAAATGTAAACACTTTCAGTGATTTTATTTGACTCTGTTCCTGCTTTTTTTTTCCAAAATTGGTGGATTTTGATTGTTGCTCACAGTTGCTGAATTCTGAATTGTTCCATTGAAAAGGCTTTTTACTTCTTAAGTAAAGTCGATGGATACGGATTCTGATTCTATTTTTTTTCCCCATTGCTGATTGTAGCATTTCAAATAATTTGGAAAAACAAATTTGTAACTATTGTTATTACCTAAAAAGAGGGTTCATTCCACTTGTCGCACTAGCAGCATCGTACTAACGCATGCTGCAAGATTTTTCACAAATGTACATAATCAAACAGTGGCATCTTTGGAATTGAGACAGGTACTGTTGACAGTTCTGGTCTGACAGGCAATACTTCTGGGCAGAATATTCACTCCAAGCCTAGCTTTGGAAAATGGCTGCAGCTTCCATATCAAAACATTAACATCAGGCAAAAATGACAATTTTATAAATAAGTGTAATCATGTGTGATGGCCTTTGACCTGGAAGCAGTAACTGCAAGGAAAAATTGTAATTACCTTAAAATGTTTGGGGAAATCAGTAATTGTTCTAAACATTTTTGGAAAGGACTTTTAAGGATTTGTATCAATTGTAAAAGGATCAATTGTAATCTTGTGACCATTGACTAACATGGAGGAAGTTAAAATAGAGAGGTTGTGTGGCACATAGAGTAGAACACAGGTACAGCTACAAAGAAGAAAGCAGTGCGAGAGAGAGAGAGAGGAGGCAGTTCTGGTGGAACCATGCTACCATGACTGACAGGAGCTGAGAGTTGAGAATGTTCCAGAAATAAGTGCACCAAAAGGGAAAGCTGCATGGGTGGAATCCTGTTTATATGGAAGCTGCTGCTTGTGGAGAATCAGCTAAGTCCTTGAAGGAAAGGGACTGTAATTCTGCTCGGAAGGATTGCAAGTGAAACTGGAACCATACAGGTGGAGCAGAATGCCTGCTACCTCTGTGAGATAGTCTTTGGCTGGGATTTTCTGTGCCCAATGATGTCGGGTGTGTTCTTTGGCAGGAGGCGGACAATATATCGAGAACTCCAAAAATCAGTTTCACGATGGTTTGCAATCGTCCACTTCACCCCGCAGGTAGCGGGCCGCATTTCCCACCACTGGACATTGGGAACCGGATTCTAATACATCTGCATGTCATTCTAAGCCCAGTCCTCCGGAATTGTTCCTGCCCCCCCACTGGGTCATCCACCCATGTCGCAGGAAAGCAGGCCAGCGTATTTCACAATAGCATATTAAAGGTGTGCACTTTGAGGGGAACTCGGAGGTGAGTGCACAGTAATGTTGCGGAGCGCTCACCCAGGTTGCCTGTCAGACTTCACAGTTGAGGCGTGTTGGGGTGGGGTCAAGGGCTGCCCTCCAGTTGAAGCAGTTGGGGGAGGGGGGAGGCAAGGGCTGCCCTGCATTTGAGGCGATTTGGGGTGGGGCAGGGTCTGCCCTCCGGTTGAGGCAGGTTGGAGGAGGGGGTGAAAGGGCTGCCTGCAGTTGAAGATAATGACATGTATGTGCAGGGTGGGTGGGGAGTTGGGCGAGGGAAGCGGCCATGCATTAGGGAAACCTTATATAAGGTGACCATTCCTCTACAGCTGAGACAGTTCAGGTGCAGCCACACTGATATAATTGGTGTTGAGCCTCTAGCTTCTCTGCCCACTCAGCAATGCAAAGGTCTGAAAGTGCCACCAAGTGCTCTAGACCTTTTCACCCCTGCGCACAGAATGCAAACTAATGAGCATTTTAGGGGACTGCAGAACAGTTGGACGATTGGCCACGTTGTACAATCTCTTTGCTAAAGCTGGCCATGGAACAGTCACTAGTGGAGGCACTGACCTTGCAATGTCAGCATCCCAGTTTGGACCAGTCTCCCCCATGGTTCAAGCTAACAGTGCAGCCTTGCAGTGTGGGTTAGGAGAATGCAGCGCACCAAACTCTGGCCATCCAACTGGTGGCCAGCATCTCTAGGATGCGTTAAGGGTCCTTAGTACACCCATGCTAACCCACGGATCTCTCTCTTTCATCCTGCAGGAGGAGTAGATCAGGATCGTGGAGCCTGGTGAGCTAACTGTATGCCTTGTGGCTTATGGAGAGTGAAGACGAAGGAGAGCGAGGTGCGTGGCTGTGTAGAGGGAGGTGCAGCACCCTCTGGAAGAAGGGGTGGCAGGGGCTCCCGCAAACACTGCCAAACAGCAACAGCAAGCCCAGCTAGACCCAGGGCCACCTTTCATTCCTGCAGATGGCCAAAAACCAGTGTCACCGAAGACTGTGCATGTCTAGGGAATTGGTCAGTCACATCTGCCACCTGCTGTAGGATTTGGAGTCACAGGGACATGGAGGGCATCCACTGCCAGTTGCCATGAAAGTGACCACAGCGCTTAATTTCTATGCCAGTGGATCCTTTCAGTGCTCCACAGGTGACCTCTGTGGATATCACAAGCCTGCACCATCAAATGCTTCCATGAGGTCACAACTGTCATCTCCGCACATGGCTTTGTGCATTCGTCCCAGGATCAGAGCAGAGAGGATGCAAGAGCAATTCAATTTGCCCAGGTATCGGGTTTCCCACAGGTACAGGGTGTGATCGACCGCACTCTCGTGTCACTCAGATCTCCATTGCAAAACACGGTCAACTATGTCAACCGCAACCATACGCTGATTGTGTAGTTGGTGTACGATCACCACAAACGCATCCCACAGGTCTGCGCATGGTTTCCAGGGAGTGCGCATGATTCCTACATTCTCCATCGGTTACAGATCCCTGAAGTCTTCCAGGTCCACAGAAGCTGCAGAGTTGGCTCCTCAGGGACAAGGGTTACCTGCAGAGGCCGTGGCTGATGACACCCATGCAGCGACCTCAGAATGCAGCAGAGCGAAAGTGTAACGAAGCTCATGCTGCAACTCGCGACTTGTAGAGCAGTCGAGATGCTGAAAATGAGGTTCCAGTGCCTGGACCAGTCTGGTGGAGCCCTAAAATATAGCCCACAGAGGGTGTCATGCATCGTCGTCATCTGCTCCGCCCTTTACAACCTGGTACTACGACAGGGAGAGGAGCAGGCTGAGGAGGAGATGGATGAACTGAAGGTCTCCTCTGATGAGGGTGAGGAGGTCCTCAAAGGTAACAATGACGGGGATGAGGCTCTCGCACTGGCCAGTCGAGGCAGGCGTGTTGGGGAGGCCTTCATAGTTGCTAGGTATATGCAGGATGACAACGACATGCAGTGAGGAGACACCATATGTTCTCACATTGCATCTATGAACGTTTGACTCCAGTCTGGCCTATGGCAACACACATACCCTCTTGTGATAATGCTCCTGTCATGGAGACACAGTTGAGGCCCTAGTAATCACTCGATTGCAGAAGGATGTTGACAACACACAGTGAGGACACTCCATAGACCTTCACATAGCCTCTGAGAATGTCTGACTCCTGTCTGGCCAAGGGCAGTTCAATTTTGCTCAGTGATCAGGGTCATGGCACAGAGATGCAACCATGAAACTTTAAAAGCATCTGGTCCTTTGACCACCTTCAGCACCTGAGCCCTTCAGGAGCACAGTGTCATTGGTCACAGATGCTGAAGAGATGAGGGTGAGTCCTAGTTTAAAGGTGCTGAGAGCACCCAGAGAGAATGATGGAACTCTGTGACGCCTGACCACAACATTCTGGCAGCAATGACAAGTACCATCAAGGTGCAGTCCTCAGTAATGTGTCAAGGGAGCATAAGGAAGGACCATCACGCTTATCTGAAGGCTGCACAAAGCACAGGGAAGAGGCCCTGGACTGAGACACCTGCCTTTATCTTGTGCAGAAAGGTTTCACATCTGAGTGACAAGAACACTGCTCATCAGAACAAGGAGCCACAGGCAGGGTGACATTCTTGGGAGTTTATTTACAATAGTGAACAGTATGTACAAGTGATTAACACCCATGCCCAGGCTGTGCAACTACATCTTCTTAACTTTCCAAATGCTGCTGCTACATCTTGATGCTCCCCGGAAATCCACAGCAGAGGTGGAGGCAGCCTGCTGACTGCTACGCCCTGTCTGTGATGACTTTGGCGGGCGTCCTCTGGAGGGCCGAGACCTGGGGCCCCCGGCGCACTTTCAGGTTCCTGCTGTGTGTCAGTGGCACCCTCCTCGGCCTGTGAAGGCGGAGGTCACAGGAATAGGGGATTCGGATGGGCCGCACACTCCTGGAGTCACCTAGATGGATGGCCCCAGGGGGCACAGCTGCTGATCCTCCATCCCTATGGGTGCCCAAGGGCCAGTGGCTGACCCCTTGAGGAGAAGGGGTAGCTGGAGTGAGATCGAGCTATACTGCACCACCCTTGCGTACACACTGTTGGAGGCAAACTATGGCATCAGCAATGGAGTTGAGCCCACACAGCAGTGCAGGAGTGACATCCTGGACCAAGGTCTCCATAGCGGCCAGCATCCTACCAGTGTTGACCTCGGTGCATTGCAATGCCAGCGCTAACGCCTCAGCCTGAAGGTGGACGGACTCCTCCATCATGCCTTGCAATCTGAGGAGTGCAGCAGGCATCACTCCCTGATGTTCCCAGGCTTGTCTTTACAGCTCCAATAACTGTGACATGACTGAGTCCAGTGGCTCGTCATCTGAATTGAACTCAGCAAATTTCTGGCCTCCAGCAGTCCTCCGAGTGCCGGAAACCAGGGAAATCCCTGCTGCCCGCCTGCTGTGGATCAGGCACAGTGATGTGCTCACCTGCTTGTGATCCCAAGGCTACTGTAAAGCTAAGTCCCACCGAGGTGTGTGTCTCTGCACTCATGTAAGGTGTGGATGAGCGCTGTGTCGGGACTTCAAGGAGAGTGCCTTTAGATTCCTCTTCAGAGACTTGATTGGAGGCCCTAGGTCATGGACTCTGTCCGCTGTTTCCCAGATGTGTCTGTGGAAGGAAGGGGAGATAAATAGTGCATGGCAGTGGCCTGTGAAAGAGGATGCATCAGTCATGGCATGATTGTCTGATGAATGCACTGCTCAATCCTCAGTTGGTAGAGGACCACCTCACTGTCAGCTCAGGATCAGTCCATATCATCGCCAGCTAGCTGGATGGCTCTGTTTTGAAAATCCATGAGGACCTTGATTTCAAGCATTCCTCCAACAGTCTGCGACCTTTCCCTCCCTCTTGTTGTGTACCAACTTGTCCTGCACGAATAGAGATGGAGAGAGTGTAAGCAGGTCGCCTGCCAGGCCAGATGATAAAGATACCTGGCATGTGTGGGTGGTGAATGGTCCCATGGATAGGATGAGGACAATGAATGTGTGTGTGAGAGAGTGAATGGTGATGTCCCTTGAACTGGCAGTGAGTGAGGGCCCTGTGGATCTGTGATGGGTTTGTGAGAGTGTGAGTTGAGAGTGATGAGAAGAGTGATTTAACCTAGAAGAACAGAGGAGATCATTCATCCACTTGCGGCACTGGGCGGCTGTCCTCTTTTGAAAGGCGTTGGCACAGACCACCGCTTTCACCGTCTCCCATGCCAGATTAGTGATGTTGCTGCCCCTTCTAGGGTTTGGGTGAAGGACATGAAAGCAAGCCTCCACTGCATCCAAAAGGCGCTCAAGGGACACGTCTTTGAACTCGGGGGCTGCAGTCTTGTTGCCTTTCAGGGCTATGTCATGGGCTGGAAGAACTGAGATGTGTACACATGGCTGAACTTTAAATATGGTGTCCAGCATGTGAAAGTGGCGAGGTAATGGCCTGGTGGGGGAACGAGAGCCCCGCCCACCCTGTAAATGGCGTGTTTCCCGGGAATGCATAATTAATGCAGCAGGTTTGGGATGATACAACGTGAAAAGCCACCAATTACGGCCGGTGGGTAAAACATTGTTTCACCCGCCTGCTACCACACTTAGTGCAAATCTGGGACAATTCCGCCATTTGTTGTATTGCTATTCCATGTATAATTTATAGTCCAAACAAACCATGATTTGTCTGCTTCATTTGTTTAAATTTATTTTGTTTAATTTGTGTTGATTTTGATTTGTGTTAAAGTTACAGAAAGTGAAATCTTGTCCTGTCATTTCTTCATTTGGGGGTCATTCGGTAAATTTGGTTATTTTGGGATCGTAACACATGTTATTGTGGGATATGCATTTTTATGTCTTTATTGTGTTAGAAACATTATATCAACGTTAGACATTTCAATTAATGAGCATCAATGGCAGGTGGCAAGATTTTGAAAGATTCAAATCTCAGCAATTTGATATAGAGGAACATTCAACATAGAAAAACATCCCAAAACCCTTCACAGAGATATAATCAAAAAAAGATAGCCAGCCAAATAAGATAATCAATAGCGTGACCAAAAAGCTTAATCAATGAGGTAGATTTTAATGAGGATGTAAAAACTGGGGGGATTAGTGAAGAAGTGGATGGGTTTTCAAACTAAAATACATAGTGTAGAGCCTAGGGTTAGGCTTGTAGGATGATAAAAAGGGATTGCACATGAGGACAAAATCAAAGAAGAGAAACAAAGTTAGGAGTAAATTGCAGAGGTTGAAAGGGGCAACACCATGAAGGTATTTAAGCAAAGAATAAGAATTTTAAAATTTGAAGCAATACAGGTCAGTGAGGAGAGTGTGGGAGGATGGGACTTGGTGTGTATAAGGTATAAGGAGCAGGGTTTTGGATGAGCTGTAGTTTGTAGAGCATGGAGAATAGGGAACAGATTTTCAATGCCGAGTCAGGAACCCAACCTATCGATGAATTCTAGGTCCCAACCCCATGCTCGAGCTGCGTCGCTCTTGTGTTGAGGTTTTTTACGTGCAAATGGCCTAATTAGCCAGAAGACAAACTCAGCTCCCAATTAAAGGCATCTACTGCTTCCAGGAGCTGGGAGATGTCTACTGACACCAGCAGCAAATACAGACGGGGGCTGCTACGTCCTTGCAGATTAAAGCAGGCTGCTCCTTGGAAGACCAGGAGGTTGAACAAAGTGGACAGCAGAGAAAAAAAGCAAAAAACTGAGGATGCTGGAAATCGAAAACAAAAACAGAATTACCTGGAAAAACTCAGCAGGTCTGGCAGCATCGGCGGAGAAGAAAAGAATTGACGTTTCGAGTCCTTATGACCCTTCAACAGAACTAGATGAATCCAAGGAGAGGGGTGAAATATTAGCTGGTTTAAGGTGGGGTGGGGGCGGTGTGGGGAGGTTGGGTGGGGGGAGAGAAGGTTGAGGGGGGGTGTGGTTGTAAGGACAAGCAAGCAATGATAGGAGCAGATAATCAAAAGATGTCACAGACAAAAGAACAAAAGAACACAGAGGTGTTGAAGTTGGTGATATTGTCTAAACAAATGTGCTAATTAAGAATGGATGGTAGGACACTCAAGGTATAGCTCTGGTGGGGGTGGGGGGAGCATAAAAGATTTAAAAATAATGGAAATAGGTGGGAAAAGAAAAATCTATATAAATTATTGGAAAAAACAAAGGAAGGGGGGAGAAACAGAAAGAGGGTGGGGATGGAGGTGGGAGTTCAAGACCTAAAGTTGTTGAATTCAATATTCAGTCCGGAAGGCTGCAAAGTGCCTAGTCGGAAGATGAGGTGCTGTTCCTCCAGTTTGCATTGGGCTTCACTGGAACAATGCAGCAAGCCAAGGACAGACATGTGGGCATGAGAGCAGGGTGGAGTGTTAAAATGGCAAGCAACAGGGAGGTTTGGCTCATTCTTGTGGACAGAGCACAGGTGTTCTGCAAAGCGGTCGCCCAGTTTACGTTTGGTCTCTCCAATGTAGAGGAGAACGCATTGGGAGCAACAAATGCAGTAGACTAAGTTGGGGGAAATGCAAATGAAATGAGCTTCACTTGAAAGGAGTGTTTGGGCCCTTGGACGCTGAGGAGAGAGGAGGTGAAGGGGCAGGGTGTTACATCTTTTGCATGGACATGGGGAGGTGCCATAGTTGGGGGCTGAGGAGTAGGGGGTGATGGAGGAGTGGACGAGGACATCCTGGAGGGAACGATCCCTGCGGAATGCCGCCACGGGGGGTAAAGGGAAGATGTGTTTGGTGGAGGCATCATGCTGGAGTTGGCGGAAATGGCGGAGGATGATCCTTTGAATGCAGCGGCTGGTGGGGTGATAAGTGAGGACAAGGGGGACCCTATCATGTTTCTGGGAGGGAGGAGAAGGCGTGAGGGCGGATGCGCAGGAGATGGGCCGGACACGGTTGAGGGCCCTGTCAATGACCGTGGGTGGAAAACCCCGGTTAAGGAAGAAGGAGGACATGTCAGAGGAACTGTTTTTGAAGGTAGCATCATCAGAACAGATGTGACGGAGGCGAAGGAAGCGGGGTGTGAGGAGCTGTAGTCGAGGTAGCTGTGGGAGTCGGTAGGCTTGTAATGGACAGCAGCCTTGCACGTCAAAGTTAGGACTAGTGCTCATGTCAGCTGTAGTCAGCCCCATGGATTTCTCTTAAATACATCTCCAAAGAAGTTTAATTGGGCCCCCGTGGCAAACATGACAGCTGTGCACTAATGTGCAAAGGATTGAAAAAAAATTGAAAATTGCATTCTGATTTGAACAGGCCCCTTAACAAGATCATTGAGGAGTTTAAAGGGCCACTAATTGGTGGCAAGCATGTTATCCACACGTTCCCCACCTCCGGCCCCTTGAAAATTCAAAACTATCCCAGGGGTATTGGGGTCCCAAGATGGCTTCCTGAAGCACAGTTTTCAATGCCTTCCCACACCTGGTCCTGACTCCATTGCCCTTAGAAAATCACAGCCTAGGAGTCATACATACATTGTTAAAATGATGGAGGATCTCCCGTGTGTTACTATGGTTGGTCAGTACTGAGGAAGGGACAGATCTTGGTATTTGGTAATACTGCTGAAAGGGAAATCATGGATCCAAGGATCGCGTAGATAGGCTTGATGTGAGGATTTTGCAAGACTGGAGAAAATGAGTGAACGAAGAGATCATTGTGTTTGGCTGCACTGGGGAGAATGGAAATCTTGGGGATTTGCAGGTAATCTTAAAGACAAAGCTTCAAAATTAAATCTTTCTGAAAGTAATAAATGCAATTGTAAGATTTTAAAAATTGCGGGATTATCATTTGCCTTTCTCGCTTTCTCTCTCTCCATCAGCAAAATTCACTCATTTTGAATGTGCATTTCCTTTCATAACTATAGCTTCTTAAATTGATCACCCAGCTTGATGTGAAATGGTTTGAAACTCAGAGATTGATGTGCCCTAAGCAAAAACACAATTTGATACTTATACCAAAAGTAGATTAAAAGTTGCATCAACAAGTGCCAGATGTTATTTAATTGAAGTAAAAGCAAAGGGGTAAAACTGGAGTAGGGAAACAAGCAGCAAGCAGCCTGCACAACACATGGGAAGGATCTCGGGATACTTTGATGCCCAAGCTATCAGAGTATAAAGTAGGATTCAAGACAAATAAGATCTGAGGGTATAATATTCAAAGGGATAGAGCACAGATCTCAGATAATTATCATGATTATAAAGAGCATTCATCCAGTCCCACAACTGCAGTGGGAACAAAGGGCAAGTAAATTGATATTTTGAATTCGCTACCTGAGCAATGAGAGTTTGCAGAAACATGAATGTTTACACTGGAGAAAGGCAGCTTAGGGAAAATAATTTAGTATTCAATATTTTAAAGGGAAAAGATATATTGAACTCAAATATTATGATGGGTCAGATTTTGCTGGAGTAGGGCATCTCACAGTGTACATCATTAGCTCAACCTTTTCTTGCACCCTTCAGCTTGAAATCTTTTTGCACCCTAACATGCTGGAAGTGTGAGCATATAACAGCATGTCAGGGGCAACAGGGCATCTGAAACCTTAGTGAACAGTGAAACCAGCAGTGTGACTCCCTAGCCAATGAGATTTAATAATTGAGAATGAAACAGAGGAGTGGCAGAAAAGTGGCCAGCAGGGAGGGGGGGCAGGGTGGTAGTTAATCAGAATCAGATCAGGTAAGGAAAGGAATAAAGAGAGAACGAGGATTTGATTGAGTAAGAGTGAAAAATAGAGACAGAAAGGAAAAATAAAGAAAAAGAGATTAAACAGTTTAAATTGTTCCCTTTCTGGGCCATAAAGTTTCCTTTGCATTTCACTAACAATTCATAGAAACTTACAGCACAGTAGAAGGTCAATTGGCCCATTATGCCAGTGCTGGCAATTATCATGATATTAAAGACCAAGGCCAAGCACAAAGATAAAATCAAAAAAACTGCGGATGCTGGAAATCCAAAACAAAAACAGAATTACCTGGAAAAACTCAACAGGTCTGGCAGCATTGGCGGAGAAGAAAAGAGTTGACGTTTCGAGTCCTCATGACCCTTCGACAGAACTTGAGTGAATCCAAGAAAGGGGTGAAAAATAAGCTGGTTTAAGGTGTGGGGGTGGGGTGGTTGGGTGGGGGGAGAGAAGTGGAGGGGGTTGGTGTGGTTGTAGGGACAAACAAGCAGTGATAGAAGCTGATCATTAAAAGATGTCACAGACAACAGAACAAAAGAACACATAGGTGTTAAAGTTGGTGATATTATCTAAACGAATGTGCTAATTAAGAATGGATGGTAGGGCACTCAAGGTATAGCTCTAGTGGGGGTGAGGGGAGCATAAAAGATTTTTAAAAATTTAAAAATAATGGAAATACTGTTTCCCCCTTCCTTTTGTTTTTTCCAATAAATTATATAGATTTTTCTTTTCCCACCTATTTCCATTATTTTTAAATATTTTTAAATCTTTTATGCTCCCCCCACCCCCACTAGAGCTATACCTTGAGTGCCCTACCATCCATTCTTAATTAGCACATTCGTTTAGATAAAATCACCAACTTTAACACCTCTGTGTTCTTTTGTTCTGTTGTCTGTGACATCTTTTGATGATCTGCTTCTATCACTGCTTGTTTGTCCCTACAACCACACCAACCCCCTCCACTTCTCTCCCCCCACCCAACCACCCCACCCCCACACCTTAAACCAGCTTATATTTCACCCCTTTCTTGGATTCACTCAAGTTCTGTCAAAGGGTCATAAGGACTCGAAACGTCAACTCTTTTCTTCTCCGCCGATGCTGCCAGACCTGCTAAGTTTTTCCAGGTAATTCTGTTTTTGTTAAGGCCAAAGTTTAATGAGCAATTAATGTGAAAATCTAACGAGGTCTTAAAAATAACAGGGTGGCTATGGGCAAGATGCCTTTTGTGCGTGGACTAACAGCAGAGTAGTCATAAATCAACCAGCACGTTGCAGAGATTCACAACTCAGGGCAAATATTTTAATCCTCCAACTTGCCAGCTGATATGTATATTAATAACAAGTGTTGTTAATACAGTTATTTTTCCAGTAAGATCTGACCCAATATATTTTGGGAGAACTTTAAGTGACAGGTGCCAAGACTTCATTAAACAGAGGACCCCCAAGCTATGTGTTCAAACTCCTAAAAATATCTAGCTAAAAACTATAATTTAATCATTCTCAAATTTAATAGAATCCAAGAACTCAAATGGAAGGTCATGAATCCCTTCAGCATCAAGTTAATAATATCCCTCCAAGGCAATCCAATTCACTCTTTATATCAGAGGGACTGTCATGAAGCTATTAGTTTATATAATATTACTGGAAAATATTTTTCTTTTAAAATAGAGGTTCAGTCTGTTGGTGTGTCTTAACTGGATTAAAGCCAGCTCGTCTGGGTGCTTTGATGGGTACGAGTTTTGATATGTAAGAGAGATAGAATGCATTTTTATTTTTTTGAAAAGAGCAATCAAGAAGTGGGGTGAATTCTGGCACTTAGTTGGCTGAGACCAACCAATATGTTTATATTATTAATAAAATTGATACTACGAAAGGGGTTTTATTGTTGGAGAGGTGGAGTTCAAAGTGGCTAGTGATACAATGGGAATTTACATTCAATGGCTGTGCCAGGTATAACAAGACAACTGTTTTCTGTGTGTAGGGCAGAGGCAATGTGAGATCAAAAGCAGCTGTAAGTCTCCAACTGTCTCCACTGGAACCAAAGTGAAAAGAACCTCATTTTGAATTTGTACGGTGAAAATGCTTTGCCTGGTGTCTGGTTAAGTCTATGGGTTGCTATTGCCTTAATAGAGATTAGTTTGTGAATGTGTTAAAAGTTATGATCATAGTGATTTGTAGCCATGTGTATATTTTTAACTTGTGTAAATTAATAAAATGTTTCATTTAGCTTAATATAAAACCTCTTGAGAACTGGTGGTATGATTCCTGAATTTAGAATTGCATCTCAAACATAATACTTAAAATTGTGGTCATAGCTGTTCTTTAAAGTTTCTCTCTGGAATTTAAAAAAAACCTCAGCTTTACCAACTGCTCAGTCATAACAGGGACCTACCTGAAATTTCAGTATACCAAGACTTCAAATTGGCACAGTTTAACAGATTTCTATTTGGTAAAGTACTCTGATGTCTTCGTTTCAATTAGAAAAAAGCATAAAGTGGGTTGACTTCAATATTTTATGTAATACAGTATATTATTTGTAAAACTTAATTGGGCTTTAATATAAAATTAATGCAGTATTGATTAGATTTTCTTCTTTTGCCATGACTTTATTAGATGCAAGTAGAAGGTGGGATTTTCCATTGGGACTGCTGAAAGCAATCTCTCCAATAAAAGAGAGAGAAAGAGAAATAATGGAGGTGTACATATTGGAAGGGGAATTAAGGAGCAGCATGTGGACACATTAATTTCAGCTGCTAAAGAGGAGTCCAGGAACCCAGGGAATTTCAGACAGTGCTAACCTATAGGAGGAAACATATTTATCACTAACCTTAGTGACTGAACCATCCTCCAGTCTCTGGAATCAAAAGTAACAAACACTTTTGAGGAGACTTAAGTGGAAAAAAATTTACTTAATGCATCAAGAGTGTGTTCAGTACATGACAAGCCTTTCAAGAAAGCATCAATTCTTGCCTTGGTTCTGAGCGATGAACCAGTGCATAGCTAGTAAAATACTTACATTTAATATTAAATGAAACAAAACCAAAATTGATTGACAGGAGCACAGCAAACTAGAGAGGGATGAAGGAGCATTTTAGCTGGATACATTGGAGTGAAATATTAAATGGTAAAAAAGAAGAACAACGGTGGATAATAATAAAATGCAAAATTGACACATCACAGTCAAGAAAATGTCAATGAGGAAAGAAAGGACCAGTCAGACTCAGTAGTAAATAAATGTTACAAATGTCAGGGCAGGATGTATCTGCTCTCTTACTGCACATGATCAGTATGTTTTGTATAGTGTTAGGAAATATAGATAGTTTAAGTAAGTTATATTTGTATTTGTAGATGATAGGAATGAGTTTTAGCTTTAATGTTTAAGTTTGATTTGTATTTCTGTATCTGTGCATTAAGAAAGGGTCAAATTTAGTTTTAATTTCACTTTAAAAAGTGCCTGAATTTCTAACGAGAATTTTACAACAGTTGCAGTTAGGTTAAAAAAACAAGCGTAGAGAAATTGGGCTGTTGCCTAGCAGAGAGGTAAGTCTCTCCCACAGGCACACACAGAAGAAACTAAAAACAGCATTTTGATTTGGAAGCTGTTTGAGTTCAGCTGGTTTTGAAGACAGCTGCCAGGAGAGACTGGAGAAAAGGGGACAGAGAGTCAGTCCCAAGCCAAAGAAAAGACCCCAAAATCCATGGGAACAGGAGAAAGTCCCAAGCAGACCTTCTAGTCAAAGGAAGGAAAAGAATCTGGAAAAGTCTTGTTAAGTGAAGTTAAGGGTGAGGGGTCAATAAAGACTCCAAGCTTCATATTTCAAGGGACAAAAGCTGTGAAAAATAGATTTAAAGTGAGAACAGCTTGCAAGAGGCCACAAGGTCCAAAGAGACAACTGAAGGTCTGTAACTCTTTGCTATGGGCATGTGAAGCAGTGGTACTGTTGACAGCTGAGTCAGTGAGAGAGAGTGCGTGGAAGACAGTTTGAATTCATGTGGTGACCCAGGGGAGAGGAACATCAGAAGGAGGGTTTGAAACCCTGGAGGTAAACCCTTGCGGAAGGTGTTTGAGAGTAAGTGTCGGTTTGGGAGAAGATTCCAAAGTGAGTTCTTGGAGAGTGGAGATTGGAAACCCTCATGCGAAAGATGGAGTTCAGTGAGACCGGTTGCCTCACGGTGTGACAAGCGTCTGGGTGGGGGAGGATGGGTGGGGGGAAAGGGGGGGCGGGAGTTGAGGAGAGATCCATAGCATTTGGTTGAGGTGGCATCTGCCACTTGGTTTCAGAGTGTGGTGTATCTGATCACAGGGTGCATCTGACCACAGGGTGCATATTGGTTTACATGGGCTGTGTACTTACTGTGAACATTACAGCAAGATACAGCTTTTGTTATATGTGTTATCCTTACAAATCTATATATGCCTTTAAAGGTATACTTATAAGTGAAGGAATAATATAGTTCACCTTTTCTTGTTAAATAAATGTTTTATTCTTTTGTTAAAAGTTCATCAGCTGATTTCTGTGACTCTGTTCAGTAGCTACTCTCTACATATCTAAACAAACAAATTAAAAGTTAGGATCAATCAAGCTAGGTTCTACTCTGGGATCAGGCTTGACCAGGGTTAACCTCAGCTGGGATCATAACAATAGAAAGAGATGTACCTTTTCTAAGGCTTGGAGTGTGTATTCCAATTGAATAATATAACAGCAAGCTTTCGTAAGTTTGAAATAAAGAAAAGATGAACTATATTACATTACCCCTTCACCCATAAAGATGGTCATTTATTCTCACACACTTACATTGAATTAAAGAAACGTCACACACTCAGTCTCACGCACACATGCACACAAACAAAGATTCAATACAGATAAAGATAGTGCACTTTTACAGATTACAGTTAATTCAGTCTCTGATTTACAATTTCTGGTCTCCCATGTGGGAAGGCTGTGGTTTCTTGAATTGAGTTGATGATTTAAAATTGAAGTGAGGGTCTTGTAAAGCAAAGGGTTCTCAGCAGGCTGTGAAGTTTCTTGTAGTGGAATGTCTAGGAGGTTAGTTCTTAGGTGAACTTTAAAACTAGAACAGATCAATTACTTTGGCTGCTTAATGACCTGCAGCTAGCTTCAGAGTCTAGTGCTTGGACTGACTGATGACTGATGGGTCTGATGATCTGCTGCATCATTGGGTAATAAAAGTGGTCATGTGACTGAATCCAATTTCAGTCACATGACCACTGGGTTACTACTCCTGAGGCCTATCCAGTCTAGTTTGGATGAGGGACGCCATCATGATACAATGGGAAGTTTATAGTGGCCATTGAGCTGCGATCTTCCCTTTTGTCCATTGGAGGCAGGTGCTTAGGAAACTCCATAGTCTTTAGGAGTTGGCCCATCCTTAAACAATGAGATGTGTGAATTCCACAAATAGCAGTGAGGTACCCTCACCTATGCCCATATTTAATTTGATATTTGCTGGAGACTTGATATTTGCCTGTATTCCAAATGCCAAAAGTCACATGATTTGCAGCAGTCATCTTAACAGCTTGTTTGAGTCCAATTTTTAAAATTATTGGCTGCAAGTTCATAATATGACATGCCTCTACTGGGCATGACCAAAAATAGAACAATGCAACAAGGCTAAAGCAAATAAGAGAGATAGGCATAAAAAATACAATCATCTATAAATACAAACAAAAGGTCTGGAGAGCATAGAGGAGAACAAAATTCTGCAGCCTACATAAGGGACATAGCAAATATTTTGAATCAACATTTTAGATCCAAGAGAATAATTAAAAAAAATAAGCCTGGGGTTATTATGGTTGAGAAGGAAATAGCAGATTTATTTAATTATTTTGGTTCAGTGTTTACAGAGAAAAACAAAGAGAAAAGTGAAAGATATCTTCAAAGTTTTGGGAGTGAGGATACCGAAGGCTTCTTGATGGTTACATGCATTTTTTAAATGGGTTTTTATGTGGCTGAAGGTGTTAAAAATTGAATCGCGACCAAGAACACTTGATATGCAACCCAGAGTACTGGATGATGTCAATGAAGAAGTAAAATGCTATAATGAGCAAAGGGATCTGGGTGGACTGATACATAAATGCATAAATAGGTGAATAGATTAAGTGAAAAAGCCATTTAGAAGGCATGTGGGATTTGGGTGATGGGGCAGGGGATTATATAAAATGAGATTAAATACAAAAGCTGTCTTGACGATGCTACAAAATGATGCTTAGGTCACATCTGGAAAACATGTACCATTTTGGTCTCCTCATTATGGATAATGACATAACAGTCCTGGAGAAAGTAGCATAGAGATTTACTGGGATGCTACCTGATTGTAGCAAATAGGATTGTATTTTGTTATTTCATGCATTTATAATCAGAAAGGTCATTAGACCCATATGCACAACTCACAATGAACCTAGAATATTGAAGAAGGTTTTAAGAATGAGAAAAGGCATAGAGAAGTTAAACAAAGATTATTTCATTGGTGAAAAGAAAAAACAAAAAGTGCTTTTCTACATATAGCACTTATATGTGTTTAGGCCACACCAAAATGCTTTACAGCCAACAGGGCTGCCAACCCTCCCAGAACGGCCAGGAGACTCCCAGAATCACTCCCAATCTCCTGGCAGACATTAAACACAGCCTGGAGGTTTTAAAAAGAAAGGATTCCCCATTGATCGATCAACTCCTGTCCTGGCAGCCACAGAGTCCATTTCACTGAACAGCATTTCACAGGAAGATTAGGCAGCACTCCATGCAGAGACAGCCAGCATGATGACACAGCACGTTGCATAGCGGCTCCACACACCTACTGAGCTCATGGACTTCTCTGCTTGCTGCCCTGCCTGGCAGGGAAGAAGTGCAGTGTGAGCTGGCAGGGGAAATCGATGCTCCTGCAGCTGCAGGAAGCAGGCGCAGAGTGCAAGACCACGGTCCCAGGGATGGAGCGCACAAGTCTGTTACTGTAATTGTAACTATCAGGAGGAAGCAGGCCAGGGCCACCACTAGCTGGAATGCAGAACCTGAGGCGGCTGTTTGTCAGCGCAGCACCCAGTGCCTAGTATCTGGGTTGCCCCCACCCACCAGATGGGCTCACCCACTCAAGCTACACCATCAGGATTCTGTAACGTCATTTCCACTGATACCTCCCGGAATATGCCCGGCTAGAGTTGGAAACCTTAACAGACAATGAAGTACTTTTGAAGCGTAACCATTGTTGTTTTGTGGACAAATGTGGCAGCCAATTTTTAAACAGCAAGATTCCACAATAGCAATAAAATTAATGGTCAGTTAATCTTTCTCGTGGTGTTGATTCAGTGATAAATGTTGGTCAGGATGTTGGAAGAATTTCCCTGCGCTTCTTCATCATAAGGTCTTTAATGTTCACCTGAGAGGGCAGATGAGGCCTTGGTTTAATGGTTCATCTCAATGGTTCACCACCTCTGACAATGCAGTACCCCACCAGTAGTGTACTGAAGTGTCAGCCTAAATTACACACTCAAGTTCTTGGGTGGGGATTTAATCAGAGGTGAGAATGCTGCCACTGACACAAAACTGACACTAAGTAAGTTGAAGGTATGAGGTCATGATAGGGGTGAAGAGCAGTAGGAAACCAGGGGATTGAGAAGCCTACAAAGGCCAACAGAGGACAACTAAAAAGAAATAAAGAGGGAGAAGATTAAATATGAGGGTAAACTAGCCAGTAATATAAAAGGAGATTGCAAGAGTTTTTTTAGATATATAAAGGTAAGAGAGAGGCAAAAGTGGACATTGGGCCGCTGGAAAATGACATTGGAGAAGTATTAGTGGGGAACAAAGAAATGGTGGAGGAATTGAATAGGTACTTTGCATCAGTTTTCATGCTGGAAGACACGAGTAAGATCCCCAAAGTTCAACAGAGTCGGGGGGCAGAGGTGAGTATGTTGGCCATTACCAAGGAGAAGGTGCTAGGAAAACTGAAAGGTCTGAAGGTGGATAAATCACCTGGACCAGATGGATTACACCCCAGAGTTCTGAAGGAGATAGCTGAAGAGATAGCGGAGGCATTAGTTGTGATCTTTCAGGAATCACTGGAATCAGGGAAGGTCTCAGAGGACTGGAAAATAACTAATATAACCCCCCTGTTTAAGAAGGGAGTGTGGCAAAAGACGGGAAATTACAGGCCGATTAGCCTGATCTCGGTCGTTGGTAAGATTTTAGAGTCCTTTATTAAGGATGAGATTTCAGAATACTTGGAAGTGCATGATAAAATAGGGCAAAGTCAGCATGGTTTCATCAAGGGGAGGTCATGTCTGACAAATCTGTTAGAATTCTTTGAGGAGGTAACAAGCAGGTTAGACAAAGGAGAGCCAATGGATGTTATCTACTCGGACTTCCAGAAGGTCTTTTACAAGATGCCGCACAGGAGGCTGCTCAGTAAGATAAGAGCCCATGGTGTTAGAGGCAAGGTACTAGAATGGATAGAAGATTGGCTGTCTGGCAGGAGGCAGAGAGTGGGGATAAGAGGGTCCTTCTCAGGATGGTGGCCGGTGACTAGTGGAGTTCCGCAGGAGTCAGTGTTGGGACCACAACTTTTCACTTTATACATTAATGATCTAGATGAAGGAGCTGAGGGCATCCTAGCTAAGTTTGCAGATGATACAAAGATAGGTGGAGGGACAGGTAGTACTGAGGAGGCAGGGAGGCTGCAGAAGGATTTGGACAGGTTAGGAGAATGGGCAAAGAAGTGGCAGATGGAATTCAACGTGGGGAAGTGTGAAGTCATGCACTTTGGTAGGAAGAATAGAGGCATAGATTATTTTCTAAATGGGTTGAGAATTCAGAAATCTGGAATGCAAAGGGACTTGGGAGTCCGAGTCCAGGAATCTTTTAAGGTTAACTTGCAGGTTGAGTCGGTAGTTAGGAAGGCAAATGCAATGTTGGCATTTATTTCGAGAGGACTAGAATATAAAAGCAGGGATGTGCTGCTGAGGCTTTATAAGGCTCTGGTCAGACCACATTTAGAATACCGTGAGCAATTTTGGGCCCCGTATCTCAGGAAGGATGTTCTGGCCCTGGACAGGGTCCAGAGGAGGTTCATGAGTATGATCCCAGGAATGAAAGGCTTAACATATGATGAACGTTTGAGGACTCCGGGTCTATACTCGATGGAGTTTAGAAGGATGAGGGGGGATCTGATTGAAGCTTACAGAATACTGAAAGGCCTGGATAAAGTGGACGTGGGGAAGATGTTTCCATTAGTAGGAGAGACTAGGACCCGAGGGCACAGCCTCAGAGTAAAGGGAAGACCTTTTAGAACAGAGATGAGGAGAAACTTCTTTAGCCAGAGAGTGGTGAACCTATGGAATTCATTGCCACAGAAGGCTGTGGAGGCCAGGTCATTGAGTGTATTTAAGACCGAGATAGATAGGTTCTTGATTGGTGAGGGGATCAAAGGTTACGGGGAGTAGGTGGGAGAATGGGGTTGAGAAATTTATCAGCCATGATTGAATGGCGGAGCAGACTCGATGGGCCGAATGGCCTAATTTCTCCTCCTCTGTCTTATGGTCTTATGGTCTCAATATGCAAAATACTCAATACTAAAAAAAAGACTTGCATATAATTCGTAACCACAGTATGTCCCAAAGTGCTTTACAACCAATGAAGTACATTCGAAGTGCAGTTATTATTGTAATGTGAGAAATGCGGCAGCAAGGTCCCACAAACAGCAACCTGATATTGACCAAATAATCTGTTGTTTATTGGTCAGGACATCAGGCACAGATTTTAATCTTCACTGCCCGGTCATAATCTGGTGAAGCGAATCACACGCCCTATTTAGAAACCGTCTGATTTTACTCCAGTGAAATCAATGGAATGAAAATCAAGCAGGTTCTATAAAGGCTGACGAATCTGCTCTTCCAGATCACTGCCAAAGCCAAATTTACAAAGATATAACCATGCCCCTATATCCCACAACTCAAGTGCCCCCATGGCCTCATTGTCTCTGCCCTGCAAACAAATGTGATATTGTAATGGTGATGCTTTTGGTGCAAACCATTGATCATAAACAAGAGCATTTACTGAAGTTTGAAGCCAGCAGTACAGGGAAAATATTCTTTCACTTTACTGCATCAGGTGGTTCTTTTCTAATGTATAATGTTCTCATGTTGCATGACAAAATTTTAGTCTGTTGTGCTGTATTACATACCCATGGTACAAATTTCCATGGATGTTACAGAAGACCTCTCCTTTTACTTTGAACTGGAATTGTCTAAATGCTTGCAGATGTGCATGCATTCAATTGCCTCAGTGGTTCTTCCTAATAGTCAAGGAAAGGAAAATATGAATAAGCATAACAATATTGTGAGTTCACTGACTTAAAAATTTTGAATTTATTCTGTCATACTTCAGCGACACATGAGATCGTAAGGCTTAAATGAGTTGTTCTAAAAATGTCCTTTTTTGATGGACTAGTTATTAACTTCATCAAGGTGAGCAGTCACCACTGAAAAATGGAATCTTTACCCTTTTTGGGAGCAGTTACGGTATCAAGTGCATTTGGGTCAGATGCACAGTGATTTTATGTACAGTTCTTCATTCATTACTGTACTCTGTTCCAGGAACATGCTTTAGAGAGCTAGTGAGACCACATCTGGAGTACTGTGTACAGATTTTGGCCTGAATTTTTCAGTCGGCGGGCAGGCTTGGCGGGGGTGGGCAGGGGTGGGCATGGAGCCAACCGCCACCCGCGATTGGCTCTGCACTGCCATTTTACATGGGCGGGCCATTTAAGGCCTGCCCAGCATAAGACACGAGCTGTAGTGCTCAGCGCTACCTGTGTGGGTGGGGGAGGGGGGGGAAGAGGGAGAGTTGGGGCCAGCGCTCTTTCATACACGTGTGCGAAAGAGCACTTCAATCTCCCTGAGGCACGGAGCTACAGTCTTCTTGCCTTTCGGGGCCATGTCTTCTGTGCACCAGTCCTGGGCTGGAAGCGCCGAGAAGTGTGCACTCGGATGCATTTTAAATATGGCGTCCGGCGTGAGGAAGCGGCAAGGTGACGGCGTGGCGGGCGAATGAGAGCCCGCCCGCCATCGAAATGGCCTGTTTCCCAGGAATGCATGATTAATGAGACAGGATTGGGATGATATGTTGTGAAAAGTCGCCATTGCAGCCGGTGGGTAAAACATTCTTTCTCCCACCTACTACCCGCACTTAGTGCAAATCTGGGATGATTCCACCCATAGAATGGTTACAGCACAAAAGTAGACCATACAGGCCATCACTTCTGTGCTGGATCTCTGCAAGAGCAACTCAACCAGTCCCACTCACCCGCCTTTCCCTGTAGCCCCGCAAATTTTTTCCATTCAGATAATGATCCCATTCCCTTTTGAAAGCCATGACTGAATCTGCCTCAGGCAGTGCATTCTTGATCTTAACCACTTGCTGCATAAAACAGAGCTGCCTCAGGGAGATTGAAGTGCTTTTGAAATAAATAAACAAATGGTTTTAAAATTTAATTAAACTTGGCTGTGTCACATGAGACGGGACATGTTCTTTATTCAAGTGGTAAAAGCTTTAGGAAACCTCATCCCGCTGATGGATGAGGTTTCCTAAAAAACGTAAAGGCCACTCGGCCTTTTCACCTGCCCGCCGACCGTAAGTTTGGACGGGCAGCGTAGACAAATACATTAATTGATTCATTAATGGCCTTAATAGACCCATCAGGTGCAGCGGGCGCACTGCCAACTCCAGCGCCCACCCGCCGAACGAAACATCGCGAGACAGCGCGCTGACATCGGGACGCACACCCGATGTCAGCGCACATCACTTTATATGTCGGTGTGTCAGGCCTGCCTCTGCACGCTGACTGAAAAATTTAGGCCTTTGTCTCCTTACTTAAGGATATAATTGTATCAGAAGCTATTCAAAGAAGGTTCACTCAACCGATTCCTGGGATGAAGGGACTATCTTATGAGGAAAGGTTGCTCGGGTTGGGCCTATACCTATTGGAGTTTGAAAGAATGAGAGGCAATCTTATTGAAACATATAGAATCCTGGAATCCTGGGTGGGGGGGGGGGGGGGCTTGAGAAGATGTTTCCCCTTGTGGGGGTTCTTGAACTAGGGGTCACAGTTTAAAAAGTAGGTGTCTCACATTTAAGACTGAAATGGAGAGAATTTTTTTCTCTCAAAGGGTCGTTAGTCAGTCAAATTCTTTTCCCCAGAAAGCAGTGGAGGCTGGGGTAATGAATATATTCAAAGCTGGGTTGGATCGATTTTTAATCAACAAGGGAGTCAAGGGTTATAGGGGATAGACAGGAAAGTGAAGTTGAGGCCACAATCAGATCAGCCATGATCTTATTGAATGGCGAGCAGGCTCGATGAGCCAAATGGTCTACTCCTGCTCCTAATTCTTGTGTTCTTGCATTAACACACCACCTCAGAACAGCATTCCATGCCAGGCTAGCATCACATGTCAAATTTCCTACAGTATCCATCATTGTGGCTTCTCAATTGAGCTGTGTTGAAGGCAGTTGATGGCACTTGCAAATTCATCGATAGCTTGATACAAATTTTCAGCTAGCTAAGGGTTATCTAAGATGTATTTTACATAGGCATTAAGGTCTGGATAATTTGTTGCTTTAAAGAGTAAGAAAATCACAAATAAAAATCTATAAAATCCAAATATGAGAAAACTAAGACTTTTCTTGAGCACTCATACATCCGTGAATTCAAACTTAAATTGCAACTTTATTGAAAGATAACATACAATCAAGCATGATCCTCAAAGCATTACAAATTGTTGTGATATTGTACACATGCCAATGCAGACAATGAAATGTACCTTTAAGAAGCTGCATAGTGACATCACTATGACATCATCATGTGTAAAGACGGAGGATAAAAGGTACAGCCTCCATGTTAGATGTTCACTATTGCCTGTGATCTTTACTGCAGATGTTCACTAATGTCTGTGATTCTGTATCAGTAATACTTTATGCATACCTTCTGAGTCAGGCATATAATCGAGTAATTAGCATATGTAACTGTTTGGACCCAGATTAGAACAAGGCCTGTGCAGAGCTGCATATATTTGTTACTAGTAATAAAGCTCATGTAAATGTGTTCGACCAGAACCCTCGTCAATGTTAATATCTTGCTTAGTACAGATAGCACAGAGATAGATCCTTTGAGGTCTACATCCAGGCCCTCAACATATATGGTGGCAGCAGGCCACAAGAGACCATGATACAAATTGCTGAAATTATGTTACCTAACCAATGAACAAGCATTAATAATTATTAAAGCTACAGTATCACCATGTTACCTCATTGAATGTATCAACACAAGATCAGAACTGAAATGTCTATAAGTTAAGAAGATTTTTCCTTCCTGGTTCCATTTATAAATGAAGCTATTCATAAGTTCAGATCAATTTTAGCTTCTGTCATGAGGAGTGCCAACTAATTACTAAGTTCCTGCTACACGATAGAATTCAGATGTGACAAGAAAGAATGTACTAAAGATGCACTTAAAATGGAACTCCACATGAAATTTTTAATAACAGAAGGATTATCACGCCATCCCATTGGGATGTTCTTTATTCATGCCTGCAAACTGAAATTGCACTATATGATGCAAATTATATCACAGTAATATTGTTAATATCTATATTTCTAATAATATCTGCCTTTCATCATCAGATTTTAATGGAATACAATTGTTATTGTGTATATGCAGTGTAGCTGTTTTCTAGTGTAAAAGGCTGTTGAATTGCTTAATTAAATTTCCTCAAAACCAACTTGATCAGTGAGAAGCTAATTTACTGCGTTTATAGATTAAGACTTACTGAATTAAGCATTCTCTAATTTCAGCATAATTGAATGAAAAACCATTACCTCTGTATTCTGAAAGGAAAGGAATGGTTTGATGGTACTAAAATATATCCTTCATGCAGAAATTAATCAATTGACACAAGGATGTGAATGGATGACTGCACTATCTCAGCTAAGAAACAATTTGCTACAAATAGGTAATCTGTCAACAGCTCATGGACTGAATGGCATTTTGGCAAACCAGTCATTTGAAGTGACAGTACACATCTATCAACTTACACAATTTCTGAGGGGTTGAAATACTGAACTAATCAACCAGCATCAAGACAAGCTGTATATTAGCGCTGGGAAAATTTGACATTACAAGATTATTCGCCTTCTCCTATACATATGCATCAGTATTAGTGGAGATTTTTTCCACTGATGTTGGTCTTGGGCTTCAGCGCTCGCCAATTACATGACAATTTGTTGTTATTGATTTATCTGTTCTGCCACAATGTTCTTAGGTTTTGATGTTTGATGTTTATCAAGAGTTCTTCTCACTTGTGCTATATAATTTTCTGTCAAAATTTAGAAAAATATATCTGTTAATGAAGACCTACAAGAAAACATTTTGCCCGTAACATGCTTTAGGGAGCTAGTGTGACTGCATCTAGAGGAGTGTGTACAGATTTTGGCTCCTTATTTAAGAAAGCATATAATCGCATTAGAAGCTGCTCAGCGAGGGTTCACTCAGCTGATTCCTGGGCTGAAGATGTTATCTTATGAGGAAAGATTGAGTAGGCTGGGTCTATACGCATTAGTGTTTAGAAGAGTGAGAAGTGATCTTATTGAAACATAAAAGATCCTGAGCGGACTTGACAGGATGGATGCTGAGGAGGTGTTTCCCTTGTGAGAAACTAGGGGACACAGTTTAAAAAAGTAGGAGTCTTCCCTTTAAGGCTAACATGAGGAGATTTTTTTTCCTTAGAGGGTCATTAGTATGAGGAATTCTCTTCCTCAGAAAGCAGTGGAGGTTAGGTCATTGAATGTATTCAAGGCTGCGTTGAATAGGATTTTTGATCGACAAGGGAGTCAACCAAATTCATTTTAACTAGATTCAGATTTTTTTCTTAACAAAAACAGTGGCTGGAATTTTCCAGCCCCTCACACCGATGGGATCTTCCAGTCCTGCCAATGTGAATAGAGATTTCAATGGCTCACCAGCCCCAACGCTGGGGAACCCGCCGCAGGAAAGGCTGGGAAATTCCGGCCAGTGAATCCACACAGGAACATTTTTAGCATGTTAATAGTTGCATTAGTTTGGAATTTCTCTTTGCAAGATTACGTAATTTCCTTAACTTAGAATCAATTACACGAAGGGGTGTTTTGATCTAATCATGCATTAGCCTAAAGTCTTAACATTTTGCCTGCATTGGCTTGTAGATTTAAATCGTGGGATGGATACTGCGATTAAGATTATTTTTCAGCCTGTTGTTTTGTACTCGGAGCACCTGTGGAAATAAAACTGTGACCAGAATTTTATAGGGTGACCTCGTTCCCTGGCTAGAAAGTCAGGGACAAGCCTGCCTTGGCTTGGCCAGGTTGCCCCACAGCCATTTTATGGCCATCGGTTCACTAACTCACTTCCACAGCTGGGGGAAAGTTCTGACTCTGAGAGCTGCCAGTCAATCAAATGGTCTGCAGCTGTCTATCCCAGCAGCGCCACCAGGAGCAGTGGCCATTGCAGGGACAACATGTAGCACTTAAAGAAGAGGCAGTATAGACTTAGCCTTCAAGGTGAGTCTGGAGTTTTGCCTGGGCCAGGCTGGACCCACCCACCACCCCCCACTCCTGCACCCCTTTCCAACCCCCATCCCCTCAGCCCAGTAACAAGGTCTCCAGGTGAAACCTGACAGCCGAGCCACACCATGCCTCCGACTGCAGGGAAAGTCACTGTAGTGGTGGGAGGAGGCCCTGAAGTGGCCATTGATTGGTCACTTAAGGACTTCAATTGGCCCATGGGCGAGTGGGCTGTCCAACACATGCCTCAAATGGCACTGGAAGTGGGGAGGTGACTGACATGGCGTCACCACCATGGCAGCCAATTTTACACACCCCAAGACGCAATTTATTTCTATGCACAGGATTTTAATAGTATTATGAAAACAAATCCTCTTCTGTTCTCCTTTTTGAAATAATTTCTTCAAAAGCAAAGTTAAACTTATGGAAATAATTGATTAGACTCCAGTTGGAGCACTGTGTCCAATTTTGGGCAAATTATATTGGGAGCAGATAGGGTGCTAGAGAACTTGACTGAGGTAACACCAGTAATGAGGAGTCTCCAGAGAAACTGTGTAGCTTTTGATTCAAACAGGGTTGGTGAAAAGGAGATCTGACCGTGGGATGATTATTATTTCACAGATTTATCTCCTTTAAACAAAGGAAGGGTATGCCTTAGGACAATTTGTTAGTAACTTTGTAGAAAATTTAAAAACAAGAGCAGATTTTAACTTTCAATTATGGTGAAAAATTGGCAGTAGAACAGCTGCCCACTATACACTCCACCAATTATATTTCACTTCAACTGGTTCTCCAATGAATCATAGGGTCAATCATCCATGCCCACTAGCGGCAGAAGTCATGGTGGGGACGAGCGGATAATATGGCAGGAAGGCCAAAAATTGGTTTCACACCATCGTGAAACCGGTTTGCAATTGCCCACTCTGCCCATCAACAGCAGGCTGGATTTCCCACTGCCACATGTGGGGAACTTCATTGTAATACATCTGCATATCATTATATGCTCAGCTCGGCGGAATCATCCCCGCTTGCTGGACCATCCCAGTGATGTGTTTCACAACAGTATTTATAAGGCCTGCACCTGGTAAGCTGCACTCCAAGGGAACGTTGCGCAGAGCTCACAAGGGATCTCAAGTTTGAGGTATCACGCATTCATTGGAGGGCACAGGCATGTTGCTTTTTTCCGGCTGACTGACAGTGCAGTGGCAGGGCAAGGACTGCATTGCGGACTGAGGTGAGTTGGGGGGTGGTGGGGTGGGGGGGTGGGTGGATGGGGACAAGGGCAGTATTCCGGCTGAGGTGAGTTGGTGCGGGGAGTGGGGCAAGGGCTGCCCTGCAGTTGATGGTATTGCCCAAGCACGTCTGGTAGTCACGCATTAGGAAAACCTTAAATAAAGTTACCATTCCTCCACAGCTGAAACATTTCAGGCACAGCCACATTGACACGTTTGGAGTGGAGCCTCTAGCTTATCTGCTCACTCAAGCAACACAGGGCCTGAAACTGCCACCAAACACTCCAGAGCTTTTCACCCCTCAGGCACAGACTGCAAACTAATGAGCGTTTTGGTGGACTGCAGAACAATTGCACACATTGTACAATTGCCTTGCAAAACCTGGCCATGAAGTAATCACTGGTGGAGGTGCTCACAGCCCCTTGTAATGACATCCTCCCGGTTTGGACCAGTCTCCCCCATGGTTCAAACTAACAGCACAGCCTTGCAGTGTGGGTTATGAGAATTCCTGTGTCTGAGCTGGGAGCACAGCATGAAGTCCAATGGGCAAAGCTGCTGCCAATCGGTCAGGTGGAGTGGGGCGGAGGTGGGTGGGGTTTCAGGCAGCCATGCAGCGCTCTAAACTCTGGCCATCCAAGTGGTGGCCAGCACTCCCTGGGATGCATTAAGGGGCCTTCAGACTTAACCAAGAGCGGTTCTTAGTACACCCAAGCTAACCCACACATCTCTCCCTTTCATCCTGCAGGAGAAGTAGATCAGGAACATGGAGCCTGGTGACCTAGCTGCGTGCCTCATGACTTATAGAGAGTGGAGATGAAGGAGAAGAAAGGAACAGAGGCGCCTGGCTAGGCAGTGGGAGGAGTATCGCCCTCAGGAAGAAGGGGCAGCTGGGGCTCCCGCATGCACCACTGAAGTGCCACAGTGAGCCATCGTTGGTCAGCGCCTAGCTAGGCCCAGGATCTATAGAGACCGCCTCTTGTTCCTGCAGATACCAAGAACCTGTGTCACCAAAGACTGCACATGTCCAAGGAACTGGTCTGTCACATCTGCCATCTCCTGCAGGATTTGGCACCACGGGGACATGGAGGGCATCCACTGCCAGTGGCTGTGAAAGTGACCACGGCGCTCAACTTTTACACCAGTGGCTCCTTTCAGGGCTCAACAGGTGACCTCTGTGGGATATTGCAAGCCTCCATTAACAAATGCATCCATGAGGTCATGGTCACCATCTTCGCAAAGGCACACAACTTTGTGCATTTCGACCGGGATCAGGAAAGCCAGGATGCAAGAGCACCGGCATTTGCTCAGCCCTCAGGTTTCCCACAGGTTCAGGGTGCCAATGACTGCACTCACGTGGCGCTCAGAGCTCCGTGGCTGCAAGCAGTCAACTACATCAACCGCAAGAGCTTCCACTCACTGAATGTTCAGCTGGTGTATGATCACCACAAATGCATCCTGCAGGTCTGCACATGGTTACCAGGGAGTGTCCGCAACTCCTGCATTCTCAGCAGGTTTCCGATCCCCAACATCTTCCAGGGTCCAGAGAGGCTGCAGGGTTGGTTCCTCAGGGAGAAAGGCTACCTGCAGAGCACATGGCTGATGATACCCATGCAGCAGCCTCAGGGTGCAGCAGAAAGAAGGTACAACGAGACTCTTATTGCAACTCACACCTTGGAGCAAATCATTGGAATGTTGAAAATGAGAGTCCAGTGTCATGACCGATCTGGTGGCACCCTGCAATACACACGGCAGAAGGTGTCACACATTGTCATTGCCTGCTACACCCTTCACAACCTGGTACTGCAATGGGGAGAGGAGCTGGCTGAGGAAATGGAGGTGCTGGGGGTCGATGGTGATGAGGGTGAAGAGGTCCTCAAAGGTGAGAATGCCCTTGATGAGGCCAACGCACTGGCCAGACGAGGCAAGCGTGCTCAGGAGGCCCTCATAGCTGGTAGATCCATGGAGGATGAAGACAACATGCAGTGAGGAGACACCATAGATCCTCACATTGCATCTGTGAACATGTGACTCCAGTCTGGCTGATGGCTATTGCACATACCCTTTGTGATAAGGCTCCTGTCATGGAGATGCAGCAGAGGCCAAAATAGTAGCTAACTTCCAGGAGGATGATGATAACATGCAGTGAGGACATCCCATAGATCTTCACGTTGTCTCTGAGAATGTCTGACTCCTGTCTGGCTGAGGGCAACTCACTCACGCCCTGAGATCAGTTTCATATCTTGGAAATGCGACCATGAAACTTTAAATTCACCTGATCCTTTGTCAGCCTTCAGCACCTGACCCCTTTAGGTGCACATCATCACCAGACACAGATGTTGAAGAGATGGGGGCCAGCCCCACCATAAAATTACTGAGAGCACACAGAGAGAATGATGGAATTCTGTGAGGCCAGCCCACAACATTCTGGCAGCAATGACAAACACCATCGAGGTGCAGGCATCAGTCATGTGTCCAGTGAGTGTAAAGCTGGACCAACACTTTGGTCTGAAGGTTACACACTGCACATTGAAAATGCCCTGGATTGAGACACCTGCCTTTGTCTTGTGCAGGAACCAAGGTTTCACATCTGAGTGACACGAACATTGTTCATCATAACAAGGAGCCACAGGAAAGGAGACACTCTTGGGAGTTTATTTACAATAGTGAACATTATTTACAAGTGATTAACACCCGTGCCCAAGCTATGCAATTACATCTTCTTAACCTTCCTAACCCTGCTGCTACGTCTTGGTACTCCCTGGCCATCCATAGCAGAGGTGGAGGCAGCCTGCTGACTGCTACACCCTGTCTGTGATGACTTTGGCGGGCATCCACTGAATGGTTGAGCCCTGGGGACCCGAACCTGCTTTCAGGGTCCTGCTGTGTGGCAGTGGCACCCTCCTCAGCCTGTGGAGCTGGAGCTGCTGCGGTCACAGGAAGGGTGCATTCGGATGGACCGGACACTTCCGGAGTCACCTGGGCGGACGGCCCTAGGGTGTGCAACTGCTGATCCTCCTCCCTGTGGGTGCCCAAGGGCACCTGGCTGACTCCTTGAGGAGAAGAGGAAGCTGGAGTGAGATCGAGTTGCCCTGCACCCCTCTCACATTGACACTGTTGGAGGCCAACTATGGCATCAGCAATGGAGTTCAACCCGCACAGCAGTGCAGGACTGATGTCCTGGACCAAGGTCACCATGGCAGCTGCCATCCACCAGTGTTGACCTCAGTGCATTGGCATTCTGGCACTATCACCTCAGCCTGAAGGCAGACAGACTCCTCCATTGTGACTTGCCATCTGAGGAATGCAGCGGACATCCCTTTCTGATGTTCCCGAGCTTGCCTTTCCAGCACCAGAGGTATGACCGAGTCCAGAGGCTCCTCAGCTGACCTGGACTCAGCAGGTTTCAGGCCTCCAGAAGCCCTCTGAGTTCCGGAAACCTGGGAAATCCCTACTGCCGCCTGCTGTGAATCAATAAGCGCGGTGTGCTCACCAGATTGTGAGCCTGAGGGTACTCTAGAACTAGGTCGCATCGAGATGTGTGTCTCTGTGCTGGTGGAGGGTGTGGATGAATGCTGTGATAGGTCTTCAATTGGGGTTTCAGCAGCTTCCTCTTCCAAGGTGTCTTCGGGGCTTAAGTCAAGGATATGGGTCATGGACACCCTCGGCTGTTTCCCAGCTTGCAAAGCAAGGAGAGATAATTAGTTCATGGCAGTGGCCTGTGAAGCAGGACACATCACTCACAGCATGGTTGTCTGGTGGATGTTGCACTGCTGGATCCTCACTTGGTAGAGCACTGCCGACCTCACCATCAGCACAGGAATGGTGCAGATATTCGCCAGCCAGTTATATGTCTCTATTGTTATGATCTGCAGCTGAGGTTACCACAGGCCAAGTCTGATCCCAAGGTGGAGCCCAGCTTGATAGCTCCTAACTTTTACTTTGTTTGTTTAGGTACGTGGAAAGAGGCTACTAAACAAAGTCATCGGAGTCAGCTAATGAACTTTTAACAAAAGCATAAAACACTTATTAAAAAAGAAAAGATGAACTATATTACAATACTCCTTCACCCACAACTATACGTTTACAGATATATACAGATTTGTAAGGATAACACAAGTTACAAAGTTTTCTTATACTCTAATGTTCACAGTAAGTACAGTCCATAGTCAGACACACCACACTCTGAAACCAAGTGACAGATGACACCCAGACAGATGCCATGGATCTCTCCTCAACTCCCCCCAGACACCTGTTACACTGTGAGACAACCGGCCTCACTGAACTCTGTCTTTCACACAAGGGTTTCCAATCTCCACTTTCCAAGAACTCGCCTTGGGATCTTCTCCCAAACCGACGCTTTCTCTCAGACACATTCCGCAAGTGTTCACCTCCAAGGTTTCAAACTCTCCTTCCGATGTTCCTCTCTTCTGGGTCACCACATGTATTCAATCTTTCTTCCACGTACCCTGTCTCACTGACTCAGCTGTCAGCAGTGCACCACTGCTTCACATGCCCATAGCAAAGAGTTACAGATCTTCAATTGCCTCTTTGGACCATCTGAGTTTTCACAAGCCTTTATATCACTTTGACTCTGCTTCCTGCAGCTTGGAGCTTTAAGCTTGAGGCTTGGAGCCTTTCTCTGCCCCTCACTCTTGACTTCACTTAACGGGACCTTTTCTAGGTTCCTGTCTTTGACTAAAAGGTCTGCTTGGGACTTTTTCCTGTTGCACTCCCCTGGGTTCTTGAGGACTTTCTTCTTTAGCTTGGGACTGGCCATCTGTCCCCTTTTCTCCAGTCTCTCCCTGGCAGCTGCTTTCAACCAGCTTTAGCTTGGGACTGGCTATCTGCCTCTTCTAGGTTGCAACTGAGCACAGCTTCCAAATCACACTGCTGTTTCTAGTTTCTTTTGCGTATGTGGGTCGGTGGCGCTACTCCTGTGTTTGCTTAACTGCTTTTTAGGAGTCGTAAACTCTCATTAGAAATGCAGGTAGATGATAAGAATGCCTGGCATGTGTGGATGCTAAGTGGTGCCATGGACGGGATGAGGACAATGAAAGAGATCATTTATCCTCCTTTGGCACTGGGTGGCTGTCTTCTTTTGCAGTGTGTTAGCACTGACTACCACTGCCATCACCTCCCAAAGCGGATTAGTGATGTTGCTTCCCCTCCTGCAGTCAGAGCGGGGGTTGAGGACATCACGGTGGGCCTCCACTGCATCTAAAAGGTGTTCCAGGGAAGCATCATTGAACCGGAGGGTTGCAGTCTTCTTGCCTTTCGGGGCCATGTCTTCTGTGCACCAGTCCTGGGCTGGAAGCACCGAGAACTGTACACTCAGCTGCATTTTAAATATGGTGTCCGGCGTGAGGAAGCAGCAAGGTGATGGTGTGGCGGATGAATGAGAGCCCGCCTGCTATCGAAACAGCCTGTTTCCCAGGAATGTGTGATTAATGAAACAGGATTGGGATGATACAGTGTGAAAAGTCTCCCTTGCAACCGGTGGGTAAAATGTTCTTTCTCCCACCCACTACCACACTTAGTGCAAATATGGGACAATTCCGCCTGGAGTGGTTACAGCACAGAAGGAGACCATCCTTTCTGTACTGGCTCTCTGCAAGAGCAACTCAATTAGTCCCACTCACCCACCTTTCCCTGTAGCCCTGTAAATTTTTTCCATTCAGATAATGATCCAATTCCCTTTTGAAAGCCATGATTGAATCTGCCTCAGGCAGTGCATTCTTGATCTTAACCACTTACTGCATAAAAACATTTTTTCTCATGTTGCCTTTGGTTTTTTTGCCATTTACTTTAAATCTGTGTCACCTGATTCTCGATCCTTCTGCCAATGGGAATTGTTTCTCTCTATCTACTCTGTCTGAACCCCTCATGATTTTGAATATCTTGAAGAAGGTTTTCACCTTGAATACCTCAACCAGACATGTTTCCTGACATAAGTTCTAAGTTCACCTTTCACCAGACTGGGGCAATGGCCAGATATAAGATAAGCATCAAATGCCAGCTTCAGACCATCTCTGAATACTGAAGATGATTTGACATCTGTTAGGTTACTGACAATTGATGGGAGTGGAATGATGGTTCTCTGACAACCCCCCTGCACCCAATTTCCACCACAGCTAGCTGACTCCCCTGGTTTTGTTTTCATCCTTTCACGGGATTTGGGCATCGTTGACTAGGACAGCATATATATTGCCCATCCCTAATTGCCCTTGAGAACTTGGTGGTGAGCTGCCTTCTTCAACTACTGCAGTCCATATGGTGTAGGTACACCCACAGTGCTGTTTGGGAGGGAGTACCAGGATTTTGATCCAGCGACAGTGAAGGAACAGCGATATAGTTACAAGTCAGGATGGTGTGTGGCTCGGAGGTGGTGGTGTTCCCATGCATCTGCAGCCTTTGTCCTTCTCGGTGCTAGAAGTTACAGATTTGGATGATGCTGTTTATGGAGCCTTAGTGAGTTGCTGCAATGCGTCTTGTAGTTGGTACACACTGCCACCAATGTGCGTCGATGGTGGAGCGAGTGGGTGTAGGAGGTGGTGTACTGGGTGTGAATCAAGCAGGCTGATTTGTCCTGGATGGTATCAAGCTTCTTCAGTGTTGGTGGAGGTGCACTCATCTAGGCAAGTGGAGAGTAATCCGTCACATTCCTGACTTGTGCCTTGTAGATGGTGGACGGGCTTTGGGGAGTCAGGAGGTGAGTTACTCACTTCAGGATTCCTAGTTTCTGACCTGCTTTTACAACCACAGTATTTATATGGCTAGTCCAGTTCAGTTTCTGGTCAATGGTAAACCCCAGGATGTTGAAAGTGGGGGATTCAGCGATGGTAACGCCATTAAATGTCAAGGGGAGATGGTTGGATTCTCTCTTGTTGGAGATGGTCAATGCCCGGCACTTGTGTGGCCCGAATGTAACTTGTCACTTATCAGCCCAAACCTGAATATTGTCCAGGTCTTGCTGCATATGGGCATGGACTGCTTCAGTATCTGAGGATTCGCGAATGGTGCTGAACATTGTACAATCATCAACGAACATCCCCACTTCTAACATTATGGTGGAGGGAAGGTCACTGATGAAGCAGCTGAAGATGGTTGGGCCTAGCGCGCTACCCTAAGGAACTTCTGCAGTGATATCCTGCGACTGACATGATTGACCAAGAACAACCACAGCCATCTTCCTTTGTGCTAGGTATGACTCTAACCAGTGGAGAGTTTCCCCCTGATTCCCATTGACTCCAGTTTTGCTAGGGCTCCTTGATGCAACACTCGGTCAAATGCTGTCTTGATGTCAAGGGCAGTCACTCTCACCTCACCTCTTGAGTTCAGCTTTTTTGGCCATGTTTGGACCAAGGCTGTCATGAGGTCAACAGCTGTGTGGCTCTGGCAGAACCCACACTGAGCATCAGTGAGCAGGTGTGTAGGTGCAGCTTGATAGCACTGTCGCTGATCCCTTCTATCACTTTGTATCACTACTTTTCTCTCCTCCTTTAAATTGCTCCTTAAAATCTGTATCCTTGGCCAAGCTTTTAGTCACCTGTCCCAATATTCCCTTCTGTGACTCAATATCAATTTTTGTTTGACAATGCTCCTTTGAAGCACTTTGGGATGTTTTGCTATGTTAACAGTGCCTCATAAATACAAATTATTGTTACTATAAAATCAGTGGATGAAATAATTTGCCTCAGATTCCTGCCAGGCACAAAAGAGAGATGATACAGGCAGCAAATAGAGAATAAATTCATTCTGTTAATTTTTTTTTTAAAAAAAGCAAAAATATGGTTTAGCCATTTAAAATGCTGTCTTTTCACCTTTAGATTTGGGATTGAATCCAGCTCTGGCTGGTGGGATCAACATCCCTTTCTCTGTTTGATGCGAGGACCCAAAATGAAATTAATCTGGGTAGTATCAACTCGATTTCTGGTGAATGAATATCTATGGAACAAAACTGTATATATCTGAGACAAACCAACAGTAAATGAGAAATGTCATCGAGACCAAAAGTATTTCTGAAATGGAAAATAAAAAAAATTCGCACAATAAGGATGCCCTTCTAAACCTGAGCTTACATTTACCTTTATACTGCAACTTTAGCATTATCATTCAGTAGTTTTTGTTGAAACAGTGCAATAAATCTGGATAAAAACAAAATACTGCAGATGCTGGAAATCTGAAACAAAAACAAAAATTGCTGGAAAAACTCAGCAGGTCTGACAGCATCTGTAGAGAGAAAGACCAGTCTTCCTTTCCACAGATGCTGTCAGACCTGCTGAGTTTTTCCAGCAATTTTTGTTTTTGCTATAAATCTGGAATTGCTTTCAGGCCAGACTCTCGGGGAGATGGTACAAGATTCCTCCTCATCCCCAACCTGACTATCTGAAGATAGTCTTGCACCTCTCAGGGTTAATGCTGAGTATATGTAACTCAACCATGGAGTCACTCAGCGTTTCCTTTGGACTTGTTACATTTATGCAGAAATTATTTAAATATTTGGAGGATAGGACCCTTCCACTTAAGTTTTCAAAGTATCTGCAACTTAGTTACAGTATCCCCCACTATCAACATCCTGGGGGTTACCTTTGACCAGAAACTGAACTGGACTAACCATATATATACTGTGGCTACAAGAACAGGTCAGAGACTAGGAATTCTGCAGTGAGTAACTCACCTCCTGACTCCCAAAAGCCTGTCCACTATCTACAAGGCACGAGGCTGGCCAGTGATGGAATACTCTCCCCTTGCCTGGATGAGTGCACCTCCACCAACACTCAAGAAGCTCGATACCATTCAGCACAAATCAGCTGCTTGATTCACAGCCCATACACCATCTCCAACATCCACTCCTTCCACCACCAACGCATATTAGCAGCAAAGTTTTGTCAACTGGCCTGAATTCGTCAGACGAAGTAGATAATGTATTATTGTCATTGATGTGTCTTTATACTGAAATAATATTTTAACTTTTAAAACTTCCTTGTTAAATAGTTAAGCATGATTCTTAATAAAAAAAAAGTTGATGTGACAATTGTACAGCTGCAAAACAATTCTAACATAGTCACTGTTGAGTAACGGGTCAATAGAATAGATATGCTAACAAGTGATGTAGACCATTACGTATCCTTGATATCAGCAGTCATGTACTAGAGGCTCTACAGTAGACAGGCAGCACTCAGGGGAGATGTGCCTATCCAGTACCCCACCTCATACATATTATACATAGTGTAACCAAACCAGTTTGGGGTAACTACCTGAATCAGGCTACTGTGCCTCTTCATAAGAAGATGACCTAGCACATCCATGAAACATGGTAGCAGCAGTGGTGACACCAGTCTAACCAAGACTTGGTGCCATTGATGGAACACCCACAGCCCACAACGAAAGCGAAATCTGGTTGGACAGACATCCTGCAAGTGTGGTTAAGCAAGAGGCCAACAGGAAAGGATGGCGATGGCAGTACTCAACAAGCAGTCACTGCCCCTACCACACCCATTCAAAAGTCTCAAGGGCACGCACAGAGGCCAACGTTGGAAGACATGGCGCAATAACTCCTTGAGGTACTGAGCAGCTGTGGGTCTCCTTACCAAAGAGTAGAAACTCCAGGTCAGTTCACTCCTTTACGCCATAGGGCCCATCACCAACCAGATCCTTCTCAGCCAGGGGGTTTATGAGACTTCCGCAGACCAGTTCCTCCATAGATACCACAAGCAACACAGATGCTCAACCATAGTGGATGACCTGTTAGTTTTTGATCACTGCCTGGTCATTCCTAAGTCCATGTGAGATTAAATCCTCCACAGGCTCCATGGAGGCCATCTAGGGATTGCAAAGTACAGAGCACGAATCTGTGTAGTGGCCGGGCATCACACAGGCTGTTCAAGATTTCCTCCTTTCCTGCCACAGTTTCCAAATTAACACCCACGGAATCTCTGGTGCCATCCAGGTTTCCACACCGACCTTGAAAGAAATTGGGGCTCGACCTCTTTGATCATCAAGGGAAGACATACCTCATTGCTGTGGATTACCACTCTACATGGCTGGAAATAGTCAGACTCCACGCCACTACAGCTGAGTGAGTGATCAGGATGCTGTACACCATGGCATTCCCAATGAAATCATCACGGATAATGATCCATAATTTGCTAATGACCTCTTCAGGAAATTCACCACTGACAATGTGATTACACAAATGTCCAGCTCCCCACTTCATCCACAAGCTAACAGAAAGGCTAATCAAGTGGTCAACCCCAGCAAGACCCTAATATCTAAGAATCTAGACTGGCATTCAGCCTGTTACTTCAGCGAGCCACGCCTCTATCTAATGAATTCTCTCCAGCTGAATTTCTCAAAGACCAATGTCTAAAGATGTAAATTCTTCTTCTGCCAAGGAACTTCCAACCTGTCAACCCTGCTGACCACAAGAGGGTGCAAAATAGGGAGACAGGTCTCCATGAGAAACAACAACATTGGTACAACACCAGACATTGGGCTAAGACCCTACCACCATTAACTCCAGGCCAGAGAGTTTAGATCCATGATTGTTAGTCAGAAGGTGTGGTCCTTACATGAATGGAGCACCCATGGTAATACCTGGTCCAAACACCATCTGGCACTTTCCCATGCAACAGTAAAGCCCTGATTTCACTGGTACCCATGAGACCATACGTCTTTGATTACCACATAACAAACTTCGAGCTGTTTGCAAGATGCTGATCCGTCCCAAGACCAACTTCCAGACCACCAGCTCCACGTGGTAGTCACAACAAAGCAGTTGGGAGAGTGATGAAGGCACCACAGAGACTTAACCTCTGACTGGAGGACTCTGGCAGGGTAAGAGGTGGCAGAGCCAATGTAATGTAAATAGTTTAAAGTAAAATCAATGTAAATAGTTTGAATATAGTTAACACTGTTTTTAATAAAGTAGATAGTATACTTGGGGTGGGGTGGGTGTAGTGTAATAGGTTAATAGAATGGATATGCTAACGAGTGATGTAGACTATGATGTATCTGTGACAGATGTGTCTAACAGCAGACAGGCGGCAGTCAGGGGAGTAATATATATTTAAACATGGTTTAAATAAGCCAGTTTAGAGTAACTACCTGAGTCAGGCTACAGTCCCTCTTCACAAGACACACAACCTTGACTGTCCATGAAACAGTGATTACTGTTACAACCGGGTGAGGAGGAATGAGCTGGCTCCACTTTTTATTCAATTCCCTCAGTTGGTCGCAACAAAGTTTTATTTAAAGTTCTTTCCCCATGGATACTTGTTCCCAATCCAAATGTATTTACTTTTATAAGGAGCCAATTTAACCAGACTTTCTTGAGTCAAAGAAAGAGTAAGTTTATTAGTTACTAAAACCCAAGGAAAAATAATAAAGATATATCACTCACATACATACACACACACACACACGCCACAAACACTCACACACACATGCACACATCAGAAATGAGTTAAGAGTCCAAATAAAAGTTAAAAAGAATATACAAACCAGTCCTTGGCTTGTCTGTGAGGCATAGATAGTGGTACATTGCAGCTGTTAAGTTGGGTGATTTCGGTATAGCTGACTTTAGCTGTTTCATGGTCTGTTGGAGACAATTGTTGGCTTGTTCCCAGAGGGTGAAGTGACCTGCTTGTCTCTGCAGAGGTGACTGAGGACGCTGTCCTGTTTCTTTCTGCGTGCTGCCTGCGAGATAACTTGCCTCCAAAAAAAGGGAGAAAGAGAGAGAGGGGGAGATCGCTTGCCTGTCTCTGCAGGGGTGACTGCTGGCTGGTGTTGCCTCTTGCTTCTGTCACTCACTGGTCTTCAGCCAGTTTTAACCTAGATTCTCTGTGTAATCCAGGAAGGGGGAAATAGGCATGTCTTGCATCCGCAGTCCATTTTGCTTTCATCTCAGAACTTTGTTTTACACATTCTGAGATATAAATCAACAGGAGATTGTTTTTTTAAGATTTCAGATGAGATGGAGGAAATAGTCAATTGTCTCCACAAACACAGGAGATTAAACCTTGACCCTTTGCATTTTCCATACCTTTCTTTCAAGCGTCTCTCTTTCTGAAGCAGACCTCGACATCTCTTCAGGTGTGAAATTCCACGTTCTCAGGACAGGTCTGTCAGTATAATCCACATAGGAATTTTCCAGAAGGTGGTCACCTTACAATATCAGCCATCTTTAGATCTGTGTCTTTACTTGTATTTCTTTAAAAAACATAGCTCTTCCTTAAAAAGTTTGATTTGCCAGTCGGTAGTTGGGGAAGCTGGAGCCCACTTCTGCGACACTGCTGAATATTTGAACTGACTTACAGTACCAGAGGTTAAGTTAATAGGAAAAATGTCTGTTCTAAGTTTAAGAGCACCAATATCATCGGAAGGATAAAACACCTGATTAAAGCATTAACTTTTTAATTCAAGTTCAAACCTTGGGGCAGTTTCTGAATGACGCAGGGGCAGGCTCCGCAATAAGAGTTCCATTTGAAAGAATAGCAACTTTGGGAAGAATTTTCGGGTTGGCAAGCGGGGTCCACTTGCTGACGAGTAAAATGACGCGTGGTGATGTCGGGCGAGCATCCCGATGTCACCGCATGTCATTTACATTTCCAGTTTGGCGGGCGCGCAGCCGAGTTGGCTATGTGCCCGCCAAACTGTCAAAGGCCTGTTAACTAACTGAACTAATAAAATGAGCTGCCCATCCAACCTTAAGGCTGGCAGGGTGGGCAGGCAAAGAAACCAGACAGCCTTTGCATTTTTCATGGAACCTCATCCACGGGCGGGATGAGGTTTCATGAAGTGTTTAAAAATTCAATAAAAATGTTTTTAAAAATTCATTGCCATGTCCCAGCTCATGTGGCACGTTTTAAAAGTTTTTAATTTCTTTATTTAAATGTTTAAAACTTAAACTAATCTGCCTGAGGCAGCTCTGTGCTCTTCTGCACGCATGCGCAAAAGAGCACACTCTCGACTCAGGGAGCTCCCCCCTTCCACACAGGGAGCGCTCAGCACTTCCGGGCACATGTCACGCTGGGTGGGCCTTAATTGGCCTGCCACATTAAATGGAGGCGAGGACCTGATCGGGGGCACCAATCGGGGGGGGTGCCAATCAGGATCAGAGGCGCCAATTGGGTTTGCACCCGCTACTTCCCACCCCAGCACAACCCCCCCAATGGGGGGAATATTCTGCCCTATATGTAACAAGAGAGAAATCTGTAGTACAATAACAAAATAGGGAGTTATACTGTTCTCATTAGCCTAATGAAAAAAATAGTTCATTAGTGAGGAAATCAGCTTATTAACTGAATTGTTGAAAAGGTGTAGGTTCTTAGTAGTTTCTCCTTATAAAGAGGTGTGTTTCGTTTTCGGGGTAACCATGTAATGGGAAAACATGCTGATGGTTCCATAGTAGGGGTAAGAGAAAGTTTTAAAGGGGCAAATAGTAATGACAACATTGATTCACAGGTTTGATAACCTGAATCCTGAGGGCAGAACTATAATTGTTGATTTTTGCAATTATCAACTGTAATTTTAAGTATTAGATGATTACATGTGCATTTAAGTGCTATTACCTGCGCTAATAAATCTGTCGACACTTGACCTCAACATTTCAAGAACCTTACTGATTTTGAGAAATAGATAGAACATCAAATCCTAAATAAGTATATCCCCCAACAAATGCAGTTAACTGTAGCTGCAGTATCAATGTACCGAAAGGTATGCAGTTGGAGTTAAGTAAAAGAACTTTTATTTCAAATCCATCCCACCCTATACATAATTTGGGAGTGTTTGATTCTGACAAAGGTGTCAAAATAACAGCTTGCATAAAAACATACCAGAGAAAACTAATTGGTCCATCAAGCCAGTCCCATCCCAACATGGTGAAACCTACGCTCATGATCATTCCAAACCCCTCCCTCCCCCCATTCACGTGATCGCCTGGGAGAGATAAAAGCACAAGGCTAATTTAGGAAGAAATGAAGAAATTCTCCAAAGGCAATCAAGCAATCCAAGGATACAGCACAAATTGGTGTCGCTCATCCTAGTTAATCCGCCTACTTCCTGTAATTTCTATTCACAGAAACTTGTCCAACTACCTTATGAAAGCTTGCAGAGAATCTACACTCACCACATGTCAGCTCTTCCGGAGGTTGACAATTCTCTGTGTAAAGTAATACTTCCTAATCTACCACTAAACTAACTTTATGCTTCAATTACTCATACTGATTCCCCCTAGTCCTCCCCAGCCTATTTAGTTCAAATAGCACATCCCTTTGGAGAGCCCATTCCTTTCATTATTTTAAAGACTTCAATATTGTCCTACAAAGCCTATTTTTTTCAGAGAACAAAATTCCTAGTGTCCTAAGCCAATCCTCATAATAGGGGACTCTTAAAGTAGATATCAATTAAGTGGTTTGGGATCTTTCCACACAGTGAGGGCACCAGGGTTGGGCATGGTATTCTAGACGTGGTTGAACTAAGACTTTGTACAAGGTAAGAACTGTGTTTATAGTTTTATACATAATATTTATATTTATCCTAGAAGTACATCCTAAAACTCCATTCACTTTTGCAAAAACTTTGCAACACTGATCAGAGACCTTCAATCTTTCACAATCCCTAGGTCTTTCTCCCACTCTGCAGCCTTGAGCAGGCAATCCTATATGTTATACGCATGCCTGGAATAACCGAGGTCCAAATGATTCCTCATGTGTTTTAAAATGATCCTACACTGGCTGATCTGTGTACACCTGCCCACAAGGACCCATTTCCCCATTTCCCCAGTGTAGCTAAATCTGCCTGCAGACTATTTCATCCAAGTTCCTAACTTCTGCACATATCTTTGTGTGATCAACAAACTTATGCACTAGTTCTCTGATGCCTGCATGTAGATCATTAATAATGATGAATAACGGCAATAGACCCAACACAAAAACACTGCAAATTTCCACTGGAGACCAACCCCACAAAGAACTGATGACCATTCTGTCTTCACAGATGCATACAATTTATTATGCAGCTTTGTAATCTCTTCAAAAATTCTGATCAAACTGCTAAGACTGCAGAATTCATTGCAAAGAAGGCCTATATTTTGATGATCACACATTGCATCTCTAATCACATCAACTAACAACTGGCCTACAATCAAATTACAAGTCTACAGTTTCCTGATTCTGAGTTACTGCCCTTTTAAAAAATAGAAGCATGGGCATCTCTCCAGTTCATGAGAATAATCAAACACTTCAGTGAGTTGTTAAATATGCGAGCCAAGGGTGCACATATTAACAACCCCTGCATCTTAAGCATCAAGTTAGCTGTTATTTCATCAGGTTATTGTACCAAGATGGCTCACAAAAGGAAGAAAGATGACTGGAAATCAGATTGGAGAGAAATCTTGAAGAGCTATAGCAAGGCAGAAGGTACGGCGACAGAATTCCAGAGTGCAGAGATCTTACGTCTGAATGTTCTGGTACTGGAGGCCCCAGATGGAATAATGGAGCATGTGAGATGTGAGCTGGGACATACAGCTAGAGGAGGATGCAGAGATGGATTGCAGTGAGGCCATGTAAGCGTTTATGAACAACTAAGGAGTGAGGTAAATTGAGTTTAAATGAATAGGGCACAACAGGAGTGGGAAAAATTCAGCTCCCCGCATTTATTTTAATTAGCATTTATTCACATTATGAATTTTTAAACAGAGGACGAAAAGTGTAATTTATACCACCAAAATATCAATCGTCAAAGTCGCTTTTAATGAAGTTCAGAATCTTTTAAGTTTTCTGAATCCTTCACTGGACCCTGTTCATGACAGCAAATTAGGTGCATGACAAATTGTAAGAAGCTTTGCAGCGGACTAAGGGACGTCATTGACAGGTTAAGGGAAAGGACAGACGCATGACAAATAGTTGACGTAATGTCATATATGTTGGGAAAAAGAACAAAGAAAGAAAATTTACGAGAACTGAAGACATTTTCAGTGGGGTGGAAGATCAGAGAAAACTAGCAGTACAGAATTGATCCTTTTAAAAAAAATCATGAAACAGCAAATGGAATTCTGGAGTTTATATAAACTAGCATTGAATTCAAACTAAGGAAGTTACTATGAAGCTTGATTAGGCTGCAACTGAAGTATTTTGTGCTGCTCTTTAAAATTGATTGTAGATAAGGGTATTAAAGCCACGGAAAAGCTGCACTATAGATTCACTGGCATAATATGAGGATCTAATATTATGAGAATTGATATCAAAACCATGACTGCATTTACTGGAGGTTAAAGAAGTAAATCTAAAAAAGTGTTTTAAAATTAAGAAAGGATTGAAAGATTATGCAGTGGAATTCTTTCCCCCTTGGTTATTAAGAAAGATGATTACATTTAGAATTAATATTCCAAGCATAAAAGAAAAAGTTACAAGGAATTCCTCTTACTTTAAGGTTATGAAAATATGGAAGGTTGCTCCAAAAATGACAATTGAAGCTGAGTTGATCACAACATTTAAGAAGAGAAATATTAGTGAGTGCAAGAAACGGGTTGGGAAACAGGGTTACATATCTTAATTGAGAGAGGCTGGCAACACAAGCTCAAGAGGCCAAACTGCTCCCTTCTTACCAAAACATTAATGATTCTTTATACACAGAGATTTGAAAAGGGTACTTGCTCCAAAAGGTTGAGCAATGGTGTCTGATTAAACATTCACAAGTCTGATAGATTTTTTTCTCGTTGTCACCTGTTAAACAATTTAGGAACAGCATCACTGACTTCCTAATCCCTGCTGCTCTTCACAAGGAGGCTTAGACAGGAAGCATGTTTCCACTAGGTTGCTGTCAGGTCCAGCTTCCCTCGTAACCATCAGGACAAATGGCAAGGATAGAGAGGTGGAAAATAAGCGTCCCTGCCCTAGATTGTGATAACATACCATTATCAAAAAGAGTTGCATCATCTGATTTTACCTACGTAACAAAGCACTGCCCTTCATTATATGAGGCACTTTGAGACCAATCAAAGCAAAGGATGTAATACAGGAGTGCAAGTACTATATTCCTAGATCGCATGAATTTGCACTTGGTTCAGCAGTAGACAATTCCAGATTTGTGCAATGAACTGAGCTTCACACCATCTTTGGCTCTTCAGACTTTTAATACATTCACTCTTTACATCATGGCATTATCTCAAAACATCTGACAATTAACCTGGACAGTTTAGCTCTTCATGTTAAAACATAAAACAGACAGAACTCTGTATTAGTCAACAGAGAAAACCAGGTACATCTAGTTATGCTTTATCAGTAATTTTATTTGGCTTATCAGTGCTTAAAGAACAGTAAACTGATTCTCCAGCAGAATAGTTTTAAACAACTTGCTGAAGAACTTCTACTAAGTTAAACAGAAATTACGCTCAAATTCAAAAAAAAATTTCCAAGTTATTCATCTAGGCTTCATGACTCTCAAAAATAGTTGGGGAAGATTAACCATCAGAAAAATTTTAGGTCTAACAACTTGTGCAAATATAGGTTTGTCACAGTATTATGTTTTCATTTCCCCAATATCTGAAAGCTGTTTGTTCCAGCAGTATGCAGACAATCTTGAAACCTTGATTCTCAGTTTTAATGATTATAAATAATAGGTAACTAGAAATTCAAATGTATTATTCAGAATAGGACAGATCTCTTATCTAATGGCTTTTCAAGCTTAAGCATTGTTTTGGGAAATTGCTGAACAATAAGTATAATGAATCTTTCACAGCAAATGGAAATGATGGACAATTTTCCAACATAATGGTCTCTTTGCTCCTCCCTCTGGTCTTTTACAGTAGCATCATTTTGAATGAATTCCTCTTTTAGCTTTGTTATTCCTGCATAATTTGTGGCATTATCAAATACAAAAATGGCATGTCTAGAAATATTTCATTAAAAGAAAATGAAAAGGATTAAATTATGATACTTGGTAACATTGTTATCTTCTAATACTTGTGCAAGAACAATCTAAGAAGACTAGAGCTTAGAAACTTGGAAAAGAACAATTACTTGTTATGATTGTTGATACTGGATTCAGTAATCTTTGCCTTGGACCAGAACTTACTTTTATTCTTTACTAATGCTTAAAGGTCTTCAGCTCTTCATAAGTTGTTAAAACAAGAGTTTGAGAATAAACTTATGGGGAGGATTTTCCCCATATCGGGTGGGGAGTGCTGGAGCGGGCACTGGCGGTCAGCGATCGGGACCGCACCACAATTTTGTGGGGGTGGGCCAATTAAAGCCCGTCAAGCGTGTTTGGTGACTCCCGGGGAAGGTGGCAGTGGGCGGGCGCAGGCGGAACGGCAATCGCCACCGGGTCCAGTGGCGACCTGGCGGCCTGTTTAAAGGCCAAGCTGCAGCCGCACTAAGCCTGCTGTATGTGGCCAGAGGTTGGGGGCAAGACAAATCTGAAAGAGCCATGCAGGAGGGTGGGTGGCCAGTGTGCACCCAGATTTACCAGTGAGTGGCTTGCTGCCCCCCTCGAGGAGGTGGCAGCACGGCGGGGTGTGCTTGTCCCCGAGGACAGGAGGAGGAGGCCACCCCACTTGACCAAGCGTTGCATGGAAGGAGGTAGCAGAGGTTGTGAGCTCCCACGACACGGTGCGGTGCTCATGGACCCAGTGCTGCAAGCACTTCAACAACCTGCTGCGCACAGGAAGGGTGAGTAGCATGTTGGCATCGTTCAGTTCACCCATCATGTAACCTTCTCCCTGCTGGCGGACCACCCATGTCTGAGTGGCCTGAGTGCAATGAGTCAGTGACAGCCTGTGTCCTTAGCTGGGTGGCCCACCAGATATTGCCTATGTGTTCATCAACATGAGGGGATAGAGATGAGATGGACATCCGCAGCATGAGATGGAGCAACACCCACATGACTCACGTCACCAGTAGTCTCCCAATGTCCATGCCATTGCTGATTGTTCAGTGAGTGACGTTTTGAACATGGCTTGCCCTGTGCATGTGGAATGATGAGCGCCTGATGAGCCGGGGGACAGGCACATACATTGACTTTGCCCGCAGGCTAACTGATCGATTTTCCCGACTCTTCCTTTCAGCATCGTTGGTGGAGCAGCTGACTGTTGCCTCTGCTGGCACCTCTCAGGGGGCTGCGGATGAGGGCAGCAGCTCCTCCGCCCCTTGGGTGACCATGGCACCCAGCGAGGCTGCGGCGGCTGGAGAGATGCCAGTCATCGAGGCCAACAGGACATCAGAGAGAGCAGGCTGTCTCAGATCTCAGTGCCAGCGACAGGGCACCACAAAGACGTAGCACCCGCAAACGAAAGATGAAAGCACCCAAGTAACACCCCGAGTTCATCACTGGTGCTTTTCTGTTGCTCCCCTCCCAAGGGTTGTTCGAGCTTTGTGTGAAGTCCAACACAATTTTATTTCTGTTATGTGAAGACACTTCAGTTACAATATTAAATTTATGTTGTCTCAAATGGCTGTGGGTTCCTCTTTTTTTGGAATGGTGCATAGATTCCTGAGATTTGATGACTGATTTATGTGTCTTTTAGATTTATTCATGGCGCACATCACCAATCCTCCTATCCAGACAGATGAGGTCTCCAGGATGGAGGATACATGCCAGGCTTGTGTTGCAGATCCATATGTGCTGTCCTAGCTCAAGGTTCCTTGGGTTAGAGCGTTCCAGGTGTCCCTGCCTCCCTGGAGCATGCCTGTGACCCTCATCATTTCCCTGTGCCTGCTCATACTCGGACTCACTGCTGGACTCATCGTGCTTAGCCCCAGCTACTCCATCTACATCGTCTTCGTCCACAGCATCCCCCACTTTGCAGAGCCAGATTGTGGAGAGCGCAGCATGCAACCACTATAAGCGACACTCAATCTGGGGGGTACTGCAGTGCGCCCCTGAAACAGTCCAGGCATCTGAAGCACATCTTGAGAAGACCGATGACTCTCTCCACCACAGCCCTTGTGGAGACGTGGCTCCTATTGTACCGCTGCTCAGCTTCTGTTCTTGGATGGTGGAGAAGTGTCATGAACCACCTTCTGAGGTGATAGCCCTTGTCACCCAGCAGCCATCCATCCAGCCGGGCTGGAGCACTGAAGAGCCCCGGCACCTGGGAGTGTCTGAGGATGTAGGCGTGATGGGAGCTGCCTGGGTACCTTGCACAGACTTGTAGAATCAGCATCCTGTGGTCACACACTATCTGCACGTTCATGGAGTGGAAGCCCTTCCTGTTGATGAAGGCACCGGGTTCACCTGCTGGTGCCTTGATGGCCACATGTGTACAGTCTCTAGCACCCTGGACACGGGGTAAGCCAGCAATGACCACGAAGCCTCTGGCTCACTGTGTCTGGCTGGCCTCATCCCAATGGTAGTGGATGAAGGTCAGTGCACACCTGAACAAGAGCGTTTGTGACCTGCTTGACACAAGTGTGGACAGGCAGTTGGGAGACAGCACAGAGATCAGCTACTGAGCCCTGGGAAGAGCTGGAGGCATAGAAGTTGAGGGCAGTTGTGACCTTTAGAGAAATGGGCATGGGCTGTCCACCCACACAGTTAACTGATATCTCTGGACCAATCATCTGACAGATAGTGTTGACTGTCTCCCTTGATAGACGGAGCCTCCTTTGGCACTGCACCTCAGACATATTGAGGTAGGTGCTATGTGCTCTGTATACCCTGGCAGCAGGATAGTGATGTTTTCTGCGGCCCCTTGCACCTTGGACTACTTCTTAGCCCTGCGCCCCTTGTGCCTGCGCCTGTCCTCCCAAAGGTGGCTCCCCTGGAGGCTGAATGTGCACTCCTGGCCTCCTCCCCCTTCTAGCCCTCCCTTCCTCCTTAGATGAGGTGCCTCCAGTGGAGTGATCACCTCCCATTCACAGGCTCAGGGAGGCTTGCTGAAACCTACAGGCCCCAAAACAACTCCTCACTGAAGAGTGCTGACCTGAAGGTTATGAATGCAGTCCAAGCAGCTGCTATGCATTTGACACTTCTCCACCTCACACACACAACTTTCAATAACTTTTGAGCACTAACTGTTAAATGTCTGGATTTTCAGAAACAATGATCCCTCTTTCCTGCCCGTGGATGAGGATCATTAAAGTTTCAGACAGCCGCAAGCCCATTGTGCCCGTGCAATGAGCCAAATATCGCACGGGCGCCTTAGAATCCAGCATAACTGGAGCCTCAACTAGCTTAATTGGCCCGGTAATGACTGGCGGCTGTGCAACGGACATAATCAGGCGCCCGCCCAGCGAAATATCGCGATGTCGTGTGGTGATGTCAGAACGCGCACCTGATGTCACCGTGTATGTCCCACCCCCTGCACGCCCAGAGAAAAATTCTGCCCCATATCTCCAACTCTGTGTACTCTCTGATTCATTCCATGCATGCCTCAAACCCATTGACATTACCACATATTACTGATGAATTGCAAATACATGTTCACTAAATATGCAGTAATGAAGAAGGTATCATAAACCCTTTTCCGTGAGCATCATTATGCATTAAAACATGCATCACATCAGTACTAAAAAAAAAATCAGTATGGTAACTGACTCAAAGCAAAACTAATACCCTATCTTTAGGGTTCAACTCATATGCACAGCACCAAAGACTGCTCCTGATTCTTATGAACTAGAATAAAATTTCATGCACACAATGAAGCCCAATTTGACTTTGGACAACAGTGTAAATCCAGCGATAGTGGATCAGCTCCCAATATTAATTTCTATTGATTTCAATGGAAAAGAAAATGGACTTTGCCCGTTTTACACTATTGTCCGAAATAAAATTTACCCCCAGTAAGTGGTAACATAGCATTGCCTAGGGGTCAAACCCAAATTCATAACTGTAATTGGCTGACTAAACTGGCACAAGGTCTGGTGTTTTCCTCAGATTCAGGTAGCAGAAAAATAAACACCTTGCAACTTAAACTATAAAATACAAATCAAGCCTATTAAAAACAAAAGCCTTAGAAGGATCAGTACAGCACATTTCAGGGAGAGAGGAGGACCGGAGACAGACGGTAGGCAGCACCTAAAAAACTTTTCCAGTCCAATTTGTGGCTCCAGGGCAGATCAACCATGTTCTGAGAAAAATCAATATGTGGAGTCACAGAGAAACAGGTCGTTGATTGGTTGGTGAGTATTTTCTTCATCTTTCTTTCAAATCTCAGGTAATTTTAGTAATTGGAAGATTTTATTATTAGTAGTAACATTTACTAATAGTAGTAAAGCTTATTAGACTGGTTGGGGAATATAGGCCCTTTCCACTCCAAAGACCGAAACCTCTTACTTCGGTGAAATAGCCTTTTTCTGAGTACTTGTTAATCATCAGTTCTGCCTCTTGTAGTGTTATGGAGAATAATGACATAATCATTTTAAAACAAATAAAATTCTATGTAAAGCCTGAGCTTTTAACATTGTATTGGATAAATTATGCAAATATCTATATAAAAGACTATGCAAGGGAGAAAATCTGCATGTGAACGAGGGAGGAGGTGCTATGATCCTAGACCGAATCCCCAAGCTTTTGGTACGATCCAGCTAGGGATCAGTAATGTTTTGTTTAAAGTAGACAAAGTTTGAGGTTCAAGACACTTGCTAAGAGAGTAAAGCCACAAGATTCCATGGGATCTGAACAAACAAAAATAAACTTTACTATATGAGGTCTAACATTCAGGTTTAATATGAGATACATGCAAATTAACAGGTAACCCATGAAAAAGAATGCACCACACTGCACAATAAATGGCAGTTGTGACCAAGACAGGTCCCATGGATTCCTCAGCAGATGTCAGTAAACACTGTGAATCAACCAATCTCGTTGAAACTCTGGGCAACGTTTTCTCCCCGTTGGGGGGGAATTGTGGGAGCGGGTGGCCCTCCAATCGGCGCCTCCAATTGGGGGCGAGCCACCATTTTTCATGGGCGGGCCAATTAAGGCCCGCCCAGCGTGACGTCCACACAGAAGTGCTGTGCGCTCCTTGTGTGGGCGTTGTTGGGGGGGAAGGGGGGGAAAGGCAAATGCGGAAGTGTGCTCTGATCTCCCTGAGACTAAGTGCTGCCTCAGGGAGATCGATGCCCAAATTGAAAAAGTTACTCTTTCAAAAATTTCATTTACCATCCATGTGCCCTCATGTCACATGAGTTGGGACATGGACATAACTTTAAGTAAAAGTGAATCTTAATTTTTTTAATTCAGTCATGAAACCATCCCACCCGTGGATGAGGTTTCATGCTTTTTCAGGTGGCTGCCAGCACTATCGACCTGCCCACCAACCATCCACTAATTGGTTTAATTGCTTTTTGAATGGCCTCAATAGACTTCAGGTCGGCGAGCGCACAGCTGACTCGGCTGCGCCCCCGCCAACCTGAAAATGGAAATGACGCGGGATGATGTTGGGAGTTCCGCCCGACATCATTCCACGTCATTACGCCTCGGCGAGCAGGCCCCGCCCCCATTCGCCGAGTCTGGAAAATTCTTGCCTCTGTCTCTCTCACGATTCCAATTTCACCTTCAAGAACTTCAGCTTGGAATTCTCTCCAAAGGTCGCTTCAACTCAGACAGCGCTTAACAACAGCCCACCTCACAGGCTTCCAATCTCGTCTCCCAAGACCCCGTTCCCCTGGATTCCTGAATCCGCATCCCAGCACCAACTCGCAAGCACAACATCATCTCTTCAGCTGTGCCATGCCGAACACTACTGCTCCAAAGGGATATCTTCACCCCAACGGGCCACAGCACTGAGTCACCAACCTCCTGCTGCATCCTTAGATATTCAGGGCTTCTCCTGACCCCCCATTACTTAAAGTCTATCAATTGCAGCACTTTTACTGATTGGAGCCTCTTTCTTTGCTCCTCGCCTTCTTCCTGAGATCCCCCACTGTCTCCTCTCTCTGTCCCCTGTCTGGGGCTTCCTTTGGGACCTCTCCCTGTCTCCTGCCTGGGACTCTTCTTTTGATTATGGTGCCACACTCCAGGTCACATGACTGGGGCTTCATGCCATTTTCTTTTTGCACAGGCACTGGGCCATCCTCAGCCTGAAGGATTACAAAAACACCGAATTGTGCATGTGCCGCCCACTCCCAGCCTGCGCATGCCTGAAACTCCCAAGGCCTTCCGGGACTTGGAGTTCCCGACCTCCACTCTTGACGCTGAGGTAAGTCTGGATCTCATAACAGTTTGCACACAATTATGAGTGTGATGGAGAGGGTGTGCAAGTGTGGTAGAGAAGGGACAACTGGGACTGTATGGGGAGGGCATTAAAGTTCAAGTTCCATGGTATGGCATTCCTGTCATAATAAAAGGGTAGCCTATGGATCTATCTTGAGTAGTCCCATAGGAGATCAGTTACAATTATACAAAAAAACTGCCCAATTCCTATCCATCAGCCTTCAAGCGTTACACTTAAATGTTCATGCCATACCTCAAAACAGAAAATATAAACAAAGAAACTCTCCAAGAACACAAAATACCAGAGCGGGAGAATCTGTGGCCTCTGATCTCTCTATGAGCTGGCTCAGTGCTGTGTTAGCAATGCTTTGTAAGCAGTACTTAACAATAACATGATTTTCTAGTAACAGGTAAGTTTAAACACAACTGTACCTTAGCAGTAAAACAATGTGTTGTGTATTACATGACATAATGCTCTTATTGTTATGAAACAGCTGACTTATCATGAGAAAATCCTATTAATATCAACATACAAACATATAAATTAAGAGCAGGAGAAGGCCAATCGGACCTTCAAGCCTGCTCCACCATTTGATAAGATCGTTGCTGAAAATAATGTTGTTCTTACTGGAACCTAAGTATTCTGATATTTAATACAAGCAGAATTATACATAAAACAAAACTAGGGCATGTTTGCAATGGCATACCTGAAAAGTTCTAATGAAAATATGAGGCTAGAATGTCATAATAAACAGGGTAGCCTATGGATCTACCTTGAGTAGTCCCATTGGAGATCAGCTACAATTATACAAAAAAACTGCCCAATTCCTATCCATCAGCATCAAGCGTTACACTTAAATGTTCATGTCATACCTCAAAACAGAAAATATAAACAAAGAAACTCTCCAAGAACACAAAATGCCAGAGCGGAAGAATCTGTGGCCTCTGATCTCTCTATGAGCTGGCTCAGTGCTGTGTTAGCAATGCTTTGTAAGCAGTACTTAACAATAACGTGATTTTCTAGTAACAGGTAAGTTTAAACACAACTGTACCTTAGCAGTAAAACAATGTGTTGTGTATTACATGATATAATGCTCTTGAGTGCACTGGGAGATCAAGGTGCAAATTGTGCTAATTTTGAAAAGAACTTCTTTCTCCCTCGAGTTTGTACTCAAATTCATTTGCATATCACTGAATACAAAATCTGCCATGAACTAGGGTAATCTGGCAGCATTTTAGAGTGCACTGCTTTGAAAGTTATTCCTTGATATATTTAAAAGTGGTAATTTAGAGCAATTTGATTGAAACAGCTGAAAACTGCTTTAACACAAAAAATGAGCATTTTAATCAGGGTATCTATTCCACTACTAGTGAGCAACCTGATTTTAATAACTAAAAATGACTTTACAAAGAACTATAGGGAGCCGTTTGCTCCTGGTATTGGTGAACAGAAGTCCATCTCTTAGTAAATCAAAAAAATACTCAAAGGCTCTTAAAATGTACTTATTAGCGTCCTTGCACTGAAACAAAACTCTTAATTTTAAGAACCTTTACGGCCAGTAAACAAACATAATTAGCCCAAACTCCCAGTGCTGATTAATTCCATTTGAGGACATGAGCATGGCTGGTTTATAGCGTAATTTATACTGAACTAGCACAAACGATCTCAGAAACTCTATCTGCACTGAATGTAATTTCTACTTAAAATTCTGCAACCTTTTGTGCTAATTTGGCTGACTTTGTGAGAATTGCACTGAATAAACCAGTAAAGCTTGGCAAAAACTCCAGACAATAAAGTACAAGTAAAGCCTTGGCATGGTACAGCTCGCAATATAGTTTCTACTTCATGCTACGAGATAAATTACATTAAGCTTTCAATTTAAACACTCATATTACAAAGCTTACATAAATAATGTACCAATTGTTTCTTTTAATTAGAGTACATAAGGTTCCTTAGGTTTTGATTCGCATGTAAGCTCAAATACTTCTCTAAAATCAACCCATTTTTCTGTTTTGTCATGTTTTTATTGTTTCTTTGGAATCATTTGACAATACAATGTATTTTGGTATCCAATTCCAGACCAAGGACAGAAGATTTCATTTTTTTTTTAATGCCATGGGTTTAAAATTAGTGAAAATCAAATCCGTAGACTGTTCATGACTGACATCCTGACATTAAACTGGCATCCTCTTACACTTACAACTGCATGAAAGCAGGAAACTCTTAAACAGGGCCAAACTGTCAAACCACTGCAAATTGCTAATCAAGGAAATATTTAGCAATATTTGCCTGGAATTTCAATGAACTGGAGAGTATATTTCCTCCTAAAAAACAATCACATTATTTTTATACATGTTTCATCATTTTGTAGGGTAACAGTAGGAAAGACAACAACTTAATTGGCAGAATATGTCAGGAAATCTTCAACTTAACAAATGTTAAATTAAGACGAGCTCATCATTCTTTGGAGCAGCGGTTAGAACCTTCAAAGATCAACAGTCAGTCTTTCAATCAACTTTATTATTTCCTCTTAAAGCCAATGTTTTATTTACTTTTTTTACCATTGTAATTTATCACAGCAAGGCCACTCTGGGGCCAAGATTTTCCATTCTAGAGACTTAAGTCTGGGAGACAGTGGGTCAATCGGAGTGAATCCCACTGGGCTGCCAGACAGATGAACACGCACGATCTTCCATTTTACAGCTCATTAATTATGTACCTGTGAGGAGCTCTGCAAATCTTGTGGTGGGGCAGGCAGGAGGTCACCTCGTGGCACCATGTTTAAACGGCACCCGGACAGCCGTTCATTCATCGCAGGCCAGGAGCTTCAGGCTGGCTGTCACTCAATACTGAAGGAGAGTGTCAAAGGGAAGAAAGCAACTTTCAGCCCCACTGTTCAGCAACAAATCCCCGGAAATTCTCCTCCAGACCATCCAGGAAAGGCAAGGAGGTGCTCTTTCTGAGGGATGGGAGCGGGAGGCCCTTCCCACCTGTCCACGGCAGCCTGGGAGGAGGTTGCTGTGGTTGTTAGCCCCTGTGGGGCCCAAGAATGGCCAAGCCTGCATTGCAGGAAGAGAATGAATGATCTGTTGCACTCCTACTGGGTAAGTGAAACATCTACTCACTGCAAACCTACACTCTCATAAGGGCATCAGGCAGTCTAAGGGTTAAAGTGTACAGCGATGTCACACACGGCCAGCAAATGGGACATCGGTGCTGAATGTGTGCCAGCTACTTTAAGCTCTCAGTGTCATATTAGTGCCTGGACAAACAGTTTCTTAATCACTTACTGGGGAGGGCTCAGCAGCTACAATAGGCATACACACTTCTGAACTGCTCATTCATCCACTGGCCTCACAATAAATCCTTCTGTCTTCCTGCAGGACAAGATATCTCATAACAAGAGAAAGTGTGCCATAGCAGGAGGTTGCACCACGAAACCCGTCCCCTCACTAGCTTCGAGGAGCAGACTACAGAGCTGGCAGGAGAGGAGTGTGCCTGTGCAGAATCGGCTTCCCCCAACAAGCCAGTGAGGACAATTCCAGTACCCATGTACAAGGTGCGGGCAATGACTCGGAGTGATGTTTAATGTATCAATCACTAATTCTCTCTTTTCTCTGTTCCAAGTATCAGCAGGAAAATGAGGAGGACATCACCCTCCAGATGCCACAGTCCCAGCCCCCAGGCCACCTCTGAGGGGGAAGCTGTGGTATCCTCAGGGGGAACACCATCACCTGCAGCACGCACGCCTTGGAGTTGGTCCTAGTTCTAGGGCAGGCTAAGGCTCACAATCTGGTGATCACCTCACAGACGCGGGTCCACAGCTGGTGGAGGCAGTGACAGCTGAGGCCCCTGACAGTCGGAGGGTTGCTGGAGACCAGGCCCCTGCTGAGTCCAAGTCCGATGACAAGCCTCTGGACTCAGCCCTAAGAGATCTATTGAAGATATAGAGACAGGCAGAGGAACATTAGGCAGTTTCCAGAGGCTGTCCGCCGACTGGACCCGAAGGCTGGAGGAATCCATCCACGATCTGTGTCTTCTGTCGTGGCTCAGGCATGCAAGCTCATCAGAGTCTCCATGGGGAGGGTCATGGCCACCATGGAGGCCCAGGTCCAGCAGTTTCTGCCGAATTTGCACTCGGACCTGCACACCATCAGTCTAGCCATGGGTGCATTTCAGCAGTGGCTAGGCGATAGAGGGGTGGGGCACCTTGACCTCCCTTCAGATGCCCCTTCTCTTCAAGGAGACAGGAAAGGGGCATTGGGCACCCAAACAGAAGAGGAGCTTCAGCGAGGCACCCTAGGGGCATCCACCCAGGACAGTCCAAGGGTGCCCTGCTGCTCCAACTCCCCAGTGCCAGTGACCTCATCAACTCCAGCAGGTCAAGCTGAGGAGGGTGCACCTGCACCTGAGCAGGAGACCCTTAGCAGGCCCTCACGGCCTCAAGCCACCACAGAGTGCCCCCCATAGTCATTTCAGATAACAGGGCATACCAGTCAGCAGACTGCTTCCATCTCAGCTGTGGGATGTTGGGACTGCATGTAGACGCAGCGGTAGGGTTAGAAAAATTAAGAAGTATTGAATGCATACCAGCGACATGGGTGTTCACTCATTGCACATAGCTTTTACTTTTGTTAATGTATGTTGCACCTATCCACCTCTAATTCTCATGGCTTCCATTTTTATTCCATTTGCTTCAATGTTTCACAATGTTCCAGAATGATGCCCCCCAATGTAGTTCTGTCAGGAACTTCAATTGCTTAAGTTCTCTCAAATTTTCACCAGAGTGAGCAGTCACATCAGCAACATCAGGTATTGCACATCATCTGTGACTGTGCTGCCTGGCCAATACACCTGTCAGCTAATTATCCCAGGTAACCATGCTTTGACCTCAGGAAAAGTGCTCATCGAGGTTATTGAGTTTACTGCTGCTGTTGCACCGATGTCAGTTGTTTGTAGATGACACGACTAGTTGTGCCGATTAAATTTGAACTGTCTGACCAATTTGTCATTTAGCCTGATTTTTCATGTGTAAGAAACTGTTTGGAGTAGAGCAACAGAGGAATTTGTGGGTACAGATATACAGATCACCAAATGCAGCAACTCGGGTCAATAAGGCCATTAAAAAGCAAACAAAGCATTGAATTTATTTCTAGATGGATAGAGTTGAAAAGGACAGATGTTACCTTAAAGTTATGCAGAATCTTATGTTACAGACAGGAAGGGTTTAATTTAAGACAGCCCTGATTTCTCCTCTCACCATAAACAGTTTTTATGTTATCCGTAAACAGAAAGGTGTTTTTGAGTTTTGATTTCCCCCTTTATAAGTGGTGGCGTATTTTCCCCAACCCTTCTGTTTTTGAAGTGATCCAATCCTCTATTAATAAGATTAATTATTATTAATAGAGTTAAATAAGGGTAAAATAGGGTAAAATAAGAGGGTTAGTTTATTTTACACATACTCACAGAAACACAGGAAGGGGGTTCACACACAGACCCGGGTACATTCACACAATAAATGAGGGATCAGGGAAAGAAAGAGGTACAGGGAAAAAAACCACAGACAAAATATGGATTATTGTTTCACGTGAGTCCTGAGTCCAGGATCATATGTCTAATGGTGTATTCCTTCAGAGCGGTTAGCCAGCGGAAACTGATGCAAGGTGCACCACTTTTCCAGTAGCACTGACTTCCACAATGGGAGAAGCACATAGAGATGAATCAGTCATGCAGTAGGCGCTGGTACAGAAATTCAGGTGTTCCAGTAGAAAACAGTGTAGATGAGGGCCGGGCAATTTAAACCTGGACAGGGCTCTGTTTCTGCTGCTGCTTTGTCGATGGAAGATGGCAGACTGCCTGGATTCAGCCCCACAAGGGCAATATTACAGGTTCTAGCAGCTTGGGGGATATCATGTCACATGACTCCCACTTCTACTTGGTTTGGGCAAAGGACATACATTCCTGCTCTGGATTCTTGAGATGGTTAATGCTGCATCCATTAATAAGTTTCAGCAGTTTCAGGCCCCCTTTGTCCAAATAGACATGTCGTCTCTGTTGGCCGGAGCTCTGCCTTAGAAATGCAAAGGGTCTTTGTGCATTTCCTTGGAATTTGGTTTCTGAGTCACAGGGGGCATTGGCGCCTCTTTAGCGATAACGAGATCCTGGCTGTTTTCTGAAGGCTAAAAATTCCTTTTGTGTGAGCTATAGCTAGTCGGGCTTCAGTCTGTATAAACTCCCTGTCCAAGTTAAAGAATCCCGTCTTCTGGACATGACATTTGTTTAGAACACACTTGCTAACTGTGAACTGTTCTAATTCTCCATATTTTAAAATGGGCATAAAGACACTGCAGCAAGCATAAAATATTTACTACAATGATACCAGAATGGAGAGGTTATACTTATCAGGAAAGACTGAGCAGACCTGCTACAGGTCATTAGGTTTACGAAAATGTTTGACAATGTAGGCATAGAAAAGACAGTTCCACTGGGGAGGACCAGAATTAAGGGTTTTAAAAACAAAATAACCATTAATAAATCAAATAGGGAATTCAGGAGAAACTTCTTTACCTAGAGGTAGTAGCAGCAAATAGCACATATTCATCTCAGGGGAAGTTAGATAAATGCATGAGGGAGAAAGGTATAGAAGAATATGATGAATGGGCTCAATTATGAAGATTAGGAGAAGGTTCATGTGAAGCAAAAACATTGGCATTGACCTTATGAGCTGAATAGCCTGTTTTTGTGTTGTGAGTACTCGGGCAATGTGCTGAAGAGCTGCCAGGTCCCATTCAACTCTAACCTAACACAAATCAGTGTTTTCAGGAAATGGAGGGAGAGAAAAAAGGGAGCAAGTAGAACAGTTCAACAATGTATTAAACAATGACTGCTAGAAATAATATAGTTAGGCATGTTTATTATTACTCAAAGTTTTTATGTTGAACATTTTGTTTCAACTATAACAAGTCATACATTTTTCTATTCTTTCTTAGATGTATTTTCAGCTTTTTCATTTCATACCTCTTAACCAGTATTAAAAGTGACTGGTTTATAACTAACTTGGAGGACCTCGGATTCTGGATTTGTCTTGTCATTATCATGATGCAGAGATGTTTAGGGAAGGAATTCAAGAACTTAAGACCTAGACAGCAGAAGGCATAGTCATCAGCTGAGTGACAATGGAGATCAGGGATGGACAAGAGGTTAGAATTGAAGGAATGCAGAGTTCTTGGAGGGTTATAGGGCTAGGACAGATTAGGGAGATAAAGCGGGACGATACCATATAAGGATTTAAATGAATACAAGAATAAGAATTTTAAAGTTGAGAAATTGCTAGTTCGAAAGCCAACACAGATCAGCAAGCACATGGGTGAAGGGTGAATGAGACATGGTTTGATCAGGATATGGGGAGAAGAGATTTGGTTGAGCTGAAGTTTATGGAGGGTGGAAGATAGGAGGCCACCCAGGAGTATTTTGGAATAGTTGAGTCTGGATGAGAGTTTCAGCTGTAGATGGGCTGAGGCAGTTGCAGGAATGGTCAATATCACAGATGTATAAGCAGGTGCTCTTGGTGATGGAGGCTATATGGGGTTAGAAGCAGAGCTCAGGGTCAAACAGAATATTGAGTTTGCAAACAGTTCAGACTCATATAGGTCATGCAGGGTTGAGTTGGTGTTTAGGGAATGGAGTTTGTGGCAGGGACCAAAAACAAATGCATTGGTCTTCCCAATATTTAAACACAGGATATCTTCTGCTCATCCGATACTGGATGTCAGACAAGCAGCTTGACAAATTACAGAGGTGGTGATGAGGTAGATCTGCACGTAGTCAGTACACTTGTGGATTCCGACATAAGCGCAGAATCTCATTTAATTCAAGTTTATAGGGTGAAAAGGTGCCAGGGTCAATGTTAACATACGGAACAAATTTTACGGCAGCCCCTCATAGGCTACAGGACTTCAGTACGATAATATTATTCAGTATTTTCATATTAGCGATGACTATTATGCTAGGACATACAGAATCTGTGAATTAGATGATAACGACCATCTTGAAAGAAAACTGTTAAAAGACAAAAAAGTAGTAAATACTTTACTGCTGGATACAGAATGCACATGTTTTCATTTTATATCTTACTAAATAAAAAAAAATTTAAATTTTATTTGTGGGAAAGAAGTTGGACTCTGCAAGAAGTTTTCGTGAATCGCAATGCTGTAGCAACATGTACTGCAAAATGAGCACTGAACCATACAGAAATGTATTCACTTTCATCTTCCCCCAAGCATGGACCTCTCAGCAGCACAAATTGTGCCATTTTAAACACAGTAACAATTTGTTGCACGGAAACAAGAAATGAAATGAAATTAAAGGAAACCATTGCTGTGGTATAAACACATTGAAGATAAAACAGCATATTTAAAACGAACTGAAATTAATTGCAAAGAACAGAGCCATAGATTCTATACATGGTTAGAAAAATTCAAATCTATGTGACCCAATGTCCCGTAGCAGAACACAGTCAGGTGAGTCCAGCTCTTTCCACAATAAAAATGGAATAAAGTGGAAGGTGTTCATTTTTACTCATATGCTTTGAATCTATTCATCCCTGTGTTACAAGCATATATGATATTTCGATCCAGAATCATTTCACAGGATTACAGAATCAAAACTAATTATGCAATGCCCATTTTAAAGGTTCTCTTGCAACTGCAGTGAAAAAGGCAGTCAACAGCACCATCCTGTGGCACAAGAAACTTGTGCTGAGCCTCCAAAGAGCCAGTCCTAGTCTGCATGGTATTTTTCTAGTTCCCAGAGGCCAAAAACAGACATATGCTTCACGTGTGGTTTTGGGAGGTTTGTGGCAGGGTTGGAATAGGGGGTGGGGGGAGGGGTGTAATAACTAGATATATTGTCCGTCCCTCCTGTCAATCACTCATCATGTGATGCAACTACAGGGGCTTCAACCAATAAGCTTATTGTGGGGGTAATCCTGTGGGCGGGGCTTCCAAAGGAGCAATCATGTCTAACATGCAAGTACCTCTACGTGTCCCCTAAATAAAGTTTAGCCTTTTCTTCACTTGACTCGTCAGAAATATTCCATTTGAAGTCCGATGGAATTCCAGAGCCCCTGAAGAAATATGACATTGTTTTTCAAGACAAATTGGGAAAACTGAAGGGCGGGCAACCTAAAATGCACGTCGATCCCCAGACAACACCACGTTTCTTCAAGGCCAGGCCGGTGCCTTATTCACCAAAAAAAGAAGTGGAAGCAGAGTTGTGCAGGTTGGAAAACCTGGGAATAATCCAGCCTGTCCGCACCCATAGTCCCAGTTGTCAAGCCAGCCCAGACTATACGTATTTGTGGTGACTACAAACTGATGGTCAACAAAGCGGCAAAGTTAGACAAATACCACATTCGTGGAATCGATCACTTGTACACCAAGTTAGCAGGAGGCAAGTCATTTACAAAACTAGACATGAGTCATGCCTATCAACAATTGGAATTGGATAGCACGTCTAGAGAATACGTGACAATTAATACCCATAATGGCCTCTACCAGTACACCTGATTACCTTTTGGAGTTTCATCAGCATGAGCTATTTTTTGGCAAACCATGGAGAGTTTCCTGCAGGGACTTCCATGTGTGGTCATGTACTTAGATGATGTTCTCATCACTGGACTGACCAAAGCTGAACATTTAGCCAACCTTGAGGAAGTGCTGAAAAGATTAATGGAAGCAGGTGTGCATTTGAAATGAGAAAAATGCACATTTCAAGCATCAGAGGTAACCTACTTGCGTCACAGAGTGGATGCTATGGTGTTGCATACTGTTAAAGACAAGGTCCAAACCATTAAAGATGCACCATTGCCCTCTAATGTGACAGAGCGTAAATCTTTCTTAGGTATGATTAATTAATTTTGCCATTTTTTACATAATTTATCCACTGTACTGGCACCAGTACATCTGTTGCTGGGAAGAACCACCGCTGGTCATGGGGTTCACAGCAAGAAGAAGCCTTTGTAACAGCAAGGAAACTGCTTCATTCATCATGCTTGTTGGTACATTATGACCCATCTAAAGAGCTGGTGTTGACGTGTGATGCTTCTCCTTATGGTGTAGGAGCCATTCTATCACATCAAATGGAGGACCGATCAGAAAGACCCATTGGTTACATTTCACGAAAGCTTTCCCAAGGGCTACTCTCAGTTGTAAACTGACGGATTATTGGTTGTATTTGGTGTCAAGAAGTTTCACCAATACCTACACGGGTGACATTTTACAATTGTGTCTGACCATAAGCAGCTGACAGGTTTGTTCAGCGAAGGCAAAGCTATTCCGCCCATAGCTTCATTGTGAATCCAATGTTGGGCTTTGATGATATCAGCTTACAAGTACACATTCATGCACTGCCCTGTCTCACAGATAGTCAATGCAGATGCACTTATCATCTTCCACTACCTGGTAGTCTTGTCAATACACCTGTTCCACGTGGGTTAGTGTTATTGTTAAATTTCTTGGATTCATCACTTGTATGCCAAGCAAATCAAGAACTGGGTGAACCGAGATCCAAGACTGTCAAAAGTCAAAGACTTTGTTTTACAAGGATGGCCAAGAACACTTGTGCCTAATGACTTACGACCATTTTATTCCAGAAACACTGAACTGAGTTGTCAGGACAGAATTTTGCTGTTTATGAATCATGGTCAAATGCCAGGGTAGGGAATCACTCTTGGCAGAGCTCCACAGTGCACACCCAGACATATCGAAGATGAAGGTACTGGCACACAGTTATGTCTGGTGGCCAGGAATAGACAGTGGCATTGAGAACATGGTTAAACATTTTACCAGCAACACCAGAAGCTACCTGTTTCAGCTGCTCTTCACCAATGGGAATGGCCTGGTCGACCTTGGATTAAACTGCATTTGACTATGTGGGAATGTTTCTATCCTAATAATCAACGTCAGCCACAACTATTGAAAAGCTGCGCCATTCCTTCAGTATACATGGTTTACCTGAGATTATTGTTCCTGATAAAGGAACAGCTTTCACCAGTGTGGAATTTCAGAGATTCGCAGACCTGAACGGAATCCGGCACATAAAGACCTCTCCTGGCATCCTTCATCCAATGGTCTCGCCGAAAGAGCTGGCCAGACCTTTAAAGCTGGTATGACGAGGTTATCCAGATATACTCTGAAGTATTGCCTTTCCAGATTTCTCCTAAGTTACTGTACAACACCACATACTACTATTGGCTTGACACCGTCAGGGAGTTACTGATAAAATGCCATTTGTGTACATGTTTTCACTTGGTGTTTCCACATCGAGAGGGGAAGATGACATAGAGCCAGAATAATGAAAAATTGAACCTTGATCTACACAGAAAGGCTCATATGTTCCGCCCCTGTGTACATGTGTTATTTTGGAAGTGGACCATATTGGACTCCAAAAGCCATCATTTCAGAGGCTGGTCTTTTATCTTTTCAAGTGCAAGTTGAAGATAGAATTGTACATAAACACATAGGTCATATTAGGGTTAGAGAAACATCCCAACAAATACAAGATCAACCTGTGATTGATGTGCCGCTGCCAACTCCTGAGGTGTGTGATCATCCTAGAGCTGATATTCCAGGAGTCTTTAACAAGTTGCCAAGTACAGAACTACCCAGTTCCAACAATTTATCTCCTGGTGCAGCTCCAGATCCTGTTATTCCTGTTCAGTAGATTCCTTCAGTAGATCTGAGCAGCTTTAACCGTCTCCACCGAGTTCCTCAGAGACTTGGTTTGTAATCACCAGAGACTGTACAAATGTTTGCTGGTTTTTCCCACTTTTTTTATTGTAACTGTAAGAAATTTAAAGGGGGAGGAAGTGTAGTAACTAGATGTATTGTAACACCCCCGCCTGTCAATCACTCATCATGTAATACGATTACGGGGGCTTCGACCAATAAGCTTATTGCACAGGTTGTGGGCGGGGCTTCCAACAGAGTGATCAGGTCTAGCATGCAAGCACCTCTACCTGTCTCCCAAATAAATTTTATCCATTTCTTCGTCAAACCTGCAGATCCATCAAGTTATTACAAAGGAGTTGTTGGACAATGGATTCACCTCCTAGCAGCTACTAGCCTGTTTATTGCAAAAGGTTCTTTCACTATAATGGGTAAGCGTCCAGCTGAGTCCTCTGGAATTGCAAAGATGCGCATGGTCTCTTGCACCCTGTGCAGAATGACTGGATAATGCAGCATGGAACAAAGACAACAGGTTTGGTAAGCGACAAAATGCTTTAAAAATGGTAATAAAAATTGTATCCATAAATGTGCATAACATTAAATCTACTATGCAATGTGTTGCGACCTTGGACTACCTTGCCAAGGTCAAAGCTGACCTGTTGTTTCTGCAGGAGTGTGTGATACCGCACCTCAGCTCCTACAGGCAATGGTCAAGATGGTGGTCCCATGGGCCATCAATCTGGTCAGGAGGAAACGACTCATGTTCCTCCGGCCTGGGTACTCTGCTGCGGGGAGGCAACTTCACCGTCTCCGAGGTTAAGGAGGTGGTGGGCGGGCACCTCCTCGTAGCAGACGTAATGTACAAGATTGCTCCACTCCGGTTAATTAACGTGTACGCCCCGGCTCAAAAGGGTGAGCGGCTGGCGGTTTTTCAGCAGCTCCCACTGCTGCTGGTGACCTCCAGGCCGGTCATTCTGGGCAGTGACTTTAACTGCATCATCGATGCGGCTGGACGATCCAGCAGGGCCAACAGCAGATTGGACACTACGTCCAGATCCCTGATGGAAACAGTAAAGGATGCTAAGCTGCACGACATCTTCAGCAACCCCGCAGACGGAGCGCAACGTAGATACACCTGGTCACGGCCAGACAGATCCATCCGTTCCAGGATAGACTTCCTGTTTGTGTCCCGTGCATTCACCATCAGATTCACTGACGTCAAGCCGGTGTTCTTCTCTGACCATTGCCTCCTACTGGCTGACTGTCACTTACAGGAAGACCAGGGGGTTGGCAGGAGGACATGGAAGCTGAAAGTGCAACTGCTGATCCCAGAGAACATTGAGAAACTCAAGAGGGATTACAAAGCTTGGAGAACCGTGAAACCCCTCTTTGAGTCCCTGACACATTGGTGGGAAGCGATCAAGGAAAACATCAAGAGGTTTTTCATCCTCAAAGGTGTCCAGAAAACTAGAAAGGAACAGAGGGAAATGTCCCGACTCCAGAAAAACATGCAGAACCTGCTCCAGCTGCAGTCGATGGGAGTTGATGTCAAGCAGAACCTCCAAGAGGTGAAGAGCTAGCAAGCCTCAGAGGCCTCCAAGATCATCTTCAGGTTCAGAGTCCATTCCGTGGAGCAGAACGAGACATGCTCACGTTTCTTCTTCCGAAAGGTACACAGAGAGAGCTCTGTGATCAGCAGCCTGAAGGAAGAAGACAGTAAAGCCATCGCAGTCCAACATTTTCAGGATCAGCAAATCCTTTCATGCCGGATTGTATGATGTGAAGCCCACAGACAGCACGGCCTCCCAGCCCTTCTTGTCTTCTATCACGGAGGTCTAAGACGACAGTACACAGGAGAGTCTGGACAAACTGCTAACTCCTGACGAACTGACAAAGGCCCTTGAGTCCTTCAAGAAAAGAAGCGACGGCTTGCCGGCTGAGTTGTATTCGGCTTTGTGGGACTGGATCGGCCCAGTCCTGCTACAAGTGTACGAGTGGCCGGCAGCATGTCAGAACCCATGAGGAAAGGCATCATCACCCTCATTTACATGCACAAGGGGGAAAGGGAGGAAATTAGAAACTGGCAACCCATTTCATTGTTGAATGTGGACTATAAGATTCTGTCCAAAATCATCACCAATCGGGTCAAGTCTGCTCTGGAGTTGGTGATCCACCCTGACCAGACCTGCACTGTGCCCGGCAGGAAGACCTCTGACAGCCTTGCGCTACTCAGGGATACGATTGCCTATGTGCAGGACAGGGGCCTGGACACTGCCTCATCAGCCTGAATCAGGAGAAGGCCTTTGACAGAGTATCGCACACCTACATGGTGGATGTGATCTCCAGAATGGGGTTTGGGGAGGGAATCCACAGCTGGATCCAACTGCTCTACACTAACATCAGAGCACTGTCTCAATCAATGGGTGGGAATCAGAAAGCTTTCCAGTTAAATCTGGAGTCACGCAGGGCTGCCCTCTCTCCCCTGTCCTGTTTGTGTGTTGCATAGAACCCTTTGCTGAGTCCATCAGGAAGGATCCGGGCATAAGAAGAGTGACTATCCCAGGCAGTGGAGGCACTCAGGTCAAAGCCTCCTTGTATTTGGATAATGTCACCGTCTTCTGCTCGGATCCGCTGTCGGTGCGCAGACTGATCCACATCTGCGACCAGTTCGAACTGGCCTCGGGAGCCAAGATAAATCATGGCAAAAGCAAAGCCATGCTCTTTGGGAACTGGGCTGACCAATCCTTAGTCCCCTTCACCATCCGTTCAGACGGCCTGAAGGTGCTGGGAATATGGTTCGGAGGGACCAGGGCATGCGTTAGAAACTGGAAGGAGCGAGTGGCTATGGTGGAAAGAAAACTGGGCAAGTGGGAGCGACGCTCCCTCTCCATTGCGGGTAAGAACCTGGTCATCAGGTGTGAGGCACTCTCGGTGTTGCTGTACGTGGCCCAGGTCTGGCCCATTCCAGACTCCTGCGCAATGGCGATCACCCGAGCCATCGCTTTATCTGGAGATTGAAAATGGATCGTGTTCACAGGGACATCATGTACAAGCCCCTAGATAAAGGGGGAAAAAACATACCCAACATCGCCCTCATCCTGATGGCCATCTTTGTATGTGGTTGCATCAAGCTGTGCGTAGACCCTCAGACGCAAACACCAAGTGTCACTACGTGCTGAGGTTCTACTTGTCCCCGGTGTTGCGAAGGATGGGTCTGGCCACTCTGCCGCGGAACACTCCAAGTTGTTGGACTGTGCCATACCACCTGTCCCTCATGGAAAAATTTATGCAAACACCTTTGACCACAAGTCCATCAGGCAGTGGTCGGCACGTAACATCTTAGAGGCCCTGAGGGATAGTTCCCCGAGCAGGCTGTTAAAGTCATTTGGCAGAATGCCTCATCGCCAGAACTTTCCAACAAGCACCAAGACATAGCTTGACTGGTGGTGAGAAAGGCCCACCCCATCAGATTCTTCCAGCACACCAGGAACCTCACCCCCTCTGCACGTTGCCCTCGTGGAGGCTGTGGTGGGGATGAGATCATTGTTCACCTCCTTGTGGATTGTGCCTTTGCAAAGAAGGTCTAGAGAGAGATGCAGTGGTTTCTGTCGAGGTTCATCCCGAGCAGTTCTGTGACACAGGACTCTGTGCTCTACAGGCGGTTCCCAGGGACACACACTGAGACAAACATCAACTGCAGCTGGAGGATCATCAACTCGGTGAAAAATGCTCTTTGGTCTGCCCGAAACTTGCTGGTCTTCCAGTGTAAAGAGTTGTTCCTGACCGAGTGTCGCAGACTGGCACATTCCAAGGTCCAGGACTACGTGCTGAGGGACTCACTAAAGCTTGGGGCAGCCACCACAAAGGCGCAATGGGGAAAGGTCGCTGTCTAAGACCTTACTGTCACAGTACATCGAGGGGCCGGGAATTATGATAGACCCCTCGGGCTGTACGTCTCACAATGAATGTGTGCATTGAATACTAATTGTATTATAATTGTATTGAAGCACCTCAGAGTGCAACATGATGTATGGCGATAACTCCAATACCATCGCACTGTAATGACCATATTGAAATGACTGTAATATTAATTGGTTGTACTGAAGCACCTCGTGATCTATGTGTAAAGCTTAAATAGGATTGCACTTTTTGTGATGGCCATTTAGAAATGTTTTGTAATGTTCTTTCAGATATTTTATGAATGAAGTATTTTTCAAAAGAAAAATATGTGCAGTGCATGATCTTGTTGCATGCATTTCTTGCGTTCTGCAGTTATTAGTGTTGAGAATCTGTTTCCACATCTCGCACCACCCCTCTTCTTTTGCAAATCACTTTAAATCTGTGCCCTCTCATCTCGGTTCTTTTATGAGCAGGAACAGTTTCTCCCTATCTACTCCATCCAGTCCTCTCATGATTTTGAACACCTCTATCAAATCTCCTCTTAGCCTTCTCCTCTCCAAGGAGAGCAGTCCAGCTTTTCCAATCAACCTTCATAGCTGAAGTTTCTCATCCCTGGAACCATTTTTGTAAACCTCTTCTGCACTCTCTCCAATGCATTCACATCCTTCCTAAAGTGTGGTGCCCAGAACTGTACACAATACTCCAGCTGATGTCTAACTAGTGTCCTATACAACTTCAGCAATAACCTCCTTGCTCTTGTACTTTATGCCTCTATCAATAAAGCCTAGGACTATATGCTTTATTAACTGTTCTCTCCATCTATCCAGCTACCTTCAATGACTTAGGCAAATATACACTCAGGTCCCTCTGCTCCTGCACACCCTTTAGAGTTGTACACTGTATTTTGTATTGTCTCTCCAAGTTCTTCCTACCAAAATGAATCACCTCACACTTCCCTGCATTGAACTTCATCTGCCATCTATCTTCCCACTCCACCAACTTGTCTATGTCCTATTGAAGCTCTACACTGTCTTCCTCATAGCTTACAATGCTTCCAATTTTTGTATCATTCGCAAACTTTGAAATTGTCTTCTGCACACCAAGGTCTAGATCATTAATATATATCAGGAAAATTAAGGGTCCCAATGCCGACCCCTGGGGAACTCCACTACAAACCTTCCTCCAGCTCAAAAATATCCATTAATTATTACTCATGGTTTCCTATTACTCAGCCAATTTTGTATCCACATTGCTACTGTCCCTTTTATTCCATGAGCTATAACTTTTCTCACAGGTCTGTTGTACGGCACTGTATCGAATGCCTTTTGGAAGTCCATGTACACATCAAGAGCTTAACTCTTATCACCTCTCTGTTTCTTCTTCAAAAACTCCAGCAAGTTACTTAAACATGACTTTCCCTTAAGAAATCCATGCAGGCTCTTCCTAATTAACCCATATTTTTCCATGTGACTATTAATTCCAGCCCAAAATATCGCAACTGCAAAACCAAATCTCAAGCTTTCAACTCCTTCACTTCTGAAAGAAGCGATTCAAGCAACAGGCCTGCAATGATATCTCACAGAGACTGGTTTGAAATCTCAGCTTTAAGTACCTCTTTCCTTTATCCACATTTTAAGCTTTGTATGTTTATTTTAGTTAGTAACTTTATCACTTTTACTTAAATAACTTTCGCAGTAGTTTTTGCAATAAACTTAACTTTATCTTGTGCTGGATTACTTTTAAATTATATCACTCATAAACTAAAAGAGGACTACATACACACATACAAATTCTTAGCTGACGGACCACTTTAAGGAAACACATTTTACGTGGTTATGACATTTCCCAATTTGCAAAATTGGGCCGAGGACCAATAGATTCAGTAGATGATCACAAATTTCCATCTGGTCTCAGATTGCACCAAAAATAGGACTTGTTTGGCTCTCTACTGGTCTCTCCTGCACAACCATGAATGCAAACTCTATGGGTGGGATTTTCCAACCCCAACATCTGTGGGCTTCATTGCGGGCGGGACGGGAAAATTTGGAGAGCCATCCCTCCCGAGACGATGCCAACCAGTGCCAGGAATGGAAAATCCCAACCTATGTTTAGGAGCAGGGGATGGTGGTGGAATGGAGGCCCTTCCTACAATTATTTGAATCTAGGCTGCACAATAATAGGGGTCTAATATTTGTGATTCCAATGTTCTCCTCAAGTTTTGGATAATTGACTATATTTAGAGTTCCCTGTCCATCCAGAGGGATTTAGTGATGCAATTATCTAGGTAAGAGAAATACTGGGATAGTATCTTGACAGGCAGCAATTGAATGGTTAAAGAAGGCATGGAAAATTATTCATCTTCATTGTGTTCAGGACCAATAGGGTTTTTTTTAGTCAACTCACAATTAGGTGAAATACTGAAACATGATCCTGTAATGCAGACATCTCCTAGCCCCGTAGCCTCTATTACAGAGACAAACCAAGTGCAGCAATCTGAAATTTCAAAGTTACATTTCAAATTCAGTGGGAAAACTTTATGCCAATTTTCTATTCCATTTCCCTGTAATGAATACAAGGAAAACAAAAGCTTTGAGAACAATATCAGTTATCTCAATTGGCCTAGTTTGTCTGTAACTTTTTTTAAATGTTTGTTTTAAGTAACCAGTAAATACACCTAATCAAGAAATGACAAACACTAATTAAGAGGACACTAATGCCTAGATCATCAAAAAAAATACTCTCTGATAGGCAGAACGTGATTAGAACAATCTCACAGGTGACAATAGCCATCCCATGTCTCAGTCAGGTAGCCAGTTTTCCTGTCAGAGCTACCCCTATCCTCAAAATACCTCAACAACAATGCCTTAAACAAACCCCTTTTCACCAAATGTCCTGAACACACTTCAACCGGCATGTTCACTTCTTACCCTATCAGAATCATTCCAAACCAATTTTCCTCCCACCCGTCAAAATTACAAAAGCTAAAGTCACCAATGATAACCCTGATGTCTTCCTCAGTACTTGGCAGTTCTGGGTTTCTTTTGTTAGAATCACTCTTCTTCAGATATGATTCCAGTGGCATTACATGACCTGTTCTCTAGCAAGTTAGCAAAGTTGGGCTCTTCATTCATTGAGCAACAAAGACATAGGGCGGAATAGTCCCAGAATTGCACTAAGTGTGGCAGCGGGCATGAAAAACATTGTTTTAACCGCCGGCCACAATAGCAGGTTTTTGCACTATATCGTCTGCATCCCACCTCATTAATTATGCAGCCACAGGAAACACACCGTCTTGCTGACGGGCAGCTTCTGAATTGTCCGCCACACTGGTAATACCTACCTCACCGTTTCCTCACTCTGGGTGCCATATATAAACTGCAGCAGCACACACAGTTCTCAATGCTGCATCCCAGGCTGCTCCAGTGAAGACATGGCCCTGAAACTCAAGAAGAGCTCAGTGACCCATCACCAGAATGTCTTTTAGAGGCCCACCATGATGTTCTGCACTCTTGCTCTCACTGCAGGAGATCCAGCAATCTCACCACTCCAGCTTGGAAGGTGGTGGCAGTGTTGGTCAATGCCAACACTGCAAAGAAGAAGTTGGCCATTGTTGTAAATATAGTTTTGGGAAATATAGGGCTGTAGCTTTAAGGATAATCCTGTGTTGTAAGATCACATGATCTGCGTAAACCAATGTGTTAACAGTGCGGGGAACCTCTGCTAGAGAGTTCTTCTTTAGCTATGGAGTTTGATGCACATGTGTAGTTGCTGCTGCTGATTTGTAAATAAAGTTAAATGTTTCCACAAGAAAAATTGTCTGAAGATCAACTACATAACAAACTGGCAAAGATGATAAATCAGATTCAGTACTGTACCTCACCCAGCGGTTGTGAGTGTCTAAGTTCGTTAAAAATAAAATAAATTATATTCATCCGAAATGCCACAGTTTGGCAGAATCAATCCCTTTGAGCCAGCCAAAGATGATTGGTCTCAATATAAAGAATGTCTTGCATTCTTCTTTCAAGCAAATGAAATCATAGGGGAGGAAAAGAGGAGAGCGATTCTCCTGAGTATTTGTGGGACCAAGACCTACAGTTTAATTCAAAGCTTGATGGCCCCCAGTGCCCTAGATTTGAAAACTTTCAGTAAATTAGTAGACATGGTTAAGGGACATTTTCAACCGAAGACCCCAGTCACAATGCAAAGGTTCGTTTCACGGAATAGAGCTCCAGGGAAGACCATTGCTACCTACGTGGCAAAATTAAAACAACTAACAGAATATTGTGATTTTGGTGAAACCCTGAATGACATGCCTAGAGGTCGCTTAGTATGTGGTGTGCAGGAAGACATTGTTCAGTGAAGATTGCTGGCGGAGGTGAATCTTGATTTTAAGAAAGCATTAGAAATAGCACTTGCGATGGAAAGTGCTGTAAGGGATTCACAAGCAGTTCAGGGGGCTCAAGATAAGACCATAAGGCCATAAGACGTAGGAGCTGAAGTAGGCCATTCAGCCCATCCAGTATTCTCCCATAACCCTTGATTCCCTTACTGATTAAAAATCTGTCTATCTCCGTCTTGAGTATACTTAATGACCCAGCCTCTACAGCCCTCTGTGGTAAAGCATCCAACAGATTCATTACCCTCTGAGAGAAGAAATTCCTCCTCATCTCTGTTTTAAATGGGCAACCACTTACTCTGAGATTATGCCCTGTGGTCCTAGACTCTCCCACAAGGGAGGGGTAACAACCTCTCAGCATCTACCCTCTCAAGCCCCCTAAGAATCTTAAATGTTTCAATAAGGTCGCGTTTCATTCTTCTAAACTCCAATGAGTACAGGCCCAAACTACTCAACCTCTCCTCATCAGAAAATCCTTCCATACCTGGAATCAACCTAGTGAAGCTTCCCTGGACTGCCTCCAATGCCAGTACACCTTTCCTTAGATAAGGAGACTAAAACTGTTCATTAGTAAAACTGTAGGTGTGGTCTAACTAGTGCCTTGTATAATTTTAGCAAGACTTCCCTATATTTATACTCTATTCCATTTGTAATAAAGACCAATATTCCATTTGCCATCCATACTAGCTATTGAGCTTGTAGGTTAGCTTTTTGGGATTCATGCCCAAATCCCTCTGTGCTGCAGCCTTCTGCAGTCTTTCTCCATTTAAATAATATTCAGTTCCTCTATTCTTCCTGCCAAAGTGCATAACCTCACATTTTCCCACATTATATTCCATCTCCCACTTTTTTCCCACTCACTTAACCTGTCTATATCCCTCTGTAGACTCTTTGTGTCAACCTCATTAATTGCCTTCCCACCTTTTTGTATCATCCACAAATTTGGTAATAGTACATTCGCTTCTCTCATCTAAGTCATGAATATATATTATAAATAACTGAGGCCCAGCACTGATCCCTGTGGCACTCCAATAGTTACAGGTTGCCATCCTGAAAATGCTCCCCTTATTCCAACTCTCTGCCTTCTATTATTTAGCCAATCCTCTACCCATGCTAATATACTAACCCCAACACCATGGGCTCTTATCTTATTAAGTGGCCTTACATGTGGTACCTTTTGAAAATCCAAATATAGTACATCTATTGGTTCCCCTTTATCTATCTTGCTTGTTATTTCCTCAAAGAATTCTAATAAAGTTGTCAGGCATAATTTCCCCTTCATGAAGTGATGCTGACTCTGCTTGATTAGGTTATGTATTTCTAAATACTCTGCTATTACATCCTTCATATTAGACTCTAAAATTTTCCCAATGATCGATGTTAAGCTAACTGACCTATAGTTACCTGTTTTTTGTCTCCCTCCCTTTTTGAGTAAGGGTGTTGCATTGGCAGTTTTCCAATCCTCTGGGACTTTTCCAGAAGCTAAGGATACTTAGAAGTGCATCCACCATCTCTGTAGCTACTTCCTTTAAATCCTAGAGGAGATGCACCCCATCAGGTCCAGGGGACTTATCGGCCTTTAGCCCTATTACTTTCCCTAGTGCTTTCTCTGGCGACGTTCTACTAGTCAGGTGGGATCAGTCAGCCAAAAGCGGCGCAAAAAGCCGGGACTCCGCCACAAAGCAGGAAACAGCCCCCACTAACCGAAAAATGAGAGGAAACAGCTTAACAACTAAATCAAAAAATAAGTTTTATCAATGTGGAAACAATCAGTCTTCTAGCGATTGGCAATTTTAAAAAGGAATATTATTTTTGTCACAGAAATGGGCACATGATGAGATAGTGCAAAGCGAAATTTAAACAGGCTTCCACACAACAAACAAAGTCCAATGAAGTCTATAGTGTCAAAGAGCCAGAAACAACCAATTCTGACATTTATTCATTAAGTTGGAAAGATAGAGCCAGTATTTGTTTCAGTGCAAGTGAATGGTAAATCCTTAAAAATGGAAGTGGACTTCCATTTGCTTCTACCACTGTAACAGGAGAATACACTTTCAGATATTTAAATAAAGGTGATAACCAATTAAATTTGGAACAAATATCTGCCAAGTTAAAAACATGCACAGGCAAAGAAATCCAAGTAAAAGGTATCACCAGAGTAACTGTTCATCACAGACACTAATCAGCACAGCTACCAATGATGGTGGGAGAAGGTGAAGGAACAAGCCTTCTAGAGTGTGATTGGTTGAAGACTAAATTAAACTGGTCTGAAATCTTCCAGTTGTGAGCAGGTGGACTACCAGAGCTGCTGAAAAAAATGACACAGTCTTCAAGGATGAACTGGAAAAAATCCAAGGCCTAGAGGCCAAGATTTACGTAGACCCAGAAGCGACCCCTCGCTTCTTGAAAGCAAGACCGGTTCCATATGCCCTGAGAGAAAAGTTTGACGCTGAGCTGATCCATAAAAGTGGTTCAGCTCTCAGAGTGGGCAGCATCCATAGTCCCTGTCCTTAAACCAGACCATCCGGATCTGTGGGGACTATAAATAAATGGTCAATGGAGCAGCCAAACCAGACAGATACCCTATACCCAAGATTGAAGACCTATATGCCAAACTAGCAGGAGGGATAACAAATATACAAAGCTTGGCATGAGTCACGCATATCAGCAACTGGAGCTGGATGACCCCTCCTGAGAATTTGTATCCATAAATACCCACAAAGGGTTATACCAACATACACGGCTGCCCTTCAGTGTTTGCTTAGCCTGTGCCATTTTTCATGGGACAATGAGCTTACTACGGGGACTCAGGTTGTGGTCTACCTGGACAATGTACTGATAACTGGATTCACAGAAAAGGAACACTTGGCTAACCGAGAGGAAGTCCTGAAACGATTTTTAGAAGCAGGGGTGCACCAGAAGAAGGAAAAATGCACTTTTCAAGCAAATGAAGTCATTTATTTGAATGCCCAAGGGTTTCACCAGGTTGAAGAGAAGGCTAAAGAAATAAGAGAGGTAACTGCATCCAAGAACACCCATGAACTTAAATCATTTTTAGGGATGATAAATTATTATGGGCGATTTCTACCAAATATATCCACAGTTCTAGCCCCTTTGCATTCACTGCTAACAAAAAGCCATCATTGGTTTTTGGAGGCACCCCAAAAAGAAGCCTTCACGAAAGTAAAACAGGTCTTACACTCTTCAAATTAGTGCATTATGACCAGATGAAGGAATTGGTGCTAACCTGCAATGCGTCCCCCTAAGGAGCGGGAGTGATACTATCTCACAAAATGGACAACGGCACAGAGAGGCTGATAGGCTATGCATTCACGACACTTACCACAGATGAGAAAGGATATTCTCAGATCAAAAAGGAAAGCCTGTTTATTATTTTTGGTGTAAAAAAAGTTCTACCAATATGTGCACGGGCAACATTTTACATTGGTATCAGACCATTAACCACTTTTGGGTCTGTTTAGCAAGGTAAAGGCTATACTTCCCATAGCCTCTGCAAGAATACAAAGATGGGCCCTAAATTTGGCAGCATATGAATACACCTTTATACATAGACCAGGGATTCATATAGCAAATGCCGATGCCCTAAGTCACCTTCCTTTGCAAGAGAATGATGAACATATCCCAATTCCACAGGAGCTCATATTACTGATGAATTTCCTGAATTCCTCACCAGTCTGTGCCAGGCAGACAAGAAACTGGATGAATCACGATCCAGTCCTGTCTTGAGTGAGAGACAAAGCGTTACATGGTTGGTCCCAGGAACCAGTCTCTGATGAATTGAACCCGTTTTTTAACCGAAGACACGAGATGAGCAGTCAAGACGGCATCCTAATATGGGGTGCATGGGTAGTAGTTCCTGCACAAGGAAGGGAATCAGTTTTAGTAGAGCTACACAGTGCGCACCCAGGGATCTCCACAATGAAGATAATAAAGCGCAGTTATCTTTGGTGGCCAGGGATGGACGGCAATATTGAAAATGTGGTAAAACACAATGTGCAATGTCAACAGCTTCAAAAGTTGCCGGCGGCAGCCCCATTACACTCATGGGAGTGGCCTGGTAGGCCCTGGGTGCAATTACACATTGATTACATCGGTCCTTTCCTTGGAACAATGTTTCTACTGAATATAGATTTCATTCCAAGAGGTTAGATGTTTATGAGGTAAAGTCACCAAAGTCTGGCGCAACTATAGAAAAACTACGCCAGAGCTTAGCTACCCATGGATTGCCAGAGGTAATCGTCTCAGATAATGGTACTGCATTTATGAGCGCTGAGTTCCGACGATTTATCAGCCTCAACGTTATCAACCACGAGAAGACTGCACCGTACCATCATCTAACGGACTGGCAGAAAAGGCGGTACAAACTTTTAAGGCGGGAATGAAAAAGTTAACAGGTGATTTGTTTGAGACCAAACTTGCTCGTTTTCTATTTCACTACAGAAAGATCCCCCCAACCCCAACACTACAACAGGAGCAACATCTTCAGAATTACTGATGAGGCACTGTCTTCAGACAAGACTAAGCCTAATGCTTCCCAATTTGGAGGGGAAGGTGGAGAAAAATTAAGGGAACCAAAAAGAAACTCATGATTCACATAGTCATGAGCGACAAATCACTGTTGGAGAAGCAGAGAATGTGTTCCCTACAAAAGAATCTGAAGCCGTGGAGCTGGGATGTTCCACACGGATCAGGAAACCACTTGAAAGACTGAACTTGTAATTTCATGACCTGTGTAAATATTGTAATGTCATGAGATAAATATCCTTGTAAATACAAAATGTACAGGAAAGTTAAAGGGGGAGGAATGTAGTAATTATCGTTTTGGGAAATGTAGGACTGTAGCTTTAAGAATAATCCTGTGCTGTAAGATCACATGATCTGTGTAAACCAAAGCACAGGGAACCTCTACAGCAGCGTTCTTCTTTAGCTATGGAGTTTGATGCATACCCGTAGTTGCTGCTGCTGTCTTTTAAATAAAATTAAATATTTCCACTAAGAAAAATTGTCTGAATATCAACTCTATAACAGCTATCCAGTGCAGAAAGAGGATGGATGATCTCATCTGTACAACCAGGGTAAGTCAACCATCTCATTACTCTAAACTCACATTCACAAGCCCAACAGGCATTCACTGGCATCTCACTCACTGCCAGCTGAAGGGACGTCACCACTCGTTCTCTCACACACACACTCACATCACCATCTGGCCTAATCTCCTCAGCCCTTACCATCTTGAAGCCACTTCCACAAATCAACATGTGCCCCTATACACACCCTGGGATATCCCGCTTCCCCAGTACAGCCTACACCCTGTAGCCTCTTCCCTTGCCTGAGCCAACTTTCTCCCTTCCCCAAGCAAGCCCTAGCCCTGCAGTCAGTGAAATGCCACCCCTGCCTTACGGTTGGTCTGTTAGGTAGAGACCTGCCCGAGAGCCCCCCTAAAAGTGATGTGGTGCTGCCTGGAGCTGATGACTGCGAGTGCTGCCCGAAGCAAGGTAGGCAAACAAACCTTGAAGTCCTGAGGGGAGTGCAGTTTGCCAGGTGCACATCACTTATTTACAGCTGTGAAACACGTCAATATGCAATCATTCCCACATGCCCGGATGATCCAGCATGAGGCAATGATTCCAGTGAACAGGGCTTTTAACGTGAAGCTAAAATATTGAAATTAGGTTCCCGATATGTGGCGGTGGGAAACATGGCCTTCCATTGACTGGTGGAGCAGACGATCTCAAACTGGTTTCACGACCATGTGAAACCGATTTTTTGGGATCTCCCGAAATTTTCCACTCCCGCCTGCTACAATGCCCGCCACAAATGAGAACCAATGATTCCACCCATAGACTGGAGTCCTGGCCCTTCCACTGTGGTGGTAATAGCTGGTAAATATGCAGTGTTACATCCAGCTGGACAAACACCCAAAAATTTGACAGTGCCTGGCCAGTAGAGGTGATCTTCCCACCATGTTTACTTCACGCACTTCTGATCTCACCTCTTCCCCTTATTATGGTTTCAGAACCATAATAGGATTCCCTTGTCCTCACCTCCCACCCCACCAGCTGCCATGTTCAAAAAGTCATCCTCCACCATATGTGCCACCCCCAAACATATCTTCCTCTCCCCTCCCTTTCCAGCATTTCAAGGGGACAATTCTCTCCACAACACACTGGTCCACTCCTCAGTCACCCCTTTCTTACAGAATCCTTCCGTGCAAGATCAGGAGATGCAACACCCCCCCTTTTATCTCATCTCTTCTCACTGCTAATCAAATCCCAAACACTCCTCACAGGTGAAACATTGCTTTGCCTCTTTCGATTTAGTATACTGCATTCGCTGTTCACAATGTAGTCTCCACTACGTTGGGGAGACTAAACACAGACTGGATGCCCGTTTTGCAGAACACCTACACTCAGTCTCTTCAATCCTTCTTGGCCTCCTCCCTATCACAGGTCTCCTCTTTTGGTCTTCTTTCCCTTTCAGTTGCTCAAAACCTATTACATTCCTGACTTTTTTCCAGTTCTGATGAAAGGTTACAGGCCTAAAAACATTAACGGTGGGTAGGATTTTCGAAGACTGAATGGGGTGGACTAGAGACAGGCAGGCCTGGAATTTTGTGCCATCAGCCGGCTTGCCTGTCTGCCAGCACTATCCCACCTTCAACTCCTTTACGGGTCAGGGGTTGAATGGCTACCTGCCCACAAGCGGCAGGTAGCCAATTAAGTTAATTAAGGGGCCTATTGGGGCCCCTCCCACCACTCTGACTGAAATTTTCCAGTTGGCAGGCAGGCCCCAAGCTGCGGCTGAAATACAATCAGTGAAAGGGGCAGCCTTCAGGGAGGATACAGGTGGGGGGTGGAGGGAGGAGAGGCAGGAATTCATTGCACAAGGGACCCCCCTCCCACACCCATAGTCACTGAGCCACACAGGCAGCTGTTTCAATGGTCGGGTTGCCATCCACGATCTTGGTCTGGCAGCTGGGGCCAGTTTAACATCAATCTTTTTCTTTACCTGGTCTTCAGTGGACAGCTCCATTGAGAGGCATTCTCTCAATATGTATATGTGTATATGTATGTAAGTCATTGAAGGTGGCAAGGCATATTGGGAGAGCAGTTAATAAAGCATATAATATCTTAGGCTTTATTAATTGGGTCAATGAGTACAAGAGTAAGGAGGGAATGTTGAATTTGTACAAGACACTAGTTAGACCTCATCTGGAGTACTGCATCCAGTTCTAGGCACCATACTTGAGGAAGGATGTGAAGACATTGGAGAGAGTACAGAGCAGATTCACAAGAATGATTCCAGGGATAAAGAAATGTAGCTATGAGGTTAGATTGGCGAGGCTTGGACTGCTTTCCTGGGAGAAAAAGAGGCTGAGAGGAGACTTGATAGAGGTATTCAAGATCCTGAGGGGTATGGACAGGGTAAGTAGTGAGAAACTGTTCCCACTCAAGAGAACATCAAGAACTAGAGGGCACAGATTCAAAATAATTGGCAAATGTAATAATAATGACATGAGCAGAAAAATTTTCATCCAAAAGTCGTTGAAGTCTGGAGCAAATTTCCTGAGAAGGTGGTAGAGGCAGGTCCAATCGAGGTATTTAAAAAGGAATTGGATAGCTATCTGAAAAGAAAGAAGGTGCAAGGTTACAGGGATAAGGCAGGGGAGTGAGACTAGGTAGAATGTTCTTTCAGAGAGCCAGTGTAGACTTGATGGGCCGAATGGCCTCTTTCTGCACTGTAAAGATTTTGTGATAATGTGGTTCTCTTTCTTTTTGCAGGCATTGGCATATCCCACCTCGGACAGTGGGGCTGCCAATGTGCCATTGCTAGAGGTCCTCCTATTAGCCCTCCAGCCTCAGAAGCCTGCCCACTGTCCTTAATTGGAGATCTCCAACCTCATATTTCCACAACCCTGAACAGCCTGCTTCTTCCTCCTTCTCAAAATCCTCAAACATGACTGGCTGGGTAGACCCATCACTTCAGCCTGTTCCTGCCCGACTGAACTGTTCTCTTCCTTTCTTGACACTATTTTTTCTCCCCTTGTCCAGTCTTATCTCACCTACATTTGTGACTCTTCTGATAACCTCCGTCACTTTAACAGTTGCCAGTTTCCTGGCCCTAACCATCTTCTTTGCATCATGGAAGTCCGGTCTGTCTATAATTCCATCCCCCCACCAGGGCAGTCTGAGGGTTCCCCACTTCTTCCTTGAACAGAGGCTCAACCAGTCTCCATCCTCCACTACCCTGTTCCATCTGGCTGAACTTGTTCTCACATTGCATAACTTCTCCTTTAACTCTATTCACTTTCTCCAATTAAAAGATGTTGCTAAGAGTATCCGCATGGGTCCAAGTTCCAGCTGCCTTTCTGGGGGATATATTCTCTGTTCCAGTGCTAATCAGGCCCCTCCTTCATCTCTTTTTCTGGTACATTCATGACTGTACTGATATAGTTTTCTGCTCTTGCCCTCAACTGGAAAATTTCATTGACTGTGCTTCCAATTTCCACCTTTCTCACTCCATCTCTGTTTCTTCCCTTCCTTTCCTTGACTCCTATTTCTAATTCTATGGATGTTACCTTACAATATTCAGTATACACCCACTGACTCTGACATCTACCTCGACGACATTTCCCCACACCCTGCTTCCTGTAAAGGTTCCCTTTCATTTACCCAGTTTCTTCTTTGTCTCTGTTGCATCTGTTTGGATGATGTAACCTTCCATTCTAAAGCTTCTGATATGTTTTCCTTTTTCCTCAACCCAGGATCCTCTATCCCTCCGCAAATGTGATTAACAGGACCATGATCCTATCCATTCTATTTCACATACTTCTGCTTTCACCCTTTCTCCTCCACCCCAGAACCATGATAGGATTCCATTGTCCTCATCTTCCACCACACCAGACTCCATATTCAATGGATCATCCTCCACAATTTCCTAATCCCAGTCACCTACACCAGTGCGGTCTCCAGGTGTGATTGACGGGGTACTTACCCAATTATCATTCTGGCTGTGAATTGTGGTGTCACTTCATGCAGCCTTTTACATTTTGTTCACCTCAGGCTGAATGCGCATGTTATGTATGACATGTATTCACGATGGGGGAAGATAGTGGCATAGCGGTAATTTCACTGGACGAACAATCTAGGTTAATGCTCTGGGGACCTGATTTCAAATAGCACCATGGTAGCTGGTGGAATTTAATTTCTATTAATATATCTGAAATAGAAAGCTAGTCTCAGTAATGGTTACCTTGAAACCATTGTCAATTGTGGTAAAAACCCATCTGGTTCACTAATGTCATTTAGGGGAGGAGATTTTCTGCTCTGACCTACATATGGCTTCAAATCTACTTTAACATGGTTGACTCTGAAGTGACCCTAGCAGACCATAAGACCATAAGACATAGGAGCAGAAATTAGGCCATTCGGCCCATTGAGTCTGCTCCGCCATTCAATCATGGCTGATAAATTTCTCAACCCCATTCTCCCACCTACTCCCCGTAACCTTTGATCCCCTTACCAATCAAGAACCTATCTATCCTCGGTCTTAAATACACTCAATGACCTGGCCTCCACAGCCTTCTGTGGCAATGAATTCCATAGATTCACCACTCTCTGGCTAAAGAAGTTTCTCCTCATCTCTGTTCTAAAAGGTCTTCCCTTTACTCTGAGGCTGTGCCCTCAAGTCCTAGTCTCTCCTGCTAATAGAAACATCTTCCCCATGTCCACTCTATCCAGGCTTTTCTGTATTCTGTAAGTTTCAATCAGATCCCCCCTCATCCTTCTAAATTCCATCGAGTATAGACCCAGAGTCCTCAAACGTTCCTCATATGTTGAGCCTTTCATTCCTGGGATCATTTTCGTGAACCTCCTCTGGACCCTCTCCAGGGCCAGAACATCCTTCCTGAGATACCGGGCCCAAAATTGCTCACAATATTCTAAATGTGGTCTGACCAAAGCCTTATAAAGTTTCAGCAGCACATCCCTGCTTTTATATTCTGGTCCTCTTGAAATAAATGCCAACATTGCATTTGCCTTCCTAACAACCGACTCAACCTGCAAGTTAACCTTAAGAGATTCCTGGACTAGGACTCCCAAGTCCCTTTGCACTCCAGATTTCTGAATTCTCTCCCCATCTAGAAAATAGTCTATGCCTCTATTCTTCCTACCAAAGCGCATGACCTCACACTTCCCCAAGTTGTATTCCATCTGCCACTTTTTTGCCCATTCTCCTACCCTGTCCAAATCCTTCTGCAGCCTCCCTGCCTCCTCAATACTACCTGTCCCTCCACCTATCTTTGTATCATCTGCAAACTTAGTCAGGATGCCCTCAGCTCCTTCATCTAGATCATTAATGTATAAAGTGAAAAGTTGTGGTCCCAACACTGACCCCTGTGAAACTCCACTAGTCACTGGGCGCCATCCTGAGAAGGACCCCCTTATCCCCACTCTCTGCCTCCTGCCAGACAGCCAATCTTCTATCCATGCTAGTACCTTGCCTCGAACACCATGGGCTCTTATCTTACTGAGCAGCCTCCTGTGTGGCACCTTGTCAAAGGCTTTCTGGAAGTCCAAGTAGATAACATCCATTGGCTCTCCTTTGTCTAACCTACTCGTTACCTCCTCAAAGAATTCTAACAGATTTGTCAGGCATGACCTCCCCTTGATGAAACCATGCTGACTTGTCCCTTTTTAACCTGCACTTCCAAGTATTCTGAAATCTCATCCTTAATAATGGACTCTAAAATCTTACCAACGACCGAGATCAGGCTAATCGGCCTGTAATTTCCCGTCTTTTGCCTCACTCCCTTCTTAAACAGGGGGGTTACATTAGTGATTTTCCAGTCCTCTGGGACCCTCCCTGACTCCAGTGATTCCTGAAAGATCACCACTAACGCCTCCACTATCTCTTCAGCTATCTCCTTCAGAAACCAAGGACAACTAAGGATGGGCAACCTTTCTGGTGATGCCCACATCCTATGAAAAGAATGAAAAAAAACAAAAGCTCCCCTTCATGAGATGGGAACACTTTTACGGCGATTTATTTTTGCTACGGCATTAGGTCAGCCATTCTGAAGGTCGGCAGCCAAAGCAGGTCCATAGTTTTGCTGAAAGGTCTTTAACCTGAAATGTTCACCTTGCCCTCACCTTGCCTCCAGCGGCTGGGTCTCAGCAGCGCCGCCTGTGGCCGGTGCGGGAAGGAGCGCATGCGCAGTGGCGGCAGCGGCGGACGGTGGGTTCCGCCCAGCGCGCGCCGGGGCGGTGGGGGGGCGGTTCAAGGCGCTTCCGTGTTGCGGCTGCTTCACCGTCACCGGGAGACGGAAATGTTCCGAGTGGTCGGCAGCTGGTTCGGCCTGGACGGGGCCCAGGACAGGCCGGGCCGACAGAACAGAGCCGGCGGCGATGGCGATGGCGGTGGTGGTGGTGGTGGTGACGGTGACGATGGTGACTGGCAGAGGGACGGAGCAGAAGAGGCCGGCGGAGACTCGGCCCCTGAGATGCTGAGTCAGGCCAAGGGGCTGGGTGGTGAGTCCCGAGCGGGGAGCGGGCGGGCGGGCGGGCGGGCGGGGCGGAGGCCGAACCCCCCTCCCCCACAACAAGCGCACCCCCACCTCGCGCAACCTTCCGCCCCCCCGCGCAACCCCCTCTCTTCCCCCCCCCGGCAACCCCCTCTCTCCCCCCCAACACAACCCCCTCCCCCCCGCATAACCCCCTCCCCCCGCATAACCCCCTCCCCCCCGCATAAACCCCATCTCTCCCCCCGCACAACCCCCTCTCCCCCCCCCGCACAACCCCCTCTCCCCCCCCCGCACAACCCCCTCTCCCCCCCCCGCACAACCCCCTCTCCCCCCCCCGCACAACCCCCTCTCTCCCCCCCGCACAACCCCCTCTCCCCCCCCCGCACAACCCCCTCTCCCCCCCCCGCACAACCCCCTCTCCCCCCCCGCACAACCCCCTCTCCCCCCCCCGCACAACCCCCTCCCCCCCGCATAACCCCCTCCCCCCGCATAACCCCCTCCCCCCCGCATAAACCCCATCTCTCCCCCCGCACAACCCCCTCTCCCCCCCCCCCGCACAACCCCCTCTCCCCCCCCCGCACAACCCCCTCTCCCCCCCCCGCACAACCCCCTCTCCCCCCCCGCACAACCCCCTCTCTCCCCCCCGCACAACCCCCTCTCTCCCCCCCCGCACAACCCCCTCTCCCCCCCCCGCACAACCCCCTCTCCCCCCCCCCCCCGCACAACCCCCTCTCCCCCCCCGCACAACCCCCTCTCTCCCCCCCGCACAACCCCCTCTCTCCCCCCCCGCACAACCCCCTCTCCCCCCCCGCACAACCCCCTCTCCCCCCCCCGCACAACCCCCTCTCCCCCCCCCACACAACCCCCCCCCCTGCACAACCCCCTCTCCCCCCCCACCGCACAACCCCCCTCCCCCTCTGCACAACCCCCTCTCGCCCCCTCTGCACAACCCCCTCTCGCCCCCTCTGCACAACCCCCTCTCGCCCCCTCTGCACAACCCCCTCTCTCCCCCCCCGCACAACCCCCTCTCCCCCCCCGCACAACCCCCTCTCCCCCCCCCCGCACAACCCCCTCTCCCCCCCCCCGCACAACCCCCTCTCCCCCCCCCGCACAACCCCCTCTCCCCCCCCCGCACAACCCCCTCTCCCCCCCCCGCACAACCCCCTCTCCCCCCCCCCGCACAACCCCCTCTCCCCCCCCCCGCACAACCCCCTCTCCCCCCCCCCGCACAACCCCCTCTCCCCCCCCCGCACAACCCCCTCTCCCCCCCCCCGCACAACCCCCTCTCCCCCCCCCGCACAACCCCCTCTCCCCCCCCCACACAACCCCCCCCCTGCACAACCCCCTCTCCCCCCCCACCGCACAACCCCCCTCCCCCTCTGCACAACCCCCTCTCGCCCCCTCTGCACAACCCCCTCTGCACAACCCCCTCTCGCCCCCTCTGCACAACCCCCTCTCGCCCCCTCTGCACAACCCCCTCTCGCCCCCTCTGCACAACCCCTCTCGCCCCTTCTGCACAACCCCCTCTCGCCCCCTCCGCACAACCCCCTCTCTCCCCCCTCCCCCGCACAACCCCCCCTCCTTGCACAACCCCCTCCCACCCTCCCCCCACCCACAACCCCCTGCTCACTCCCCCGCCGCACCTGGCCAGGCACTAGCGGCAGCTCCTCCTCCTCAGGAAGACACTGCCCCGTGTCCCGCGGCTCCTCTCCGCCCCCCCGTTGGCTTAACTTTTGGTGGGGGCCTGGAGTGCAGGTCCCTGGAGTGCGGGGGCCTGGAGTGCGCACTTGTTTGATTTGCACCCAGGAGGCAGCGTCCGGTGTACCAGGTGGACAGCGAGCAATGAACCATCGCCATACCATGCAGGCGTTGCCAACCTTGGGAGCATCCTCGCCTCCTAGTCAGCAGGCTGTGGCTGCAAGCCCCGATCTGGTTCCTGGAGCACAAACTGAGCCGACAACTCCAAAGCGGTTCAGTGCCGAACTTTTTTTTTACCCTTTCCTGGGATGTGAGCGTCGCTGGCAAGGCCAGCATTTATTACCCGTCCCTGAAGGTGGTGGGTGAGCCCTTTTGAACTGCTGCAGTCCATCTGTTGTAGGGACACCCACAGTACTGTTAGGGAGGGCGCACTAGGATTTTGACTGAGCGACAGCGCTGTGCAGCATTGCCTGAGGTGCTTGCATTTAGATGTGATGTTAAACTGAGGTGCCAACTGCCCCTCAAGGTCACCAACTCTGATTTGACATATTGGCGATCTGATCATGTGAATGACTAACCTACCTGCACTTTTCACAAGCACCAGGCGTCTTGAAGTGCTTTACAGCCAATTAAGTACTTTTTTTGAAGTGTCACTGTTATAATGCACATACAGCAAATTCCCACAAACAGCAATGTAATAGTGAGCAGATAATCTGTTTTTGTGATGCTGATTGAAGGATAGATATTGTCCAGGACCCCGAGGATAAACTCCCTGCTGTTCTTCGAAATAGTGCCATGGGATCATGTAATTACATCCACCCAAGCAGTTGGATTTCAGTTCACAGTCTCATCTGAAAGATGGCACCTCCGACAATGTGGCACTCCCTCACTACTGCAGTGAGCGCTAGCTTTGATTTTTGTACTCAAGCTCTGGAGGGGGACTTCAACCCACAACCTTGCGACTCAATTGAGAGTGCTACCATCTGAGCCATGGCTGACACTCAATTGCATTATTGCCTAAGGCAGCCTTGAAAAGTGCACAATGCACATACTGTCCTCCAGGATTACCTTGGAGGCTTCAGGATTTGAAGATTCATCCATGGGATGAAAGCATTGCTGGCAAGCGAGTACTAGAATTTTGACTGAGTCAGCCAGACACTATCCTTTAACAAATACATGATGGCGCTCCTAGATTAACCCATGCCTTTCAAAATGAAAGTTTATTTTGTCCCAGATCATGGTTTCCAATAATTACACCACTACCATTTTTAGGCTGACTGGCCTGCAGTTTCCTGGTTTATCCCTCTCCCATTTCTTGATCCTTGCTTTCATAGCAAACTTCCAGTCCTCCAGCACTACTCCTGTATCTAATGAGGATTTAAAATTGTGACCAATGCTTCTGCCAATGCTATCTTTGCTTCTTTCAGCAACCAAGGATATATTTCATCTGGACCGTTAGACAATAGATAAAGAAGACATACTAAAAGAACGATCTTCTTTATATTAATTCAAATTGAAAGCAGGTCCGAGCTATATTGAGCTCTGATGTGTTTGAGCACACTACCTTACTTGGTAGAGACTTCCAAATACTTCTCACCTATTAAGATGTTTTCAATGTGACGTTTTAAATTGACTTTACATTTGTTTTATGGAATTTGGTAGTACTTGGCAAAGTAGTAGATCATGAGGATAGTTATAGGTTTCAGGATAGTGAAATGGGCAGAAGCATGGAAGATGGAATTCAGTGCAGAGAAGTGTAAAGCAATGCACTTTGGGAGGACTGATATAGGACAGTTTATTACAAATGGCACAATTTTGAAAAGTATCAAGGAGTCTTTGGTGTCCATATGCACAAATCTTCAATGGTGGCAGGTCAAATTGATCATGTTAAAAAGACATATGGATTTATAAATCAGTGCAATTCTCAGCACCACACTTAAGGAAAGATATGAATGCATTTGAAAGGTTACAGAGCAGGTTTCCCAGGATGTTACCAATAATGCAGGATGGCAGTTATGAGGAGAGGTTGGAAAAATTAGGACAGTTCTCCTTGGAACAGGGAAAGCTAAGATGTGACCTAACGGAGGCTTACAAGATGATAGGTTTTGATAGAGGAGATGAAGTAAAACAAAATCTCTCTGATTAGCCAGTCAATAATTAGAGCGATGGATTCAAAATCATTGGGAAAAGCTCTAGTGGGGAATAAATATTTTCAATGAGTCATCGGCATCGGGAATGCTCTCCCTGAATAGATGATAAAATTTGATTCTATAAATTTTAAAAAGAAATTGGACAGGTAAATGAGCTTTATAAGGTTGTGGACAAAAAGCAGCACAGGGAGCACAACTGCTGTTTCAGAGTCAGCAGAACTGTTGTAAATTTCTGTGATTCTAGTATGACAAATACCTCCGAAGCCACCCTTAACCCTCTCACTAGTTTATGGAGCTCGGCAGTTCTTTTAGTCTTTCCTATTACATGAGATTATTGATGCTATTCCGTGCACCCTTTCCAATGTCTTTTGAAGTATGGTGCCCTGGCCACATATTGCAATGTTCAATTTTCCCTTTTAATTACTTATTACAAGCTTATAAGTCCCAGGTGCCTGTCAAAAGCCCACCTGTGCTAGTCCTGTTTTTTTGTATTCTTGTTTCTCATTCTTTCATCCAATATACAAAATTTTAGCATTTTTCACTATCAAGTTGAATCTATTTGCCCAGTTGTTTAATGCATATAAATAGTTCCATAAAGTGTTAACTATATCTTCCAACCCCACTGTACACTCTGTTTGTGTAATCTCTAATTACAATAAGCTTACAGTTGGCTTCTACATCCAGGTCATCTATGTAGATGGGGAAAAAGATCCAATTCTCGCCCTATATCCAAGACTTTTGCAATATTTTATTCAGGATCATCGTGTATTTAATTTATTTTAATCCAAGTTTTCTCCAGTCCGATATTGCATCTTGGATTCTGTTGATTTTAATTTAGTTAGTCTTTCATATGAAAGACATCAAAGACATTCTGGAAGTCTCAAGAAACCAAATCACAAGGATGTCTACTCTGTATTTGCAACTTCCTAAATGGGAGGCTTGTTGAGTAGAATCACTTCTTCCTAGATCCATGATGACCATTACTTGTAAGATTTTACTATACAGGTGTTCCTCCAGCATCCTTAATGTAATCCTATTATTTTACCCAGTATTAATGCAAGGCTAAAGGACCTCTGGTACCTGCCTCTGATCGCTTCCCTATTTTAAAATATGGCAAATAAAGAATTGCAATTCTTCAGACTTTTCCAGTAAGCATTGTATCTGACACTATTTCTGAACCAGTAGCTCACAGATTTCCTTTCTAATCTACCTCCTAAGATGAATACCACCTGGCCCAGGTTACAGGTGGAAAATGTTCACATGGTTTGATGTATGTGTTTATGCATTAAAGTTTGCTAATACTGATCACAAGATTATGTGACCAGTTCAGCTAAGTATCCTGTGAAGCATGTTGAAAAGTTCTGTTGCCCCAAGCAAATGAACAGCTGCTAATGTTGTAGCAACAGCTACTTGCCACCAAAATTGAAAACCTATATTCAGTATTAAGGGGCAGTGCAGTGTGCATTTAGACTTTCTTTGCGTGAAAGAATAGTTCAAAGGTGTCTGTGAAACTTTGTTGCACTGGATATCCCCAAATTGAGTTATGCTGAATTTGTTAAAGACTGCCTTTAGTTAATATCTCACTGCCTGCCCACTGTTGCTTACTGAATCCTTAAAGATCCTTGCCAGTTGCAGGATATCTATAGTAAGACGAGTTATTGGGTCCCAGTAGGTATAGATACAATAATCTGGGTATATATAGAATAATCTAGATATAGGGTGAGAATTATTTGAACATTGGGATTAATTCCTTTGCCTTTGTTTCAAACATTGAATTTAAGTTCATATCCTGCATAAGAATGTATCAAACAGTTCACTGGATTTATCTCTCAAGCTTTGGTCTAGAAGCAAGGTTGATGTGTAACCTTCAGATTTCGGATGGAGCAATCTAGTTTGTAGGTTACTGACACATGAATAAGAGTTTGAGCAGAATTGCAAGTAACCGCTGTTAATGATACCCAGAATATGGGGTCTCAAACTCAACTCAGTTGAACAGGCCTTGTGTGGTCTGGCTGAGCTTGATGAGCAGATAGGGCTGGAATTGGTGGCAAGGCAATCCAACAAATTGGATAGAATTAGATATTGAACTACTTTACAGTGGTGATATATATCTTGAAAATCTTTTTGAAAGCTATAATGACTGTAGTGCTAATGTAACTTTACAATAGCACCAAATAGTTTAGTTTTCTGAGAAAGGCAAAATACTGCGGATGCTGGAAATCTGAAACAAAAACAAAAAGTGCTGGAAAAACTCAGCAGGTCTGACAGCATCTGTGGAGAGAAAGACAGAGTTAACTTGTTGAGACCGTATGACTCTTCAGAACAGTTCTGATGCTGTTAGACCTGCTGAGTTTTTCCAGCACTTGTTTTAGTTTAGTTTTCTGACTTGTTTACTTTTAGCCTTTTTATGGCTTCGCTGCATTCTACATTTTTAGAAAAAAGACAAATCAGTATATACAAATCTCCTGTTTTCCCTGGTGGCAACTGTGAAAAAGATTCCAATCAATTGCTGCTATATTTGTTGTATTTTGAACACAAATAACAACTTAAACATTCGGCAGTGTTGGTGGATTTTTATATTAGTTAAACCTGACAACTAGAGATCCAAGTAATGTTTCAAATTAGTTGCTGATCTGTTTTCAGCACAGCTTATATTTATATGGCATATTGTAACAAAGTGTTTTTCCTGAAGTGAACCTTGAGCCATACAGCAGAGAACAAGCTGTCCAGCTGTTCTCAGTATTCATTACTTTGAAGCCTTTCCTTCCCTTTGTTAAAGTCAAATACTCATGGAACTGAGATCTGCCATGTTTCAATTGTTAAATTCAAATATATATTTTTGGTCAGAATTGACCGTTTCATTTTTTTTTTTGTCCAGTGCTTTCTCTAAAGTGTTCTTGTGTCCTGTTGGTCCATCAGTACATGACTTTATCAAGAGACAGTACATATTAAATTAAAACAGGAATTTATCATGGCTATGGCTCCATTAGACCCATTAATTTTTCAGCTGCAACTAAATCAAATTGTCTCTTTAGGTTCAGACAAATATTTCTGTCTTGTAAAAAAAATTTACTGTGTTACAGGACATAGCCACTTGTGATTTCAAGCAAGTGCTTGATGATTCATCCAGACATTAAGTCAACAGTTGACAAATTAGCTCCCTAGAGGATATAATTGTTTAAAAACTTGATTTTATAAACCTGCCTTTTGACGAAGGATTTCAGCCTGTTTCAAAGAAAGTGGCTTAGTGAAGGAAAAACCCAAGTTTAACCCAGCTGTTTAGGCACACAAACATATATACATGCTGTAAGGTCAATTAAAAACGCATGTCACTGCAATGAGATCAGATTCTATGTTGCCTAGGCTCCATGTTTTGCTGCATCTGAAATTCTAGGACAGAAGAGGATTTAATATTCCAAAATATGTATTTTGGACTCAATAGTTGAATATACTGTGGAAAAACAAAAAATAATTGCATTTATATAGTGCTTTTCATGACCACCAGACATTCAAAGCACTATACAGCCAATGAAGTACTTGTTGAAGTGTAGTCACTGTTGTAATGCAGAAAACATGGCAGTCAATTTACGTACAACAAGAGTCCCTCAGTACCTGTCTATCAATCTGAGATTCAAAATGACCAATTGATTGAGCATCAATTGATAATTGCGATTGAGCTCCAAACATGTACAGCCTTTTGGCTTGAAGGACCTTTATGGTCTGCTCCTCCTATTTATGTTCTTTATGTTTCACTCCTGGAAGGTCTGGCTCTAATTTCTAGACCCCGAGCCCTAGGCTTCCCAACTAACAGAAATGGCTTCTCTCCATCTATCTTCCCTGTTCCCCTTAATATCTTGTAAACTTCAATCAAATTGCTCCCTAGCTTTCTAAATTGCAGAGGAGGCAGCTCTTGTTTATAACACCAGCAATTTAATCACCCTGTTTACAAAAAACAACCCTACAAGGCCACACCTGTGAGAGCAATGAAGTCAGGTGGTAAGTAGATAATATCGCATTTAGAGTGAAAGACTTTATTGGTCCACTGGTGTTTATTGGACTATTTGAAGTTGTTTTGTAACTTCAGAGCAATGGTTTAATTGGCAAATGTGCTGGGTCAGAAATTGGCGAGACAGAATTGTTTGAGTTTGCATCCTGGGGATAAGAGAGCTGACACCCAGTGCAACATCTGGTGACACCCAGATTTGGTCAGTATCAGTCTGTTTAGTTAATGGATACAGTTTGTTTGATTAAAAAACTTCACAGCTGTAATACTGCATGAATATTTAACCATGCGTTACTTTGTAGAATCTCTTAAATGGTAGATTTTTTTTACTCATTTAGCATACGAGTTGTAAAATGTGAACTCTGCAGGAATATAAAAAAAACGTGACTTCAAGGACTAAAGTGTTTGGAAAGTTTTATTGAAGATCTCAAACCAAAGAAAAAGCAAGATAATATTACACCCTTTTAATTCCTTAAAAGGGTTCTGTTAACTTAGTCTAGATACTCGTTATATACCTAGAACGTTGCATTACAGTATCTGACATTTTCTTTCTTGCACAGATTATCTGTTCAGTTTTGCCACTGCTGCTACCAAAAAGATATCTGAATCCATGGTTGAGACCGCACAGACTATTAAGAAATCTGTAGAAGATGGAAATATTGATGGTGTGATTGACAAGGTTCGTATGTTTCCACAAAAATACATTGGATTACAAATATAATAAATGCTGATGTATTACAGCCATAGGAGATGATGTTGAGGAAATGGAGGAAGGACATAAAAGAATTATGGTGTACTTATGCCCACGTCCAGTAATTCATAAAGATGTAGGGGTAGAATTTCTGCTTTGGAGACAATTAGAAAATTGGGTGCAAATTCTGCTGGGTAATTCCGGTTTTTGTTAAAATTCATTTGCATCATCACATAGTTTAAGGTTTATTTGAATGTATGAATCAGTGTAATCAGGTGGAGTAACATAAGGTAATTGTTTCTTTGCACGTTACATTTAACAGTGGTAATCTGGTGCAGTTTTATTGATACTGCTGAAACTGGAGTTATTGCAAAATATAAGCATTTTCACAAGTGAGCAGCTAGACTTTAAATCACTGAAAGGGACTTTTTTTTTCAAAAAAAAACAATGCTGAATCATTTACTAGTTTCATCAGGAGAAACTTGCCATCATGTTGTTTGGATCTGGAGACCGGGCCAGTTTTGTGGGTGGGGCAAGCTTCAAGCAGAATCATTTTTAAATTGGTGTTAAAGATTGGTAAAATTTGATTTATGCTTGTGTTTCCATGACCTTTTACACTGGTTTGGCCAATTTCTAGTAAACTTTACTCCATAATATTTTCTTTATAATGTACACGCTAGACATAAATTCCTGTTGTACATCCAAGATACTTTTATCAAAGCTACACGTGCTGATTTAAAACTAGAAAATATATTCAAATAAACCGAAAACTATGTAAAAGAACAATAACTTATATTGGAGGACAAAAACAAAAATACCTGGAAAAACTCAGCAGATCTGACAGCATCTGCGGAGAAGGATACAGTTGATGTTTCGAGTCCATATGACCCTTCATCAGAACTAAGGCATATAGAAATGAGGTGAAATGTAAGCTGGTAGAAGGGGGTGGGACAGGGGGCCAGTGATAGGTGGAGGCCAAGAAGGAACTGCCAAAGATGTCATAGAGAAAAGGACAAAGGGGTGTTGACGGTGGTGATATTATCTAAAGGAGGTGCAAATGGGGACATGAAGGGAAGCAAGCTAGTGTTAGATGGCCCTAGTGTGGGTGGGGCGGGGGGGGAAGGGATCAAAATGGGCTAAAAGGTGGAGATGAAACAACAGACATCTAAACAATAAACATCTCCACCTTTTAGCCCATTTTGATCCTTCCCCCCGCCCCACCCACACTAGGGCCATCTGCCACTAGCTTGCTTCCCTTAATGTCCCCATTAGCACATCTTTTAGATAATATCACCACCGTCAACACCCCTTTGTCCTTTTCTCTATAACATCTTAGGTAGAGGCGAAGAAGAGACAGCCAATCACTGGCCCCTATTGAGCTCTCCTGTCGCACCCGCTTCTACCAGTTTATATTTCACCTCATTTCTATAGGTCTTAGTTCTGATGAAGGGTCATACGGACTCGAAACGTCATCTGTATCCCTCTCTGCAGATGCTGTCAGACCTGCTGAGTTTTTCCAGGTATTTTTGTTTTTGTTCTAGATTTCCAGCATCCGCAGTAGTTTGCTTTTAACTTATATTGGAGAGTGGTTTCATGGCTGTTGCTGAATTTGTATTCAAAATATGATTATAGCTCAAACTTCACTCTGAGTTTGATGAAGGAAATCTGAATTCTTGCTTTGCAATCAGTGTCCGCTTTCTAATATTGATGAATAAAGTATTTTCTCGAGATAAGCTATAAAATAGCCATTTAGTGCATTATTTTCAAAAATTAATTATTGATTAATTTTTAGTTTGCCAACAGCAGGCATTAGTGCAGCATCTCAACCTATTGTTGTATATGTAAGTGAAAGTGTCCTTCCTTTGTGCCAGGAAGTGAATTTGAGTTGCTATTGTTAAGTAAGTTCAAGTCCTAAGTTTGTCTCCAAGTCATGTAGCTGTAAGATTATTTTTCTGCATTTTAGACCATTATTGGAGATTTCAAAAAAGAACAAGACAAATTTGTACAAGAAAAATTGACGAAGAAAACAGGTACTGTCTACTTTTATCATAATGTGGAGCTTTGTGTCTGTATGATTTCATGCTTTAGAATAGCTAAATATTATCTAATATTTAATTTCTTCTCAATGGCCTTTCCAAATTCCTCAGAGATGTGATAGAAATGTCTTATTATTTGATTTCATTTGACAAAACCACGCTAAAATAACATTTATTTTCATTGCCCATTGATTTTCTTCTGTCAGGTGACATTTTTATATGCCCTGTTCTTTATATAGTTTTGGTATGATATTTACTGCTGCATTGCATTTATTATTAGCCACATTGAGAGGGATTTCAATAGTACTTAAAGTAATGCAAATGTAAATGTTATTTCGTAGCAGTTTGAAAAATCTATGTAGAGTTTTGGCATTGAAACTACAATTGAACTGTGAAAAGAAAACCCAGTTTTAATACATGCTGGCAGATTACCAAGCTTACAATAAATTTGAGAATATGCTGTTTTATAATGGAGGTGTTTGCAATTTAACACATCGTAAATCAGAAGCACTGATTTATAGTGACTGATTAAATCTAACATTTTATATCATAATATCGTGTTTTTGTATTGTTTTGGGGACCAGCTTCCACAACTCAGTCCATAATTCTGTGAAAACCAGTGTCTTTTATTTTTATATATCTTATCTATTATGTATTTTATTTTTACCCATTTACTATTTTGAGGACATACAACAAGGTTTTACAGCAAGATGTAAAAGTTGGAAGGCATCCAGTATTTAGCTGCACTCGGGCAGGGGGAGGAGAGGAGAAACGATCCTATGCTTTGATAGCACTGGTGGCGTGGGGTGGGGGGGATGATTGGTCCTGCAGTTTGGTAGCACTGTGGATTCCTTGTGTTTGCATAATGTTGTAGTTGTACTCTAAATGCAGTCTAAAATGCTTACACCTTGCAAAATGAGATTTCTACTGAGGGAATACACTGCATAAATTTCACATCAGTATCTTAGGACTGGGGTGGTATTATTTTTTAGGATAGGATATAAAGATTTCTTTGTAAACAATATTTTCTTCCAGATGCTGCAGTACCTCCATGGGTTGGATATAGTGAAGAAGAAGCTATTCAACAGCAAATCTTAGCCTTATCAGCAGTATGTCTGTTTTTCTTTAATATTTCAGTGTAATTTTAATTTGATGAAATTGTGTAAAAGTTAGACAATATTGCGGTGACCGAAACAAAAAGCTTTAATGTACCCTTAAAAAATTAAGCTCGGACACCAACTTTATAACGTGAGAATGACAAAATCCACCTAAAAGTTTGTGTTTGAATGGCCCAGATTTTCCTGCAAATGGTGAGATCTATTGTCAATCTTGCAGCTGCTAACTTGCTCCAAATGTTACCACTTTTATGATTAGTTATGCCATAGTCATCATAACGAAGGCCAAGCATTCGTCGCTGATGTAAAATCAAAAGTTACGGTATGTTCATCTGGAGCCATTGGGATGGTTTAAACAATGGCTCAGCGGTAGCACTGTCACCTCTTAATCAGAAGGTTGTAATTTCAAGTAAGTTCAAGAGCTGGACAGAGAAAGGAGATTCCAAAAAGGATTTTTTTTGGCTTCCGCTTATGTTAGGCTGAACGGTGTTTTGTATACTTTAAGTTACCACAATGTTCTATGGTGACAAATTACCCACCAATTTTGCACGCTGTCCACGCGATCGAGTACGCGCTCGTAGTGTCTTAATTAATCATAAATCGACACTTTTGCATGCGTTATGTTTTTCCCCTGTTGAATGCCAGGCTGTAGTTGTACCCTTGTGCTCTAGTGCCATCTAGGGGTTGTAAAGTGGCATTGTAAGAGGCAGTGTAGTAGTTCCTTACATAAAATGATCAATAGTCTGAATCCGTTCTCCCTTCTTCCCAATTCTTTGCTTCTTTGTCCTTCCTGCTAGGTGCCTGATGTGCATCCACAATGTAAAACTAATTCCTTGTGCTTTCATACTTGCAATGCAGGATCAAATTTAGAAATGTCACTGGGAGGTGAGATTGTCTGATCCTCCCTTGTTTTTGTCTATTCCGAAACCAACTGTAGGGATCTTATTTAACCTGATTCACAGTAGTACTTTTTAGTTACACTAGTCATATGTCAGTGAATAATAGTCCTACTTAATGTATATTCTACATAAGTCTTTGGTAAAATCTGTCTAAAGGTAAATTTAGATTCTTGTGTTTACAGGAGAGGAGGAATTTTTTGCGAGATCCACCAGCAGGAGTCCAGTTTAATTTTGATTTTGATCAGATGTATCCTGTTGCTGTTGTAATGCTGCAGGAAGATGAACTTCTTAACAGAATGCGATTCGACCTTGTTCCAAAGTTGTAAGTCATAAATTTAAATATATTACAGGCTTAATAAAATTACTAGAACAGCTAAAAGACCAACACAAAATATGTTGTCCTTAGGAACATTCATTTAACATATATATTATTAACTTTGAATGTAAAATGTATACCGAGCTGGAACACGCGGGGCTATTCCCATTTAGGCTGGTCAGTTTTGGCTGTTCGAATAGGAAGGTACGGTTGCATAGAAGTGAGCGGAGGTTTTCTATACTACTGTGTACAAGTCACAAAGAAAGAAATGGCACACTAGCAATACAATAGTGAACAAATTAAGCCAGTTCTAAATGCAGTGCAATATGTGAAGCAGCCAGGATGAGTGGGAGAGGGTGGAAAGCAGAACAGGGTCAGTACAGCAGACAAGTGTATCACTAGTGGATTGAATTAAAACTGAGTGCAGTTATAGTAGAGACTGGGACCATGCCTCACTTATTGGTGTTAGACATTCAAGCAAACAGTGTATAAGTAGCTAGCTTGTACTATTTCTGAATATGTAACAGTTTTTTTTTTACAAAAAAAGTTTAAAGTCTAATTTTGTTCTTTTTGATTGTCTATTTTTTCTGCTTTATAATTCCACAAAGCAGTATCTCAACATGGTAACAAAAAATGTTCTTTCTGAATATTCCAGTTCACTGATCAGATTCTGCTGAAATAGTTTAATCAGTCATACAAGAGATACTACTGATAGAGCAGCACTCCCTCAGTACTGCGCGAATGAATCAACAAAGATTACGTATTCGAGTCTGTCATGTGGGACTTGAGCCCACAATCAGATGGAGTTGAAAAACAAAAGATGAGCATAGGTTAAGCTGAATTTTGACTTAGTTGTATGTTGTACTGTTTTCCATGCAATGTTCTGTTGACAGAATACAATATGTACTAAATCTGTATAAAATTGCTTCACTTTTGAGTTTTGATCTCCTGATCCCCCTCCAGTGTGAAGGAAGAAGTATTCTGGAGAAACTATTTCTACAGAGTGTCACTTATCAAACAGTCAGCACAGCTTACTGCCCTGGCTGCTCAACAGCAAACAGTTGACCAAGGAGACAGAGATGATAGCAGTACAGATGATGCCCATTTGACAGGTAAATGAACATCCTGGTAGTCAGCCCTGCCAAATTAATTTTTTTTTTGCCACTGAAAGTGGGCAGTGGTAATGTTTTCACCCCTGTTTGTAAACAATATATCTCAAATTAATGGATGGATTTCTACACAGGATATGGCCCAAGGGAGAACTGATTAGTTTTTGATGAAGTTTGTGGATCTGGAACCGTATTCTTTTTAAAGGATCCGTTAACGTTGGGAAAATTGACTTTTTTGTTTCATTTAGAATGTAGTAGTTTGTCTCAGGTGCTGTGTTGTAACTTGACACAGCTGTCAAAATGTGAGCATAGCTTTCAGAGCAGGCTGTTGGTTGTGGATTGACCTGAAGCCTCCTCAATGCAATGGAAGCTCTTAATAAAAAGATTTATTTTTTTCAGCTTTTTAGTTGCAGGGAAAAACCTCAAGGACGACCGGGTAATTGTAATAATGTTAACAGAGCGTGGTGGAGGTATGCATTCTACTGAGTGCCCTTTTCACTTGTTCTGCTTGTAATCTGCCATTTTATTTCTAAATTGTTGGATTTTGTATACATTTTTCTATTTTCCAGCTATGTTGATTTAATTTCACCCAGCTGGTAGACTTGACTGAGAAATGAATAGTCTGTAGCTGGCTGAAAACCATGTCAATTGCATCAACAGCAGACATCCTCTGAAGGGATTTCCCTTTGATTTTCATCACTGCCGTGCCTTTGCTCTAGTTACCTGCTGAGAAGGCAAAATATGAAGATGCTCTGAGCACCAAGTTGAATTATTTAATAATGTCCTTAATTGGTAAAAAAATATATATATACTGGTGTGACAATGTCATTAATAGGAATTGGAGTTAATAAAATGTTTTCTGGATTTCACTTCGTGAGGTCCAATTAATATATTTCAGGATTTGTAAAAACATACTGGAATCTAATCAAAGAGCTCAAATAATATAAACCATAACCATACTTTTGTGGTTGTGATTAACTTAGTAAGAATGTTTTAATCATGGTTTGCAGACTGTTTGCAAGATAGCAATTCTGCAGTATCCTCCACGGTATTGCTCATTAGTCCTAGGCTTAACCCGCATGCACATTCTTATCCAAAGACAATAGAGATGCATTCATACTCCTTTATATTGCACTCTGACAATCTCTGTAGATAATTGAACGGTTAAGATCTATGGTTATTAAAGAGGAGTGAATTGTTCATAACCAGAATTTCATAACTTCCTTTCAGAAACAAGGTCAAAAACACCACCTTTTGCTATCCAAACTCAGGCAAAATCATGTGAGGTAATTTTTGTTTTCACTTACTTATACTAAATATTTTAAGTTTTGCATGATAATGTAGGATGTAACTGGACAAATTCTGGAGTGGCTTTGGTTTTTGCTGCCTCCAAGAGAACCACAGCAATCTTTTCATGCCTTGGTGATCCTATCAGGAGGAAGAGGAAATTTCCACAAGTCCGGGAGCTACAGAATTTATTAGTGACGCATACGATGCATGCAATCTGAACCAAGAGGATCTGCGGAAAGAAATTGAGCAGCTGGTGTTGGATAAAAAAGAGGATGTTACAAAAGAAGGTGGGAATAACAAGCTCATTACCAAATGCTACCTAAGATTTATTCTTTTAAACATCCTATTTCTTTAATCTTCTTTCTAAAAATCAGGATGTTAAGTATGGTTTTATCTGAAATCACATATTGAATCTGTTGGGCTGGAAAACAGTGTTTATGTATACTGGCTACATCTTTATATAATAAAGCATAAGTAATTCTAAAAACATTTCCCAAACCCGACTTTCTATATTTTATGGCTATCTTAATACTAATTGTTTCCTACAGCCTTTCCCTTGTGTTTAGCTGCACTACTATTTCCTTTTGAGCTGAAGCCATTAATTAGATTTTAACCCAAGTTTTGACTTGATATTTCCAGGCATACACTTTTAGATTATGATCGGAGTTCTTAAGTCAGTTCGCTGTGCAGCTGTTAGCCAAGCTTGATTCTCATTTCAATGCTACATTCTAATGTTGTAGCTACGCTGATATTGATTTAATTTTTAACCAAAACTTGTGGTTGTGTATAGGAAAATATTTAAATGGATTTTTGACCACAAAGCACACAATTCTGTTTATTGGATTAAGAAGGACAATGATCGCAAAGGCAACAATGCAGCCGAGTTGTGTAGACCAGAACATTTGATTCCTGATCTGTGCTGAGTTAGCTCATCTCAACTGAGACAGTACTGAGGTTGAATATCTCCTCCATAGCAAAGGAGCAATCGACCATTATTCCCTTTCCTGAATCACTCTTAACAGAGCTTCCTTTCAGAGTAACCTACTGTTGCATTTAGAATGCATAGAATGTATGGCCCACAGCTGTTCAAAGTCACAATTAAACTGAATTAAGCATGTTTTTATACTAACAACCTAGCAGTTGTCCAACTTGATTGCATACAGCAAATGTAGGTGAAAACTTAAAAACACCTTGTACTTGTGGAACTAACCCACCAAACTGCAGTCATTTTGCTGTGCTTGAGTTAATTCTTTCACAGCCCAGCAACTTCTCTGTTTACGATGTCAAATTTGAGTTCAACTGATTGGCGGTCCCTGGTCACCTTTCCGAATAAACTAAATTTTTCTTTGTATTGCTTGCCACATTCCCAACCTTACAATAGTAGCTACACTTCACAAAATAATTTATTGGCTGCTGAAGGCTTTGGGACATCCTGGGCTGGCAAAATGTATTAAATAAATGCAATTCATTCTTTTGAGAAGCATATTGTTCAAAATCATCTCAGTGGAAAAGCTAATTGATAGTCAAAGGTTAGAACAAGCAACATAATCTCTCAATATCAGTGTAAACTTTAAATCTATTTTCTAAATTTCTCCCAGCATAAAGCAAACCCAGTCTTGGGATTGAATTCACAATGGAACCAGTGAAGTGAAACATTATGCTGTACCTGCCCATTCCATCTGTCACATATAATGGACATAATGTAATTTTTATTTGATAGCAGTAACTGAAGTATGCACAATTGCAATAAAAACAGAAAATACTGGAAAAACTCAGGTCTGGCAGGATCTGTGGAGAGAGAGAAAAACAGAGTTAACGTTTCGAGTCCCTCTGACTCTAAGTCATAAGGACTCGAAATGTTAACTGTGCTTCTCTGTCCACAGATGCTGCCAGATCTGCTGAGATTTTCCAACATTTTCTTTTTTATATTTCAGATTTCTAGCATCTGCAGTATTTTGCTTTAATACAATATTGCAACATTGTTCTTTCTCAAAAAAATGTATCTGGATGACTCCTACTAAAAGTAAGATACACTGAGTCTGTCTTAAAGCACCAGAACCTGGAATATATTGTGAGTAGCTCAGTAAATGCATCCTTTGATCAAATGAAGGAAAGCAATGGGTAAACCTGCTTTAACTTTCTCCAACAGCATCTGCTGACTGGGAAGAGGAACTGCAACAAGAACTTCAGGATTATGAGGTGGTGGTTGAGGCAGAAAAAACAGATGAAAATTGGGATAAGGAAATTGAAGACTTGTTGCAAGCAGATGGTTGACTTGAGCATTGTGTTGCACATCTTTCCCCAGCACATAACCAGCATGACTGGCATGAACCTCAAATTCTCTTCACAATATGTCATCTGAGAAGATAAGCTGTAGGAATAATTTTGAATAAAACGTGCCTTGCTGTATGCCTCTTCTGCAATTTGGAGTAATTTACTCTTTTTCAGTTATAGGTGGACTAGCAAGGTTAGATTTCCAGTCCTAGGATTTATGCATTTTATGTTTATACCTAGACATTAGTACTTTAATCCATTCCGTGCAGATGTACCAGTGATTTATAGCTGAATATGCAAAAATCTGACTGGAGCAAGTAAAATTCTGATGCGAGCATAGGATTTCAGTGTGCTTTCTCTTTAACCTCCATCATGTAATAAAGAACTAAAGGAGGCATAGCTTTCTTCACAAGCTAGTTATGAACTTGGCAGAATTCAACTATACTAAATTATATATGGTATTGCTACACAGAAGAGGTGACCATATACTTTGTTAAAAGTTTTCTGTTGTGAAAAACATAGATTCAGACTAGGTTAAAATAATCTAAATTGACTGTTTACTAATAGTTTATTGATTTGGAACACACTAATCCAAGTCTTTTCCATTAGTTAGCACAAGGAACCAAAGTTTTTTTTTTAAAAACTCTTTGCAGATAAAACAATCTTTCCATATTCCTTATGTTTATCTAATAAATATTGTTAGTAATAGTCACCTAATTATAGGGGATTTTGCAAAATTCGTTTTTGAATACGAAATAGCATTTTAAAAATTCAAAAAGCATTGAAAATTGTACAAATGTTTGCCATTTCATATTTGCCAAGAAACACTAATCACCTTACTTGCAGGCCTGGAAATATAGATGTGTTTATAATTTTGCTTGGTTATTTATATTTTTGTGAAACAAATCCAAAATGTCTATCAATATTGATTCTGGAGGCTGATTAAACGATTAAAGAAGTCTTTTTCACAATACTCTCCTATAATATTTATGACTTCAAAGACAAATATATTCTCTCAACTGCCACCCAAACTTAAATGTCATGCAAGATATTTCCTCATTTACCCATAATTCAGTCACCTGCTGCCCTGTTTTAGATGACCTGTTAATCGACATCGTGAAGTTAATGCCCTATCATGTCATGATTGGGAATAGCAATTTCCCATTTTAATCACAGATGGGGAAATCCTACAAAATGTCTACTTCCAGGCTAATTCTAGCCAATAGTTACAATGTGTAGCGGTGTGCAGGTGGCTTAAAACTGCTAAAATATAGGGCAAATGAGTTATCATCATAGATTGGTCTTTCATTACCACCAGGTCTGGGTTGTGTATGGCTCTCTTCAAAATAAATAGAATTTTGAGCTATTTCAGTAAAATGCAGTTTTAATATATCATGCTGGTTCAGGATTCGGTAAATGCTTAAGTACTTGATTTGTTTTTAAGTTACGCAAAGTTTTTTTCCAGGCTAAATGTAACATGAATTTCCCATGTATTATTTAAATCTTAATAAATTAGATTTTCTTTAGATTAATTTTATTTATTTTGTTGCAGATTCTTTTAAGCAAATAATGAATTTATTTTAAATGTCTATCAATTTGCAAGTTGATACTAACATTTCAAATTTGACAGATTTTCCAAGATATTCTGTTTGAAGAATAATATAAAAATTGCATTAATTGTAACCTTTTGACATGATACAGGTACAAAGTGAAGGAGAAGTGACCCAGTAGATTTTTAATTTTTTTATTACAATTTTTTTCTCTTGGGTATTATTTGGTGAAAATGGTCTTTTTTTCTAAGAAAACTAATTATGAAGACACAACTTTCACAAAAGTATTTAGTTTAGAGGAACACTTAAGATCCAATAGCACTATTCGAAGAGAGCAGGGAGTTCTCCCAGTGCCCTAGTAAACATTCTCCCTCAACAAATTCCACAGAAAACCAGATTGACAGGTCATTTATTTACCAATTTGTGGAATTTTGATATGAAGATGAATGTCATGTTTGTATGCACAGCAGCAGTTACACCATGCCAAAAGTAATTAATTTGAGTTTTTTTGCAATAAGTTATGAGTTGATGTCTCTTGGCATTAATCATGGTAAATCAGAAGATGTATTAAATACATGCTATGCAGTTATTCTGTTAAAATGGAGGTCTATGAGACAGTCTGAATGAGGCTCAAGGTATGCCATAAGTAGACATACCTTGAAGTTAAAGGTTAATTCTTGGGAGGTTAACTGTTTTGTAGCAGGTACATATGTGACTCATTGGATTAGGTGGCACACTGACGCTATTTTTTAATTCGTTCTTGGGATGTGGGCATCACTGGCTAGGCCAGCATTTATTGCCCATCCCTTGACCTTGAGGGTATTTAAGTGTCAACCACATTGGTGCGGGTCTGGAGTCACATGTAGGCCAGACCAGGTAAGGACAGCAGATTTCCTTTCCTAAAGGGCATAAGCAAACCAGATGGGTTTTTACAGCAATCGACAATGGTTTCACAGTCATTGCTAGACTTTTAGAACAAGAACAAAAAAGTACAGCACAGGAACAGGCCCTTCAGCCCTCCAAGCCTGCGCCGAACATATTGCCCGTCAACTAAAACGTTTTGCACTTCCGGGGTCCGTATCCCCTCTATTCCCATCCTATTCATGTATTTGTCAAGCTGCTTCTTAAACACCACCACCTCTGGCAGCGAATTCCAGACACTCACTACCCTCTGCGTAAAAAAACTTGCCCCACACACCTCCTCTATAGTTTTCTCCTCTCACCTTAAACCTATGTCTCCTAGTAATTGACTCTTCCACCCTGGGAAAAAGCTTCTGACTATCTATTCTGTCCATGCCACTCATAATTTTGTAAACTTCTATCAAGTCGTCCCTCAATCTCCATCGCTCTAGTGAGAACAATCCGATTCCAGATTCTTGTTGAATTCAAATTCTACCATCTGCTGCGGGCAGGATCCAAACCCGGTTCCCCAGAGCATTGCCTTGGGTCTCCAAATTACCAATCTAGTGACAATACTACTATGCCACCACCTCCCCCTTAGGTGTGATTGTCAGTCAACTAATCTGTAGCCTAATTAAAAAACAATTGCTCATGCATAAATCAAACAACAGAAGAAAATAGGGGGAACACCCACCAAGTCGGTCAGCATATGTGGAAACAAGCTACGAGTTAATATTGCAGATGTGGACTCTGTCAATACAGAGCTTGAACTCATAATTTGTAAATCACTTTGCAAAATCTGTGTAATTCCTAACTATTCCCACTGGATGGGGCCATCACCAGTATTTTGAAAGCAATAGTCATATTGGTTTTGATAAGTAAAATTGAGTTAATTTAGTCTCCATGAAGCAAAACTAAAATTCCAGGGGGTTCAAAATTAGCTAGTACTTGCAAAGAGAATAAATTATCCCAACTGGAGGCATATTTTTTTAAATAGTTAACCCCAAAGGAGTGAAATGAGTATGGTATATCCCCAGCATGGACTGCTGTAAAGAACATGAGCCAGAAAAGATTAAAAGCTTCTCAAAAGTTGACAGTAAAACTACTTTGTGTGGATGAGGTGAACTTCCTTAAACTGAGGAAATGGTGTGACACAATCACTGGCAACAGACACTTGAGTAAATGCCTTGAGTTAGAAGTGCTGATATTTGCAGAAAATTCATCAAGGAGAAGTTCCAATCCCCTATGGAACTGGGGCAGAGACTTGCACTAACCTTCTGCTCCACCAAGCTGATAGGAAGGGCTCTGACAAACCCTGTCCTCCACTGAGCAAGTACAGGACTGGTGAAATGAAATACACTTACAGGGGTACGTTAACACACACATGTCCAGATGTCCCAGACAAATATGGCAGAAATTTGTGTTTGAAATAACTTTTCCCTCTTGCTGCCAAGTAGACACTGAATTATTTCTGCCCCTGCCCCAAAACCCCATGAGCAGAGATACTGTGATTTCCCCCAAACCCTACCCCAAAGTTCCCACATTGAGCAGAAATTAGTGATTCTCACTAACCGTTTGCAGCAGATATATCATGACTGTGCCTCCAATGGGATGGGGGGGAAAGTGTGAAATTTGTAAGAGACATCTCCAGAGACACAAATGATTTTTCATTGGTTCTTGGAAAAATAAACCTATATTATCTTCCTTGTCCATTACATAAATATTTTCTCATACACCATTCTGCATGTAATAGGTGGCCACATTTTTACCTTTACTATTTGCCTGTTTAAAGATATGGCTCTTTACTGAAGTCAAAAAATTATACAAAACTTTATTTTTTTCTCATTGCATGTTTCCTTCTTTACCAGATAACATGACACTTGGACAGAATCTTTTGAAATAAAATTTATGTTGACTTGCACTTATACCACATCTTTACATGGAAAATGGTACCAAAGCACTGCCAGGCATTTTTTTTTTTTGAAGTGCTGAACCCAAAGAGCAGCTATTACAGGAGGTAACAAAATTATAATCCAAGAGTTGGATTTTAAAGAGTGCAGTGAGCTACAGAGCTAGAGGTCTTTTGGAGGGAAATTGCAGCAGGAGTAGCCTTGGTGACTGAAGGAAAGACTCCTGGTGGTGTGCTAAAGAGAGGGATAAATGCACAAGATTCAAAAAAGCAGACATTGCTGGGTGAAGACGTGTTAGCTGTAGGTGCAAAGGGAGATCCAGTGGCGTGATGGTGCTAGTGTCACCAGTAACGCAGAGGCTAGGCTAATGCTTGAGGGAGATGGGTTCAAATCCCACCATGGTAGCTTGTGGAATTTAAATCCAATAAATAAATTCTGGAATTGAAAGCCAGTCTCAGTGATGGAGACTGTGAAACTATTATTGATTGTTGTAAAACCCATCTGGTTCACTAATGTCCTTTAAAAAAGGAATTCTGCTATCCTTACCTTGTGCGGCCTACATGTGACTCCAGACCCACAACAATGTGGTTGACTCTTATCTGCCCTTTGAAATGGCCTACCAAGCCCCTCAGTTCCAGAGCAATTAAGGATGGGCAACAAATATTGACCTTGTCAGCGAAGCCCGCATCCAATAAATGAATAAAAAAACATGAATCAACAAATACTAGTCCAAGAGTTTTAAATTTGAAGCAATGAGGAAGTGTGCACACGGTAGGTCAGCGAGGTGAGACATGAGGGGCAAGCAGGACTTGGCGCAAGATAGGAAACATGCATAACGCATGATCTGAAGTATACAGACGTTGTTGAATGGACGCTGGCCAAGAGAGCATTGGAACAGTTGAGTTTTGAGGTCACAAAGGAATAGATGAGGGTTTCAGTGGCGCAGGCGCAGAGGAAAAGTATGTTATGGAGGTGTAAGTATGCAGTCTTTATGATAGGATTTGGGGTTGTAAGTTTAGCTTGGGTTGAATAAGATGCTGAATTGGCTCAGAGTGAATGAAACAATGGATGGGAAAGCAAATGTAGTTGGTATGCCATTTGTGGTAGGGATTGAGTATAGTGGCTCTGGTCTTACTATTGTTTAGCAGATGGAGATTGTAGCTTATCCAAAACTGGATGTCAAATGAGCAGTCTGACAGTGGAGTGGTTGACAGAGTTGGTGGTGAGATAGAGTTAGATTTCATCAGTGTACATTTGGAAGCTGACTTCACATATTTCAATGATGTTGCCAAGGAACAGAATGAAGTAGAGGAGGCCAAGGAAGGATTATTGGAGGACTCTAGAGATGACGGTGCAGTGGTGGGAAGAAAAGCTGTTGTGGGAAATACACAACAACAATGGTCAGAGCAGAATCAGAACAAGGGCAGCCACAAGGAGCTGGACAACAGGCAAGGTGCTGAATGGATGGCATGATAGCTGTTTCAAAGAATGGAGAGAGGATAAAGAGGAATAATGCATCACGTTTGCAATCAGAGAGCATGTTCTTCATGACTGAGTACGATGGAAAGGGTGGAAACCAATTTGTGTTTCGTTCCTACCATGTTATCCAGTTTCTGGTCATTAGCTGGTCTGTACATTTTGCTTTCAAAGTCACTTCAAACAACACTGAAGTTTGTGCTTTACACTATTTTACTATTTCATACAAAAAAAATACTAAGTTATTCTTAAAAATGACTTCTCTTTGGTATTTTGCTCTCAATATGTTGTTCTACTTATCAAGGTGAAGGATGTCAGTGCCGGGAATTGGAATACTTTTCCTTTCAGGATGGCACTTGTCAGCATCAAACTCTCCCAGGTCAGATTTTGAACATACAAATACAGAGCTAACCTCTTTCCACTTCACACTGACAATGCCTCAGGCCCCTAGCACAGATGGACACCCCATACTGCAACAGTGTGGCATTCATCCACTTCCCACCACAAATGTTATATCTGTTCAAACAACACTGCCAATTGTAGGCACATTTTCTGCTGCAGGCCAACTAAGAACCGCATTGACTCTGTAAACTCCTTGCCCATGGGAACAAAGGGGACTGCCAGTCTATCAGTCTGGACTGGATTTAAATTCAGGTCCGAGAGATGAGTATTTAACCCACTGAGCTACCGGTTGTCTCCTTGGTAATTTTATATTGGAGGAGTTTTACAAACTATGAGTCTTATCCCACTTTATGAATAACTGATCTTGAAGTTTCTTCAAAAATACCAAAAACACTAATATGCAAAGGTTTCATAATTTTGTTGTAGACTTTGTAATTCTTTAACTTCATTATGCTATGAACCATATTTCCATCAGTAAGTGACTAGCTTAATACAGAACCAAAGATGGTGGCTGAAAGAATTGGTAGCTGTTTCCGACTAAATTAAAAATAGACATAGATTTTATAAACTTAGTGGTTGGTGTTTTTCTCCCTTGCTACTTGCAAGACATACCTCAACAGATAAATGAAAAAATAAATTTGTTTCCATTCTCACTTTAACGTGGGGGAAGAAAAGTGAATGGGTCTTCGATGCTTTGATTCAACTGCTGAAATGTACATAAATAATCAAATTTTTTTTATAAAAATAAATGTTTCTGAAGATCGCTTGTTTGTTATTCGGGCTGAGGTTGCAGCCACAGCAACAAACTAGGACCATCTGGCATGCTGCTGATTGCTTTTAGCGGCTGTTCTGCCAATTTGGGATGGAGCTTTAGTGTGTCTTTTAATTTGTTTCAAGTAATTTTTTACGAGGCTGTAAGCATAAATAAAATGGGATAGGTTGCAAGGAAAGGAGATGATACAACGGTTGCAGATTAAGAGAGTGACTGCTTGCAGCCACGGTGACCGGGTAGATCAGCTTGATGTCGCTCAGGTTCCAGGTCACCAAGCACTCAGTTGCTAACACTAATTGAAACAAACAATGATGGAAACACTGAATGGTCCTGGGGATTAGTGAAGTGGGGGGAGAGGTTGTGGAGAGTGTGGTCCTTTGGTTTGGGAACAAAGTGCATATGTTTCTAGCTCGGTATCTGGAAACAATGGGGGTATTCTGGAATTTGACCAGAAATTGGGGAAGGAGTTCTAATGTTTTACAGGCTGAGGAAAGGGCCCCCATTCCTGGAGGGAGTACATGAGATTTGGGAGAACTAGAGGTGGAATGTGAAATTTGAATCACTGCACAATTTACAGGGTCTGCCAATACTAATGGGGCATTCTAGAGTTTTCAGTACTGCGGTTTAAGTTCCTGCAGCATTTTGGAGCAGGGGATCCTGAAGCTTTGCAGCACTAGGAATGGTCCTGGGGTCTGATGGCAATGAGAGGGCCTCCCAGAGACTGGTAGCACAGAGAGAGGCTCTGGGGTGTGGCAATCCGTTGGAAGGAGAGGGGCTCCTGAGTCTGGCAACATCATTTTCAACACACCACACCCAACTCAAGTCTGTTTTTGGTCTTGACATCAGTAAATGGACATGTGTGAGAGTCACGTGCTAATATTGAAGACATACGACAGAGAAAGGAGACAGACAGCAGTAATAACTTGTACGAAAATCTGTCAGGTACAATGATTCAGATGCTACACTGTGACATGTGTGTGACAGCCATAACAATAGAGAGAAACAGAGAAGTAGAAGGAAAAATGAATGATTATTTACAAAAATGAATTAAATTGGAAAAGAACCATAGTTTAGGACGAGCGATAGATTTTATTGTTTGTGAGCAATATCATGGGAAATGAAATATTTGATAATACATTGTGTGGTACATGACACCACACTGCTGTCACCATACAGTGTAACCCCCAGCTAGAAACAGCTAAATTGCAGAGAGCCGACAATAGGTCAAATGGCTTCCTTCTGTGTTGGAACCATTCCATGATTCACCATGTGTAATGTGAAGGGAGAGTAGATCAAAACCATTCTAACTATTTAATAAATGGAACGTGGTTTGAAGCTCCTAATGATGCACTACATTGCAATCTTAATGAATGATGTGAAAACAATGCACATGTTCATGATCTCTCTCTCTCTCTCTCTCCCTGCTGCAAGAGAGAGGCCAAGCATTCTCCTGCAGATGGCAAAGGAAAATAAGTCCAATATAGGGCAGCAATGACAGAGGCCTGTGAGCAGGACTCCAACTTACCTTCTCCACCAGGAAGGTGTACGAAATTGAGAAACCTCAATGAAAACAGAGAAAATAAATAAAAATAGTTGGTTCCAAAATGGACTGTTTCTAGGGCTATTAAAGTGAGCATAATGCAGCTTGTTTGTGACATGCCTGTGATACCCGCTTCACTCTACTTTGAATATGGAATTTTTCCACAGGAACAGTAAATCACATTTATCAGGCAGCGTGTAACAGACTGCACAGTGTGAAAATTGTGTGACAGCCATAAAGACAGAGTAGGTAAGTTCATTTTCCAAGCTGACCAGTTTGCTCAGTTTTGAAATCATCTGACAGGTAGCAAAGTTACCATGACAAAAAAGACAGGTCATTCCATTAAGGATCCTTATAACAACAACTTGTATTTATATAACATCTTTACCCCACAGAAAGTATGGCCTTTGTCCCCCTCAACCAGTATTAACTGACAGACGCTGAAACTTGCAATGGGAACGCATGGTATTCAATTAAGTTGGCTTAAAAAACCACTGAAGTACAAGTGCTATTGGGTGAAACTGTTGTTCAAGGTTCACCTTTGCAAGGCTGGAATAGGATGTTGATATCTAATCACTCAGCATAGCCTACGTAAAGTAGGGTACACAAGATTTTAAGATACTAATTTTCACTCCCTTAATGGTTCATTAAGTTTATCCAGTGAGCAGCTGATCCTTAGAGATCAAATGATTCCAAGATGAGTCCCCAGTCTGTGAAGAGTTATCTCATCTCAGTTTTTTTATATATTCGTTCATGGGATGTGGGCGTCACTGGCTAGGCCAGCATTTATTACCCATCACTAATTGCCCTTGTTCAGAGGGCAGTTAAGAGTCAACCACATTACTGTGGGTCTGGAGTTACATGTAGGCCAGGTAAGGGCAGTAGATTTCCTTCCCGGACATTAGTGAACCAGATGGGTTTTTACAACAATTGGCAATGGTTTTGTGGTCATCATCAGGCTTTTAATTCCAAATCATCTGCCATGGTGGGATTCGAACTCAGGTCCCCAGCGCATTACTCTGGGTTTCTAGAATACTAGTCCAGTGACAATGCCACTCTGCCCCTATCAGATGTATGCTTTAATTGGCTCCAGTGTTCCTGGGTTATGATGGGGAAAATCAGTCAGGGTTTCTTCTCCTGATTAACATCCAGCAATTCCGGCTCAAGGGAAGACAGGGCTGGGTTAAAATATAATGCTCTCTGGATCAAATTGGCTGCTGATAGTCACTGGCAAAGCTGGCCAATAATGGGCACTGGAGGGTGCTTATGAAACTCATACCCCAGCAAGGAGCGTCAGGCGCATCCCCCCCTCTGAAGGAGGAAAAACTCAAAATGCTTATTTCCTTTGGTACTTGTTTCAAAAAGCAAACACAAGTTAAGGAAATATTAAAAATACAGGCATGTCCGATGCTGTAGGCTGGGGCATAAGACATTTTGTAGATGGATGTTACTTACTAATCAAAACAATGAAGTATTCTCAATTTTTGTTTTGGCAATCTATTTACAGAACTGAAAGAGTAAACACTTTGGGGCCCTTTTTTCTAGAAAGAAGATCAAGATCATTAAAATTATTAAGTACACTGATAGGGTAGACTTGAAGAACATGTTTTTATTTGTGCGGAAAACCAAAACTAGGGGTTATGACTATAAGATAGTAATAAATCCAATAAATAATTCAAGAGAAACTTCTTTATTCAGAGTGGTGAGAATGTGGAACTTGCTACCAAATAAAATAGTTGAGGCAAATAGCATGGATGTATTTAAGGGGAAGTTAGATAATTACAGAGAAAGGAATAGAGGCTTTAGTGAAAGGGTGAGATGAAGTCAGGCTCATGTAGAGCATAAACACCAGCATAGATCTGTTGGGCCAAAGAGTTGGTTTCTGTGCTGTAAGTTCTATGTTAATGACATGAATTTGAATTTGGAACGTCAGAGGGCTCCCCTCTCCTACTGAGAGGTCAAAAACCCGTGGTCTATTTCCAGAAGCACACAGTTGGTATTGCTTCTCATTGAGACCTATCTGAACGCTCTAAGCCAGAACTGGGTGAATCATCTTTTTTCCCCTCTCCTCCCTTTTCCTCCTTAGAAGCTGAAAAGTGACGATATTGAACTGCAAGAACTGCCTCATCGCAATTGATGAAGAGACTGGGTTACAGTAAGGTAAGAATGGACAGAAAGAAAACCAACAAGATGTCAGGAGAAGTACAGCTGTCTTAATTTTCAGACTCTGGCCAGCACTACAACTGCCATTCAGGAAAAGGAAGAGGAATTAAAAGTGAGACCAGCTAAGCAGCTAAGTAAAACAAGACCAACAGAGTGTGAGATTATTGTAATACATATGACTTGTGGACAGTTTCTTCTCTAATAAGTTATCACTATGGTGATTTGTCCACCAAAAACTAGCTGCAGATATTAAGGAGGGAATGGATGGACTAGTACAAAGAGAAAGACAGAGTCAGTTTAATTTAAACAGAACAAAGAAACTTAGAGAAAGAGACAGTGCGATTGTGTATTTTGAGTGATTAAAAAAGGGAGAGAGTTCACTAAATGGATTTGTGCAAGTCAATAAGTAGACAATTAATGCTAATCAAATGGTGTTAGTTTTGCAAATAATTGAAAATGTTTTTGGCATGAATTGGGTTGGTACAGAAGAAATGGGCTACATTTAAACAGGCTCAGAAAGACTATTACTTAATATGGAGCAGAAATTGCCATTTAGAATAGATATCAAAGGAAAGGGAAAAAGGCTTTATGGAAGAGCAGATGGCCCTGTAGCATTGCTTGAAGAGCAGGATATGTTGTTTTGCAAGGAAAGATGTATTTTACAAAGCATAATGCTGACGCCAAGAAAGAGCTTTATGTATCATAACCATCTCATCCCTTAAATACCACAATGTCTAATTGCTGTAAATAGGCACAATCCAAGGTCACTTAGAGGGCAAAGGAGCAATTTGAACTGTTTAGCAAATATCGGCAGCATGAGAATTTAAAGCAAAGCAATGACTTGCCATTGATTTTCCAATCTGCTCCCATCTTCCTGCCACTGGTTTAATAGGTGGCTATAGTGTCCACCCCATTGAGCTGAGAATCTCATGAATACATTTCACTCAGGTTTCTATTACACAGGTAAAATGGCAAAGCCATTTTTATGGCCTACTGGGCCAATCTAGTAAGGCTGTTGGTCAAAAAATAAAGGCTGTCAAAGATAAGTGAAAGAATTGTTTTGTTGGGATGAGGAAGATTGCTACTCCAGCTACCACCACTACACTGGACCCACACCCTAGGACTTACCTTTTGGTCTCCAGGCTGCCCAGAATTGTGCTGGCCCACGTCCAGAAAGCTGTGTTGGAAAGTACATTTGAGGCAGCCAGCTCACATGTTCTGTGAGCGAGGTTCATCTCTCAGAATGGTTCAGGCCATATGCCCCCTATGTGTTCTGCCAGTCAACCACCTAAATGATAAACTACCCACTTCATTGGTGTTTTGGAGATTAGCAGCTTTTTAAAAATCCCTGGCTCCTCCTCAGCATTAAGGAAACCGCGAGAAATGACTAGCTTTGTTTCTATTAAGGCACAGAAATTTGCGAGCATGACAAAAGTGTGATACTTCAAGTGCAATGATGTATCCGAAAGCTTGTACTTTGATTGAAAGAGAAGCAGAGCTTGGACAATAGTCAGGATGAAAGACTGGGTCATGTATAAATCCAGGAAAAGTAAACAAAATCAGAGAACAAATGAAGAAAGAAGTGAAGCCTACAATTGGGTGCCTATCGAGGAAAGGATCAAAAATAAGATTTTTGGGTTCGGGATAAATTTTCAGCATTCTGGAAATCACTATAATTGTCAAATCTTATTGAAAAAAAGAGACATATTGTCGAAGCTTTAGGACAGATTTGCAAGAATACCAAATCTCAAAGGGAACGACAATTTGTCTCTTTGTTCAGCAATACTCAAGTTCTGTACTACTAAGCGACTAGTTGTGAAATCACACCTTTAAAAAACTGGGTATGTTACATGCAATCCTCCAGCTCTAAAATGTTGCAGTGGTTTTTGTTGATGCTAGAAAATAGCTCTAAGCTGAATTCTGGAAGCTCAGTAGAAGAATTACTTGCACAGAATTCCACTCGTGCATTCTGGAACTTGTAATCTCCCAAATTCGTTCAGCTGCTGATGATGCCTGTGGAAAGCCTCATGTCCTCAAGCTGCAAGCTGGGAGCAGGGTTCCAATTGAAAATATTGGTATGAATTGCTTCAAGCACAGAAAAGGTAACTATTTAGGTAGGCTTAATTCTTTTGTGAACTTTGTAACATTTCATGTTTCTGTTCTGTTAGAAATATTAGTTCTAGTATTAATTCCTCACCTTAGTGAGCAAACAAGATAGTAGGCAAAATATTGTTTATCCTGCTTTTCAACTGCTGATCCTTGATTTGTGTTTTTCATTCCTGTTTGCTACTTATTGGTTTGTACCTGTTTCACTTCTCTCCTCCACCCCCCAACCCATACCCCCAATCAGCCCTATCCTAGACTTGAACTCATGTCTTTCCCTAGTTTCTCCAGCATCACTTATCTTGCCTATGAGACCCTGCTCCCTTCACCCCATTCCCACAGAACTGCTGACCACCCAACTTCATTCACTGGCCCCCATGTTCACTGACTTTCTAAATAGTTCCCTCCCTCGTTTCATAATCCTCTCTTCAAAGCCTTCCATTCTTGCAGTCATCCAGCCCATCTCCAACATCCCTTTCCTCTCCACAGTCCATGAATTTGTTGTCATCTACTAGAGAACTTTGTTACAACTCAGTGTTTGAACCTCTCCAATCAGGCTTTCACACTTGTCACAGCATTGAAGTAGCCCTTATCAAAGTCACAATACACCTCTGTGACTATGAATGATGCACAATCTGTCATTATCTCTCTCCCCGTAGTCTTTACATGACGAATGTACCATCTTCCTCCAACACTTCTTCTTTGTTCTCCAGCTAAGTGGGTCTGCCCTCACTTGATTCCCTATTACAGCCTACCCAGTTGTTGACAAATTATATTTAGCAATGTCTCCTCTTCCCATCTATTGCACTGTGACCACTGGATTTCTCCAAGGATCCATCCTTAACCCACGTTTCCTTCCTTATCTACATGCTACATCATAATATAAAGGCGTGGGAACATTTTGCACACATGCTGATAACCTTGGTTCTCCCTTCCCACTGCCCTTCCCAAGCCTTGCACAGCCTGTGCTGTCAGACAACTTGTCCAATATCCAGTCTTGGATGAACTGTAATTTCTTCCAGCTAAACATTGGGAAGATCAAAGCCATTGGTTCAGAAATTCCATCAAAAAAATACCATAAATTTGAGTGCTGTGCTCCTTGTTTTGTTATGTCCTGCCACATCCAGTCATGAATGGTGGTGGACAATTAAACAACACACTGGAGGCAGAGGCTCCACAAATATCCCAATGATGGAGGAGCCCAACACATCAGTGCAAAAAGATAAGGCTGAAGCATTTGCTACAATCTTCACCTGGAAGCATCGAGTGGATGATCCATCTCGGCCTCCTCCTGAGGTCCCCAGCATCACAGATGCCAGTCTTCAGTCAATTCGATTCACTCCATTTAATATCAAGAAACGGCTGAATGCACTGGATACTTCAAAGGGTATGGGCCCTGACAACATTCCGGCAATAGTACTGAAGACTTGTGTTCCAGAACTGGCCATACTCCTAGCCAAGCCATTCCAGTACAGCTACAACACTGGCATCGATCTGGATATGTGGAAAATTGCCCAGGTTTGCCATGTACACAAAAAGCAGGACAAATCCAACCTGGCCAATTACCGCCCCATCAGCCTACTCTTGATCATCAGTAAAGTAATGAAAGGGGTCATCAACAGTGCTATCAAACGGCAATTGCTTAGCAATAATCTGCTCACTGATGCCCAGTTTGGGTTCAGCCAGGGCTACTCATTACAGCCTTGGTTCAAACATGGAGAAAAGAGCTGAACTCCTGAGGTGAGATGAGAGTGACTGCCCTTGACATCAAGGCCGCATTTGACAGACTGTGGAAACAAGGAGCCCGAACGAAACTGGAGTCAATGAGAATCAGGAGGAAAACTCTCCACTGGTTGGAGTCATACCTAGCACAAAGGAAGATGGTTGTGGTTGTTGGAGGTCAGTCATCTCAGCTCCAGGACATCATTGCAGGAGTTCCTCAGAGTAGTGTCCTCGGCCCAACCATCTTCAGCTGCTTCATCAATGACCTTCCTTCCATCATAAGGTCAGAAGTGGAGATGTTCGCTGATAATTGCACAATGTTCAGCACCATTTGCGACTCCTCAGATACTGAAGCTGTCCATGTTGAAATGCAGCAAGACCTGGACAATATCCAGGCTTGGGCTGACAAGTGGCAACATTCACGCCACACAAGTGTCAGGCAATGACTAGCTCCAACAAGAGAGAATCTAACCATTGCCCCTTGATGTTCATTGGCATTACCATCACTGAATTCCCCATTATCAACATCCTTGGGGGTTACAATTGACCAAAAACTGAACTAGACTAGCCATATAAATACTGTGGCTACAAAAGCAGGTCAGGGGCTAGGAATCCTGCGACGAATAACCCACATCCTGATTCCCCAAAGCCTGTCCACCATCTACAAGGCACAAGTCAGGAGTGTGATGGAACACTCCCCACTTGTTTGGATGAGTGCAGCTCCCAAAACACTCAAGAAGCTTGACACCGTCCAGGACAAAACAGCTTTCTTTGGCACGACATCCACAAATGTCACTCACTTCACCACCGACGAATAGTAGCAGTAGTGTATACCATCTACAAGATGCACTGCAGGAATTCAGCAAGGCTCCTTAAACAGTGCCTTCCAAACCCATGACCACTACCATCTAGAAGGGCAAGGGCAGCAGATAGATGGGAACATCACCACCTAGAAGTTCCCCTCCAAGCCACTCACCATCCTGACTTGGAAATATATCGCTGTACCTTCACAGTCGCTGGGTCAAAATCCTGGAATTCCCTCCCTAACAGCACTATGGGTGTACCTACACTACATGGACTGCAGCGGTTCAAGAAGGCAGCTCCTCACCACCTTCTCAAGGGCAACTAAGGATGGGCAATAACTGCTGGCCCAGCCAGCGATGCCCACATCCCATGAATGAATTTTTAAAAAATGTAGTCGGGGTCTAGACCAGCACCAGCACCCGCATTTGTATTTGTCTTTGGATTTGAAATCCCGCAAGAGCTCCTGATTTATGTTATGATCCTAGGCCAGACCCCCAAGTTGTTGCTTGCTGTTTTGTGCCTGTGTTTACTGCTGTCCAGTTTCTAGGTCTGTATCTCAGCTTGTATCTGCGGCTCCCACAATGTTCCGACATCTTGGGGAGTCTTAATTCTTTTGCTTTTGTCCTCCCTTCGAAGATCTCTTTTGTTGTCAGCCCAGTATCTTTTTAAGGTCTGATGGATCTTTTACTCACTGCCACCATGTTTCATTGTGTGGTCGGGATCTAGTCAGGGGTTTTGGGGGTTGTCTATTCTCCCAAAGTATGCTGCTCAAGTCAGCAGTTTCCCAAAACCATTACGTTTTATTAACAGTAAGTATTTACACATTTGGACCTCTACACGAGGTCGGAACTTCTCCTCCTTCCAGATTTTTCTTACTTCTCAGTCAGTGATCTGACATCATTATTACATCAGTATCACGTATGCTCCTGATATTAACCCTTTATTCTACACTCCCTGATCCCCCACCGATAAATTCGCACCACAACTTGCTAGAAAGGTAATTGGAATATACTGCAGGGTGTAGCAATGGATCAGGAACAACACAACTAATGATCACTGCATATCCAAGGTACCGAGGTCTGCCAGATAACAAGGAGCAGGATAACAAGTTATTGAATGATTCCACAACAGTAAAAGAGCCAATCAATTCGTCTAAGTTTTCCTTTTTCATAGTTTAAGAACTGATTGGTGTAAATGGAGCTATTTATTTCTTATTTTGTGATTAATTCTTGTTGTTTATATTTGGGATGGTGTAAAGGGGCACAAGTCTGACATTGCTGTTTCGAATCTACTTTCACTTCTGACAGTCTGCTTATCAGTAAACCTATGGTTGCTTCATTTTAAATAATATGACATTAAAGAAAGACAGATTTAATAGAATAGTACTGAAACTTTTATCTTCTCCACACATTTTTTAAATAAATCTTTACAATCCCTCAACATTTAATCAGGTTGTTCATAAATAGGTGCATTTGAGTGTAACTTTCCACAACATTTTAGACCCAGGGAATGTTATTTAATGGGAACTTCATGCAAACTATTTCAGAACATGCAGAGCAGTTGAATAGTCACTGATTCTGAACCCTCCAGCAACTTTTTCCAATGGTCAAAGTGGCTGTGACAATGACTGTGGTGTCAATTCACAAACTTGATCCCACCATAGGTTTTAATGGAGAAAGACCTGTGATAATTAGCTGTTCAACATTCTTGAGGTGAGGTTCTCCTTAGAGCAGTGCAAAAAGTTTCAGCAAATTAAGGTGTGTTTTATGTAATGGCATAAATCACATGCCATAATTTCCTGGAATTTCTACACAACAATTTACTGTCTTAAATTCACCGACTTTCCACAACCTCTATGTGCTGCTCAGCCTAGTAGAGAGAGCAATGCGAGAACAAATACATTCTTTAAAAATCAAGGAGTGATATCACAGAACAGTAGATGGATGACTGGTTGTTCAGAGTCCCTGCAGGTAAGGACAGCATACCTGAAGGAGTTTGGGAACAGAGCAGCAGAGCGCAAATGTCGGACAGCAAGACCAAAAAAAAATAAAATGCCAGCACAAATGAAGGTGTGAATTTATATATATTTCAGAAGTCTTTAGTTCATTTCTGCTTATCATTGAAAGTATAAATTGAAATTAAAGCAGTGTTGGAAGGAAATTCCTTTCTTTCTAACATTACACATGCACATAGCCTGCTTGCATGTAAAAAAGGCCAGCAATGCTCTGACTTTCATGAAGTAGCTTCCTAAAGAGGAAGTGTCAGCCTTGGCTGGTTTAGTGGTAGTGCACTCATGTCTAAGTCATTGGGTCATGGGTTCAATTCCAAAATGTGAGAACATGACCTAAGCTGACACTTCATGAAGCACTGAAGGACTACTGCATTGTTGGAGGGGCCATTTTTCAGATGAGAATTCAAACTACCGACCTGACATGAACATAAAAGATAACATGGCACTATTGGAAGAGCAGGAGAGCTGTTTTAACCAGCATTCATCTCTCAACCAAAAACAGCTTGTATCGTTGCTTTTAGATACATTTTGTACCTAAAATGTTGAACCTTTTTTTACTCCTTAGAAAGCTACAGGCACTGAACTTTTCATTGAAGCAATCTGCTAGTCCTCAACTGGACCTTGGTGGGATTGGAAAACGGAGATTAGATTGAATTTAGCAGCACTGAACATGCATGGAAACCCATGTGGCTTCAGCACCAAGGTAATGTTTACATGCACATAAGATATCTGAGGCACTGGTCTAATGGACAGATCACTTTCCCACTTCCCATATGCCTCGTACACTGCCATTCTATATGTCAACAAGTTTCTTCTCCCTGCCAATGCATTGTTACCATCCTTGCCTGTGTACCTGTTGTGCCTGGACATATCTGTCTTTGTAAACCAGTATTAACCACTTCTGACCTAGCTGTTATACAAACAAACAGTGGGTGCTATTAGAAGGCAATGTAGATCCCAACACTTTGTTACCTTATTCTTAACAGACTGATTTCTATCTGGGATATCCCATTTTTTCTCCTCCTTCAAAACTGATCACTTGTCACTTGATAGGTCTCCCATGGGTTAGATTTACCTCAATGATCTACCCTCACAAGCAATAGCTGTTAAAGATGAATGTTTCCCAGGCTTTCCCCAAGGTAATAAAACAACTTACATTTATATAGCACTTTTAACGTAATAAAACATCCCAAAATGCTTCACAGGAGCATTATTAAATGAGAGAGGGGTGACAGATAAACTAACCCTCTTCATCCTTCTCACTATGTCTGCAGCCTTTGACATGGTTGACCAAACCATTCTTGACCAACATTTCTCCACTGTCATCCAGCTCAGTGGGACTGCTCTTAACTGGTTGCATTCTTATCTATCAAATCATAGCCAGAGTTTCACTTGCAAAGGGATTTCTTCCTGCTCCCACACCGTTACCTCTGGTGTCCCCCGAGGATCTATCCCTGGCCCCCTCATATTTCTCATCTACATGCTGTCCCAAAGTGACTTTATCTAAAGGCACAGTGTACATGTACACTGACAACACCAGGCTCTACCTCACCGCCACCTCCCTCTACTCCTCCACTGTTGCTAAATTACTGTAAATCCAGTACTGGATAAGCATAATTGCTCCAATTAAACATTGGGAAGACTGGAGCCATTGTTTTCAGACTACACTCCAAACTCCGTTTCCAAGCCACCGACTAAACCCAGACCGTTCACAAGCTTGATGTTATATTTGACCCCAAGATGAACTTCTGACCACATATTCATGCCACCCTCAGGACCGCCTATTTCCACCTCCATAATATCACTGACTTTGACCCTGCCTCAGCCCATCCGCTACTAAAACCCTCATTCATACCTTTGTTACCTCTAGACTTCATTATTTCAATGCACAGCTGGCTTGGTCTCCCATATTCTGCCCCCCGTAAACTTGAGGCTTTCCTAAACACAGCTGCCCACGTCTTACCTCTCACTAAGTCCCATTTACTTATCACCCCTGTGCTTGCTGACCTACTGGCTCCTGGTCAAGCAATATCTTGATTTTAAAAGTCTTGTCCTCATTTTCAAATCCCTCCATAGCCTCAGCCCTCCCTACCCCTGCAGTATTCTCAAGATCCACAACCCTTTGAGATATCTGGACACCTCTAATTCTGGCCTTTTGAGCATCTTCAATTTTAATTGCTCTATTGGTGGCCTTGCTTTCAGTTGCCTGGACCGTAAGTCCTGCAATTCCCTTATACACATCTCCACCTCTCTACGTCGCTTTCCTCCTTTTAAGATACTCCTTAAAACCTCCTTGAGCAAGCTTTGGTCATCTGTCCTAATATCTTCTTATGACCCTAGCGTCAAATTTTGTTTTATGATGTTCCAGTGAAATGCCTTGGGACATTTCATTATGTTAAATGCACCACATAAATAGAAGTTATTGTTGCCACAGTCTGGTAGAATGCCATATAAGAACCACTTCAGTATTGTGGCAGGGATGGAAACTTAATTGGAGGGATTCAAACACGGAGCTCCAGGGAAGATGGACACAGATTTGGGAGACAACAACATGTTCAAGGACTTTGGAGGGGTCCGGTTTTTACATTTATAAATTGCCCAAGTTGTTACATCTGCTATTGTTTACCTACATTGTGTGAAGGATCCAAATGAGAAAGAAACGTAATCCTGGACAGAGTGAAGTCTTCATCCTAGCATGCTGTAAACATTAATGACACGGCAAATGCCACTCATTATAATTTAAATATACAACTCATTTTAATGCCACGTCACAGCTCCACAATGTTAAATAGGTTTGTGACCTATGTTACTCCTAACACTTTTCATTTTTTCCATTGTTGACAGCTTTTGTTGCTGCAATTGTTTATTGTAAAATCATAAAGCCAGAAGATAAACACTGATGAGGATGGCCATTTAGCCCATTTTCTTTAGCTCAGCTGACCAAGATAAACTTGCAGTCTTCCTCATCGCTGCATCCAGCAGTTTAGTTAATGACTCTAGATTTTTCCTTCTGCCCTGTTAGGAAATGCATTGTATGTACTGTATACATCAGGATAAAGCTACAGCCCGAGAAGTGGATATTGCTTGCAACTATTAATCTGTGCCCTGCCTAGTCTTAGTCAAGCACTGAAGAAGTGGGCAACTATACTAGACAGTCCAGGACATTCATCTGACTGGAAATTTCCAGGCATGTACATATAAAATGATGCAATTTGATGGATTCCCCTGTTCTATTATGTTTAATTGATATATTTATGTTTGCTGCAGGGCACAGCATAATTGATGAAGGAAGGATTCCCAATTATATTCAGGCAAGGTGAACATCTCACGCATCGCAGTTACTGGGGTCCAAATTGAACATAACATCAATTCTGGCTTTTATGAGGTCAGTAGACTGGAAAGAACTGTTGGTTGAAAAGGGAAAAAAATGCAAGGCTATGGTGAAAGAGCAGAGGAGTGGCTCTAATTGGATAGCTCTTTCATACACAGCACAGGCTCAATGGACCAATTGATTACATTTTTTTTTAATTCTTTCACAGGGTGTGGGCATTGCTGGTTAGGCCAGCATTTTTATTGCCCGAACCTAATTGCCCATGAGAAGGTGGTGCTAAGCTGCCTTTTTGAACTGCTGCAGCTTATGTGGTGTAGGTACACCCATGGTGCTGTTTGGGAGGAAGTTCCACAATTTTGACCCAGCGGCAATGATGGTGGTATAGTTCCAAGTCAGGATGGTGCATAGCTTGGAGGAGAACATGCAGGTGGTGGTGTTCCCATGCATCTGCTGCCTTTGTGCTTCTAGGTGGTAGAGATTGCGGGTTTGCAAGGTTCTGTCGAAGGAGTCTTGGTGAGTTGCCGCAATGCATCTTGCAGATGGTACACATTGCTGCTACTGTGTGTTGATGTTGAAGTGGTGGATGGGGTGCCAATCAAATGGGCTGCTTTGTCTTGGATGGTGTCGAGTTTCTTGTGTGTTGCTGCTTGCAACTGTTTAATCTGTGCACTCAGCCAGGCAAGTAGAAATTATTCCATTACACTGCTGACTTGTGCCTTGTAGATGGGCAGACATTGGGGAGTGAGTTGCTCGCTGAAGAATTCCCAGTTTCTAACCTGCTCTTGTAGCCACAGTATAAGACTGATCCAGTTCAGTTTATGGTCATTGTTAACTCCCAGGATGTTGATAGTGGGATATTCAGCATTGAAGGGGAGATGGTTGGATTCTCTCTTGTCGGAGATGGTTATGGCCTAGCACTTGTGTGGCGCAAATGTTACTTGCCATTTATCAGCCCAAGCCTGGATATTGTCCAGGTCTTGCTGTATATGGGCACGCACTGTTTCAGTATCTGAGGAGTTGCAAATCGTGCTCTAGATTATGCAATCAACAGCACTTCTGACATTATGATGGAGGGAAGGTCATTGATGAATTAGTTGAAGATGGTTGGCCCTAAGACACCACACTGAGGAACCCCTGCAGTGATGTCATTGAAGTCCCCCACCAAAGTACATTCTGTGTCCTAGCTACTGTCAGTGCTTCCTCCAAGTGGTGTTCAACATGGAGGTATACTGATTCATCAGCTGGGGGTGGGGTTGGGGGGGGAGGGGGGGTCTCATGTCGTCGGTAGTAATCAGCAGGAGGTTTCCTTGCCCATTTTTGGCCTGATGCCATGAGACTTCATGGGGTCCAGAGTCGATGTTGGGAATTCCCAGGGCAACTTTCTCCTGACTGTTTACTACTGTGCTGCCAGCTCTGGGGGGTGGGGGGGGGGGGGGGGGTGTTTGGAACATTGTCTGTAAGTTATGATTCCGTGAGGATGACTATGTCAGGCTGTTGTTCGACTAGTCTGTGGGACAGCTCCCAATTTTAGCACAGGCCCCGAGGTGTTAGTAAGGAGGGTCGTCAGTGCTAAGTTTGCCATTGTGATTTCCGGAGCCTACGCTAATGTTGAGTGATCCGTCCAGTTTCATTGACTGCTTTGTAGCAGTTTGATAGGCCATTTAAGAGTCAACCACATTGCTGTGAGTCACACATAGGCCAGACCATGTCCCAAGACTACCAATGTCTATACCAAGACTATTACCAGATTTATTAACTGAGTTTAAATTCCACCAGCTGCCAAGGTAGGATTCTAACCCATATCCCCAGAGCATTAGCCTGGGCCTCTGAATTACTAGGCCAGTGACATTACCACTATGCCACCACCTTTTTCTCTCTTTCCCCCCCACCCACAAACTGGATGTAGGATTCTATGATTCTAGACACTCACTATGTCCCTGTTACCTTTCCCTTTTATCATGGTCTCTGCTTCCTCTGAACAGCTGATCAACGCACATGTATCAACAAAGCAAGATTGAGAAGCTAAATTGATGAGTTGCATAAGAATTTCGAGGCCTAGCATTGAGGGTCCCCTCAACTTGGGAGACCCTGAATCAGTGGAATTGACAGATTATCTTAAGCCAGTCCTTAGGAATGTAGGCAAAACAAATTAAATGATATACACTTTTAAAATAGTAAAACTCCCGCACAGCCACTGGTGCACAAATTGTAGGGGTTTTGGGACTTGGTCCCGCTGAAAATGTTCCAATCTTTACATTAAAAATAATTCATTCTGATCTACTTAATACATTTTTATATTTCGCTATTGGTAGATGTTTAATCTAAAACTATGGAAAAACAAGACAGACTGTTGCTGATGATCCCACAGTATTCACCTCCATTCACAACTCTTGGAAAAGCCTGTACCAGTCTAGCGCAGGACCTAGAGATCATCCAGGTTTGGGCTGACAAGGAACATAGTGACCATTTCCAAAATATAAGTCCCCTGAACTTCAACAGCACTACTTTCGCTGAATCATCCATCATCATCCCAGAGGAGGGGGTAGGGTGGGGAAGGTCACCACCAACCAGAAGCGTAATTGGTCCAGCCTTATCAACAATGTAACAAAAAGCTATATACTCCTAACAAGTGGCTGACCTTCTGACTCCTCAAAGACCCTGCATTATCTCCAGCACTCAAGCCAAGGCTGCAATGCAACACTCACCACTTACCTTGAGGTTGCAGCTGCAACAACATTCAAGCGGCTCAAAATCATGTGGGACAGAGTAGTTTTCTTGGTTGTTGCCACTGACCCAATATCCACCCCCTTTATTTATCTTTCATTTCCAGCCAACCTGTCTCTCTTGCAGGCCCCTTGGTATTTTTCATCCTCCCTAGGCCTATGTTGGCTTCTTACACCCTCCTTATCCCTTTTACCCTGTGGCATCTTTTACCCTCTTTTAGTTTGTGCTGACACATTTCACCCCTTTCCCGGCTTCTCTCTGTTCCCTCACAGTACTGTGGGTGTACCTAGACCAAGTGGACAGCAGCGGTTCAAGAAGGCAGCTCACCACCACCTTCTGAAGGGCAATTAGGGATGGGCAATAAATAAATGCTGGCCTTGCCAGCAACATCCACATCCTGTAAATGAATAAAAAAAGCTACCACTTTCCTTGCCCTTTTCTTGCAATTCAAGCATGTTTCACCTTCTTTGCCCCCGGTTCTTGATGCCACTCTTGATTGATTACCACAGTGGAGGACTAAGACCGATAGGTTTAAGTAAAGAAAGCAGGCAAAGGGCAGCAAACGGATTTGAGGTAGAGATCAGCCATGTATCCTGGACACCGAAAAAGACTTAAGTGGCTAAATAGCTATTCATGTTCTGTAATGACAAATTAAATCAGCACAAATTCAAATCTGTTCAACTGCAACGTTGGCTATTATGAAATAAGGGGTTGTATAAGCAACAAGTACCTTACCTGCTATCGTGTACTTAAGGTCTGATGCTCATAGGAAACAGAAAGGGATTCAAATGTCAATCAGAAGTTCAAGCAAAGGAAATGTTTGACAGCGTTTTATCCATCCCCTGCTTGATGCTTTCATGTTTGTTTCACAGGAAAGATGCAAACGAGGACAATAATTTCCTGTATGGCAGGGGAGAGATCTTGAGTGTGTGTTTTGTATGTTGCTGTTCCGGGCAGTCAGCTCTCTCTCTCTCTCTCTCTGTGTGTGTGCACCACCACCCCCAACTACTCCCCATCCTCCTCCTCCTCTCCCCTCCCTCTCTTTCTCTCTCCCCCTCCCTCCCTCCCTCTCTTTCTCTCTCCCTCCCTCCCTCTCTCTCAGCTGTTCTCCCTCCCTCCTTCCTCTGGCAAAATTCACTTCCGTCACATCATGGCGACACGGATTGTACAGGAGGCGAGCAGACTGGATTTAACAGCTGAGGACAGAGAGGTAAAGGCGAGAGGATGGCGGGGAGGAGGGCAGCGCGGGGGTCCTCATGCTGCAAAGTCTGGAGGGGGGGAGGGGGGAGCCCGGGGTTGGGAGGGGGGGGGGGGGCGGGTGGTGGTGGGGGAGAACCCGGGGAGTTAGCGCCGGCTCCACATGGAGCAAAACGTCAAGAAAACACACACCGGGGGGGTGGGGGGGGAATGCTACAAAGCGCGTTTGTTCCGGGGTTGATAGATACACCATTTAAACATGAAGCATAAACAAATAAATAAACCCAGCCACCCAGCAACCCGGCCACCCAGCCACCCGGCCTCCTCCTCCTCCCCCGGGGGGGGGGGGGGGGGGGGGGAGCGAATGGAACTTCCAGCCCAGATCTTTTACAATAAGGTTCGTTGGAGAGAAAGGCCAGGACAAAACTGGCGCCTTGTGCGGAGGGTGAGGCCCGACATTGAGCGGGAGGCGGGATTTAACCGGAGCGGCCGCCAGGCGGGCGGGCGGGGTAAACCGGTCAGAGAGAGAGAGACAGAGTGACCAGTGAATGTGGAGAGGCTGGTGTCCGGAGAGCAGGTGTCCGCAGCCTCCCCGGAGGCAGGACAAATACAATCCCCCTTTCCCTTTAACCCCGCAGTCCAGTCAACTCACCTTCCTCAGAACCGGGTTATTGAGCAACATTTATACCTACCCCCGCCGCGCCACCTTGCCTGACGCAGGGTGCACGAGCTCGGTATCGGGGGCCTAAGAGTCTCACTGCGTAGCCTCTCCTTCGTGCCATTGGAACAACAACAACAACAAAAGTACACGCCAAGGTCCCTTCCCCAAACCTTCGCACAAGCAGATGGTTGTCCCGGGGGGGGGGGGGGGGGGTGGGGGTGCAGTTTGGCCGCTTTTTCTGCATTCGGGACGTGTGCCTAGGTCGGTCCGTCAGGCAGGGGGAGGGGGAGGGGGTTCTTTTTGTTCCTGCTTAACCCAGGTGGGCAGTCCAAAAGTACAGCGCCGGCCGGCCGGCCAGCTGGGGCATTGCCGCTTTATTTGAATGTGCCTTTTACAATGGGGGTTGGTAGGTTGATCCGACTGAGTTGCACGGCTGCAGATGGAACGTGGCCCGGGAATGACCGTTGCTGCAGATGGAACGTGGCCCGGGAATGACCGTTGCTGCAGATGGCTCGTGGCCCCGGGAGTGGGGGTGGGGGTGGTGGGGATTGGCCGGTGGTGTAGTTAGAACGTGGCCCCAGGAGAGGAGAGGGGAGGGGAGGTGGGGGGGGACTGACCGGGACCCCCGGCGGCCGGTGCGGCAGTGCCAGCGTGGGTGAGCACATGGGGGGATAACAGAGGGGGCAAAGCTGCGAGTTAACGGAGGACATCCTGGACCTCGGCAGATAACCCCCCCCCCCCCCCACCCGCAACTCAAAACACACGTTTTTTTTTGGTGGAGGAAGAGGGAAAGTGCGCACTTAGGCAGAAGATAAATAAATACGCATGCAGGTTTAAATTTGGTGATGGTATAAGTATTGGCGGGGGGGGGCGATTGCAGTAAAGGCGTGCGAATGTCAGGGTTTCTGCCACATCAGTGATTTTCATGTTCATGCTAAATTAATCACTTTAAAAGCGTTCCTTTTCTTTCGTTACCCTTTTATATTCTCTGCTGAACAGAGGTTTGGGTGTTAACATATGCTCCAGCACCAATTGTAGTTGAGAAACACAGTTACAAATGTTAGTGACACAGTGGCAGCAGGCGGAGTGCACGTGGAGAACATATCCCAGTTCAATAATGAATGCTGTGTGGGCTTTGGGGGCATAACGGTGCTGTGTACAGTGACACTGGCATTGGTGTTGTGATCTGATGCACACTGTCATCGCTGTAATTGGACCCTGGTTAGTTTACCTGATAAACAAGTATTCTATGAAATCCTTGCTCCTGTACCTGATTTTGAAGCAATGCAACCTGACACATTTGAGTTAGTCACTCCAGGCATGTGTATACTATTGGGGGGGCGGTGTAGGACAGGATGGGGATCTGGGAGTTATTCAAAATACTGATATCCACAGGTCCACAGCAGATCTTGAGGCTGCCTAGAGAGTAAATAGGATGTGTAGACATGAAAGTTCATTGTTATACTTTAAAATCAGCGAGTATTAATAGTCTTGCTTGTTATAGCCTAATTATATCCGTCGCAAATATTGCATGCCAGTGGCAGCTATTGGAGAACAGTGAAAGATTCTCATTTAGCCAACATGTTAGGTATCTTAATTCTACAGATATTTATTTGGATGCCCTGCCACATCATGTTTTTGTGTAAATGCACAATAAAAAATATTGTCTTAAGCAAAAGCATACGTTAGAGAGAGTGTCTGATTTTCCCCTGAGATGTTGCCACGAATACTGGAGAGAACTTCCAGGAGGAGAAGTGTCTGTGTGTATTTCTGTGTCAACCTGGATGGTAACTTGACAGGTCGGGAATCTGAAAAACATCCCAGTCTGTCAATACATGTCAGTTTCTGATCTGGAGCATAAGCAATAATTCTAGAAACATCCAGGTCATTCAGCACCTGTGGAGGGGACAGGTGAGTTGATGCTTTAGAGTGTACACCCTTTGTCAGAACAAGTTTTTTTCTTTTTGGTTCTATGGTGTCGTCTGACTTCTGCACGTGCGCACTTCCAGCCAGTGGATATGATCATGTGTGGAAACAGTTCCTCTCGCAGGCCAGTTATGCTGCTGCTGTTATCACTGTCCTATTAGGTGATCAGCATGGATGCATTAAAGGTGAAGTTAGATAAACATGATAGAGAAGGATATGGTGATGGTGTTAGATGAAGAGGGGTGGGAGGGGGACTTGTTTGCAGCATGGACCTAGTGGATGAAGCTGCTTGGTTCCAAGCTGTACTATCTATGTAATTGAGGTTGGGCGTAATCAGGGACTCAAGACCTGCGTTCATGTCACAAAATCTGTTTAGCCACTGAGCTATCCTTAATGCACTGATAGCACAGAACAAAACCTACAAAGAACTGCAGTTTCATTTCATATGAATACATTTCTTAACTGCTTTTTCCCTGGATTACTGATTGCTCGCTGGCTGTTATAGATTGGGCCTGCCTCTTCTTGATCCTGCATGAGCTCAGCCTGTGCTCAGCAGTTGTGGGACTTGTCTCGACAAACCACAGAGTCTGACCAAGGGATATAGAAGAAGTAAAGAAAGCTTAAGCAATCCTGTGCCTCCGAGCTCTGTGTCGTGGGTGTTGAGGTGTGCAGCAGTGTAGTGTGGGCAGAAAGCACCAGGCCCGTTGACTGTCCTTTTAATTGACCCATCTTTCTGATCCAGACAGGATCAGAATCCAAGCTTGTAACTCATGAACAGAGGTTGGAGGAGGTGTAAGTGTGCACCTCTTAACTGTTAATTTCGAGGAGTTATCAAGAGGTGCACAAGTGCACTAAAAAGGGAGATCCGTGCTCCAAGGTAGATGTTCTTTCCTTGAATGTTGCCTGACTTACACGGTTGCTTGATAAGTTCAGATACTTTCACACCTGTTGACAGTTCAAGTTGGCATCCAGTCAAACCATTTATGAACTATACAGTAATTGGTTGAGACTTGCGTATAAAAGAGTTTCGGGTGAGGTGTGTTGCTGGCATTAGTTCAGGTGAGCCATTCTAATGTCTGAATCATAAAAGTAGGTGAGCAAATGTTCATGCTAGTACTGTAGCAGTTGACATTTCTCATCACATAACTAGATAACAATTAGAAAAAAAGGAATAAAAGTGACGTGAACGGGTGTTCTTACTTGTGCAATTCCTGAAGGATTAAGCTATCATCTGGTTCTCAGAAGAGTGTTGTAAGATTTTCCAACATATTTATAGGCATAATTGTACACATACTGTTAAGACAATATCATGGAACAGCAGTGACTACACTGAATCCCAAAATTGTGCTAATATCTGTGGTGCTAATGTGCAGTAGTTTGTTTTCAGTGATGTAAATTTCAAAATTCAAATGACTTGCAATGCTCTGATCATGTTCTGCTATGAAATAGTGACAGTGTAACCCCAATATTTCTAAGCAAAGGCATGATTCCATCTTACCTGACTGGGATATGAAGCAAACTGTGTTTCTACGAGCTGATGTGTACGCAGTTGATAATTTAAGGACATAATCTGAATTTCAGTTGGTAGCATGCTCTTGATGTAGATGTACTTTCAAGCTCCAATTCAGGAACATGCTGGCATTCCATTTTGTACTGAAGGCCTACAGTTGACAGGTTCCTTGAACCATATTTCCAAAAAAGCCTCTGTAATTATTTGAAGACTTAAATAAGGTCACCTCAAGTTGAAGAAAATTAGCTCGCTTAGTTAACCTTCCTTTATTCACACCGTTATCTTGGCCTCCTGCCAATTCCTCATCTACACGCAGTCCCTTGGTGACACAATTCAGAGACATGATGTTGGTTTCCACGTGTATGCTGAAAACACTTGGCTCTATCTCACCACCACCTGTCCTGATCCTTCCACTGCCTCTGTTCTGTCAGCCTCCAGTTAAATGTTGGGAATGCCAAAACCATTGTCTTTGACTTTTTCACCATTAAAATTTGTTTCCTTGCTACAAATTCCATACCCCTCCTTGGACACCTACTCTGATTGGGACACTTTGCAACCTCAGGGTCTTATTTGATCTTGATCTGAGCTTCCAACTCTATATGCTCTCTGTTGTAAACACCATCTACTTCCACTGTTGTGAAGTTGCCCCTGCCTTAGCTCATCGACTGCTGAAGCAATCATCCATGCTGTAGTCACCATCAGATTCCATTATTCCAATGCCAGCCTTCCAACCTCCACAAACTTGAACTCCATCAACGTTCTGCTGCCCTTATCATAACCCGCATCACATCCCACTCACCCATCACCCCTGTGCTCAATGACCTACATTTGCTCCTGACCACCAATGCCCTGAATTTAAAATGCTCATCCTCGTGTTCAAGTTGCTCCATGGCCTCATCCCTTCTCAATCTGTGTAACCTCCTTCAGCCATACAGCACTCCAAAAGCTCTGCATTCCTCCGCTACTCTGGCCTTATGTACATCCCCCACTCCCTTCGCCCCACCATGGATAGCTGTGTCTTCAACTGTCTTGGCCCTAAGATCTAGAATTTCCTCCGGGTCTCACCATTACTCTTTCCTTTTGAGATTCTCTTTAAAACCTAGTTAATATCAAGCTTTCGGGCAATATTAGGAATGATGACTAATGCTTCAGTGTCTGCTTTTGTCTGATTACACTCTAAAGTGCCTTGGATTAAAGGTGCTTTATAAATGTAAGTTTATGTAAACTCCTGATGTCTGGAATAATCTTTGTTGCTTGTCACTGAATTCCCTTGCTGTTCATCCTATGATTTGGCAAAGAAAACTACACATAATACTCTAGATGTGGATCTGACCAGCACCTTATGCAGCAACCATGCAGAATTAATGTAGAACGCCTGTCTGTCTGCTTAGACAAATGCCTTCACCTAGACTTCTGTAGATTCATCCACCTGAACACCTTGGATATTGTTACTGATAATTAAGGTGCAGGATTGTGAAATTCCCTGGTATTTAAAGGGTAAAAAGTTCCCCTGCACTCTAGGTATATGTCAAGAACACAGATTGCAATATCATGTACTCCCAGATTCTGGGCACACAGTAGCGGGCTGGAGTGTGTAACTTTGTGAAGTGTGTTTATGATGTACACCACGAGGGTGCAGTGAAATGATTACCCTCAAGAATCTAAACTTGTCCTCCATTAATTGTTTTGGAGGGGTGGCGTGTAGTGAGGGGAGGGGAACCTTCATTATAGTAGCACCTGTTGAAATTTCAAATGCTTTTAGTTTGCTAATGTTAGCCTTTTATTAGCCTATGCGGTGTAGTCTTTACAATAAGCAATGTTTTAACAGTCAAAAACAGCTGGAAATGAACCGTAATTGGGGATGGGTAAATGTAAATAGCTGGTCAGATTAAGTTTAATTAATGGGATTACTACCTTGATTTCCTCACCCATGTTCTATTTTTAAAGAGAAGATTTATGCACATATATAACCCAGTGTTGCTTCATGTTTCTGCATTACCAGCTCAATATTTTATGTAACAGCTTGTGTTAACTCTGTTAAAAGCACCTCTCCCTGTCAAGTGATGTGAAAACAGTCTTACAGGCTGCAGTCCAACAGACACCAATCAATAAACAAGTTCTGCACCCACTGTGTGTATATTTCTATAAAATGAGTTAGGCTGTAATGGATTATCCCTAAATGATGATGTTTTAATATTTTGAAAAACAAATGAAGAACCTTTTTTATTCAGAGTTGTATTTAAACTCATTTAAATTACAGATCTCACAACTGGCGCATTACACAAGCTCGTGCATGTCATCAATCTGCATGAGGCAAGTGTCATACATCATTATGATGAGTCCATAGTACATTTAGAATCATACAATCAATATTACCAATCCACCTTGAATGTGCCAGCCTGGAGTACAGGTATTTGCGCTAATGTTAGAAACATGGAAAGATTTATGACTCAGGAGGTGGCCATTCAGCCCCTCATGTCTACACCGGCCAGAAGAAAAAAGCCACCCAGTCTAACCCACCTCCCCGGTCTTATTCCATAACCTCACAGGGTACCTCAAATGCATGTCCAGTTGTTTTTTTCCAATGTGATGAGTGTCCCATGCCTCAGCCACCCTTTCAGGCACAGAGTTCTAGAACCCCACCATCCTCTGGGTGAAAAAGAATTTACTCCTCAGCTCCCCTCTAATCCATAATTACTTTAAATCTATGCCCCCTGGTCATTGATCCCTCTGCTAATGGAACTAAGTCCTCTCCATCCACTGTATTGCAGCTCCTCATAATTTTATAGACCTTCCTTCCTCTTCCTCTGTTCCAAAGAAAACAACCCCAGCTTTCCAACCTTTCCTCAGAGCCAAAGTTCTCCATTCCTGGCAACATTATAAATCTCTGCAGTATTCCCTCTCGTGTGATCACATTCTTTCTGTAGTGCAATGGCCAGAACTCTATGTAGTATTCTAGCTGCAGTCTAATGAGTGTTTTGTACAGGTTGTGCTCCCCACTTTTTATACTATAGGCCTTGGACAATAAAGGAAAATATACCATATATGCCTTCTTGACCACCTTACCCACCTCTCCAGCTGCTTTAAGAGATCTGTAGAAATATACTTCAAGGTTCCTCTGTTCTAAACTTCTCTGAAATCCTTTGCCTTGTTTATCCTCCCCAAATGCCTTACCACGTACTTCTGTGGATTGAATTCCATTTCCACCTGTTCCAGTACATTGGCCTCTTCCTGCAATCTATAGCTACCTTCCTCACAATCAGCCACACGGCCAATTTTTGAATTATCTGCAAAATTCTTAATAGTGCTCCCCAAGTTTAAGTCTAAATCATTGATATATACCACTAACAGCAAGGGACCCAGTACTGAGCCCTGCAGAATCCCACTGGAAACATCCTTCCAGTCACGAAAATACTTGTTGATCATAATTGTTTGCTTTCTGCCACCAAGCCAATTTTGGACCTAAAGATTCTGAATGAAAAAATGCCCTCTCATCTCAGTCGTCAATGACCAACCACTTAACCTGAGGCTGTTCCCCATGTTCCAGATATTCCATCCAGAGGAAACAACTTCTCAGATTCTACCCTGTCAAGTCCTTTCAGAAGCTTGTATGTTTCAATGAGATCACCTCTCATTCTTCTAAACTCCAGAAAATATAGGCCCAATTTACTCAGACTCTCATCATTGAGCAACTCACTCATTCCAGGATCTAATCTGGTGAACCTTTGCTGTACCTCCTCAAAGAAAAGTATATCCTTCCTTCAATTATGGAGACCAAAATTACACACAGTATTTCAGGTATGGCCTCACCAAAGCTCCATACAAGTGTAGCAAGACTTCCTTGTTATTGTGCCCCAATCTCAATCACCTTGCAATAACGGCCAACATGCCATTTGCCTTCCTAATTGCTTGCTGTACCTTTTGTGAGACACACAAGTCCATCTGAATATCAACATAGAAAAGTATCATGCTTTTAAAAAATATTCCTTTTTTTTGTTCTTATTACCAAAATAACTTCACATTTCCCCATATTATACTCCATCTGCCACCTTGTTGCTTAACCTGCTGCAGATTTTTGCAGCCTTTTTGCGTCTTCCCCACATTCCTACCTATCTTCGTAATGTCAACAAACTTGAATAACATGACTCTCGGTCTCTTAATTAAGTCATTCATGTAGATTGTAAATAGCTGAGGCTCAAGCATTGATCCTTGCAGCATTCCCCTGTTACAGCTTGCCAACTTGAAAATGCCTCATTTATCCCCACTCTGCTTCCAGTCCGTTAACCAACCTCCATCCATGCTAATATGTTAGCCCTACTCCATGAGCCCTTATCTTGCATATTAATCTTTTTTGCGACACCTTATCGAATGTCTTTTGGAAATAATTCTTAAGTTAAGTTGGCTGCGAAGATCAAAATGTCAAAGTGATCTCTTTGGAGACGATCTGTATTATGTTTACACGGTCCTAATGGAGGTGCCCAAAACAGAATATATCTACTTGTTCAGTCTTAATGCCTGAATAATTTGTTTCAGGGATGTGGATTGAAACTTTGGGTGATTCACCTGACTCCCTAAACAACCCATTCAGCACCTGAAAAAGATTATGTTTCAAATCATTCCTTATGAGGTTAGTTTAAAGTTCTATCTTGGTGATTCTTTGAAAACTGTAAATTATTTTTAAAATTGGCAGCTCAGGAAGGAAGTAGATTGATGTTGCAGCCACAGAAATTGAAATTAGTTGCCTCCCAGCATATCGTGCAGGTGTTAAGGCTTTAACTGCTTGTAATATTTAATTTTAATCTCTGTCAGTGGGATAGCGGCGAAAATGTTATGGGCAGCTGTTTCACAGAGATATGGAAGGTATTAATGTACAACTAAAGTTGGTGTTTGAAATTGTCCAGACTAAAATCTAATTGCTGCAGTAATAATGCCTCCTTTTTGATGATTTATACATGTTGCACAATAGAATGCCTCTCCTAAGTCTCTCTACCTTTTCCTCCTTAATACCTACCTCTTTTGACCAAGCATATAGTCACCCATCCTCCTAGTTCTTTGACTTGATGTTGCTGTTAACTCCTGTGAAGAACCTTGGGACTTGCTTGTGATTGTGAGAAAAATATCGGGCCGGATTTTGCTGTAGAAATAATGGTGAAGCTGACCAGGTTTACTGTTATTAAAAAGTGAATTGGCATTGAATTAACTATTATAACTTCCACTTCCTGGCCCTGACTCTGTGTGCTTCAGCAAGAATTCCCCCATCTGATTGGTTATGGAGTTACTTTCCCTGTTCACACAGGCTCTCGATCCTCTCGAGGGCACCGCACCATTTTGACTCTTAATTTATTCTAAGTCCCAGGGCAAAATCCCCCAGAAAGCCTGTGGGCAAATGCAGGTCAAATGAGCAACTGATGCCCTTCATTTGCTACTGACAGCAAAGTTCGACCTGTCAGGTTCGCTTGTCACTTAATGATAGCATCAGTCTCCTTATTTTCAGAAAGAATGCTTTAACTGTGGTTTATTGAATACACTTTGTGAAAGTGCAGACTGAGCATCGCCTTGACTTATGTTGTGAAGAGAGACCAAGGCAGGGGTGTGTATAAGGAACAAGCGGTGTGGTACAATGATGCAGTTCTGATGGTGCATTGGGGGGAAGCTCCTGACTCTCTTTGGGGCAACAGTTGTTCGATGTCAGGTCTGCTTTGAGCCATGGCGACCAGAGCTGCTTGTCACTCACTCACTCTGCACCCCCCCCCCCCCCCCCCCCCCCCCCCCCCCAACCCCCCCCGGTGCTCTGATTTGAATTGTGCTTCTGGGGGTGTTAAACTGCTAGCCATGGTGGTGTGATGCTGCTCTTAGCAGGTTAGAGAGGTGAATGAATTATGTTGTACGGGCATGGGAAGAAACGGCTGCTTTCCAGGAAAGAAAGAGCATAGCTGCTGAACGACTTATTAATCAAACAGTATGCCTGTGAGTTCAGAGTGGATATTCCACAGCACTGCTGCTGGAAAGGTGGAGAATGGTGGCACTGAGAGATTGGGTAAGAGTGTCAAGGGAATGGAGTTGAAGTGTAACTCAACAATGATCTAATTTAATGGCAGAGCAGGCCTGAGGGGCTGAATGACCTGCTCCCGTTCCTATCTCCTGTCAGAAATGCATCTTCGTTATGTTTTCATGAAGTTAAGGCTCTATCTGGGGTGGGGTGAATTCAGATTTGTCTCCTAAGCCCTAACTGTGCACTTCCTGTAGCCTCTTTTACACTATATTTTTCCACTGCAAGTCAGTTCTGTATGTTTAGTGGGGTGGGTGTAACCGTATCTGTTACAGGAAGCCAATTCTAGGAATCGGTAGGATCGGCTGAAACGCAGATTAAAGATGGGTTTGATCAATTTCAAATGAACTTTGATCCACCATTTCTCCAGCCATTCAAATACCTCAACTTAAAAAGCAGACAGTGGGTGCTCTGCAGTGAAAATGCAGTGTGCATGTTGAATACTAATGCCACATATTTTATACCAAACAATTTAGGGCTCAGGTACAGTTTACGTTTAGGTTTAAATTGCAAAGATTAGCTCTCAATTGTTGCTTGTTTGTCCAAGATGGTAGTTAGAGCACAGAAGGTGAGGATTCATCCAGAAAGCAACCTGCTTAGAAGAGGTATTTTTTGTGAATATACAAATGTATGTAAAATTTTGAATGGTTTGTGCTAAGCACATGATGGATCCCACAGTAAGTGTAGATCAGTAAGTTCCATAAACTAAGCAATAAAGTGATCATTGAGGCTTAATACCCAGGATTGTCACTCCTGCCATTTTCCTTTTGCTATTAATGTACTTAATAGCTGACCTACAGCCAGAGTTTGAATATCTCCTGTGTCAGTTGTACTGATTCTCAGACCCACAGCATGTTAATTGTATATTAATTGTATTTCATGTAGAAATTCACTTGGGCCCCTGTAATAGACACAGACTGAACTGTTGTTGGGGGTTAGGAGGTGTCAGTTTGTAATGTGTAACTCTGCAAATAAATATAAAAGTGCCTAATGATTGGCTCCAGTTCTATCCTCCACCAACTGGCTTTCTGGGAGGGAGCAGTCATTGCTGGCAGGTGAGGAAGGTGTTGCTGCTGCTGCTGCTGTGGCTTGGAGGAGATGATGTGTGAAGGAGCCTGGCAGAAGGCAGCATTTCGATTTGCTTTGCTGCTGACTCCCCATTTTGAGAAGAGGAGAGAGGAAGGAAGAGTCAATGACAAAGAGAAGACTTTCACAATTTCTGCTCTGAAGGAGGGACATCTTCAACAGTAAGAGGTGGGTGCTTCATGCACTTTCATAAGGCCTGTTACTTGGAAGTGGGCATTGGAAAGAAGATGGAGGCCAGAAGATGGCGAGGGATGTGTTTATAAGCACGTGCACTCTCCCTCCCTATCGCCTAGTCTGGGAGAGCTGGAGCTGCCTGGGTGAAGTTTTCTTTCTTTTCATTAGGTGAATCCAGAGGACTGTACTTAGGTGGTTCTGGTTGTCCCAGGTGAAGACACCCCCTCCCCCTTACCAGGAAGGTCAATAACAGTAACCTCAGGAAGGTGCACCTCTCCAATACTAACTCACCGAGCCACATTTTGAATAGTGTCCCCACCCTTGTACTGCGCCCCTCCTCTCCCTCTATCTCTCTCTCTCCCACTTCGAGACGCAGTCGACGTGACTTTCGGCTGTCTCTTCCATTATTATTTTTGTGCGTTAGAACTGCCCAGAAGTGAGGAAGAGGATCTCCCATCCCAATGTAAGTGAGGGTTTTTTTTATTTTTCTTCTATACAGATGAAGGCTGTCAGAACCTTCAGGCCTGAGACTTGGGTTAGGTGTAGCTCACTTCACTTCGATGGTGACTTCATCTTTGGTGGCAGGGTCTGCTGGGACCTTTACAGGGGTGGCTGCCTCTGCTGTTCCTGTTGCTCTTGCATCCCTGTCACCATTCACTCCATTCACCAAAAAACATGGGGTGAAGAGCTGCACTCACACAAATATGACGATCAAGGCGTGTGTCAAAGCCATGGCTGGAACTGTAGGCCCTTCAACCATTGGACCTGCCTCGAAAATGTACGGGAAGGCCATACATTTCTTCCTGAAGTGCATCTGGCCCTAGAGAGGGGGCTTATGTGAACGGGGCCTTCCTACCAGCGGACTGTCTTCAGGCCACCGTGCAGTGAATAGTCACCTGAAACATTTGCCTTTTATCCTAGTATGCTGCACAGGGCAGCTCCGAGTCCTGGCCTACAGGGGGTCGAGCGCTGGTCATGAACCAACTGATGGCCGCCATGCTGTGGTACCGGCTGGTCACTTTGATCCCTCCCTGAGTTTGTTGCCAAGGTACAGAAAGGACTCATTGCCATCTCCTGGGACAAAATGCCACTCTGGGTCTCTGCTGCAGTGCTGCGTCCCTGGTTGGGGAGGGCAGTCAGGTGCTGGTGTACCTTCGTACCTAGGTGGCAACTTTAGCCTTTAGCTCCTGCAGAGATACCGTGTGTTAGGAATCCTCCTCGATGGTGTAGTATGGCAATGTATTTCAGCTGCACAGCCTCAAATACAACATGCAGCTCCTGTTTATAAAGCCGGGGGTGGGGGAGGGGAGGGGAGGGGGGGTGGTGGTGGTATGTGCCTTCATACCTCCTTGTAGGAGTTGCCTGTCTTCTACCAGGAACTGATCAGGGTCTGGAACAGTGTCACCTCCAGGACGGAGCTCTTCCCTGTCAGAAGTGGCGGCTATCGTCCAGGAGCTGCTGCTCAGGTATCTGTACCTCCATCAATCCGGGTTCATGGCTGGCGGAGGAGAGGGGTGCAGGCTGCCAAGGTGACCAGAGCCAGGGACACAGTGGACGGCAGAGGGGAAGGCTGGAGAAGCTGACATGATGCACGCCCTTTGGCAGCGTCCGGTTCTAGCTCGCGACCAAATCTGTGGAGAAACTTCAAAATTGTGGCGCTCAGACACGATGGCACTCACGGTGCCGAGGTGGCTTAAGCGTGAGCGAACTCACTTTCATTCGGATCAGTGCCAAGCCCTGAAACCTCCCTCGGGAACCTTAGCCCCACGACCCAAGCTGTCTCTTCGAAATCCTGTTGGTGCCGTTCCGCTCGCAAGACAGGGTTTCCAGTAGTGGCTGCTTTATCTCACCCTCCACTTCCTTGCCCTCATCAGCTGCCTAGGCAAATTGTGATGTTACAGCCTACCTTCTGGGGTAAGTGCTGTCCCCAGTGGGAGGCTCCCTACTAGGGAGTTCTCCCTTTGTCTATCGGGGCTTTAGCAGGGAGGGTGTTACACACATTAGTCCAGTGCAAGAACGCGTTGTCAATTCACAGACTCGCAGGCCTCGTGTAATTTCTGCAACCTAAAAGGAGCATGTTTTATATTTATGTAGGTTGGTTAAGCTTGCAGGCCCTCTTTCATTATCTGAAGTAATTGCTCCTCAAGGTCTAGCTGCACTTCAGTTCCATTCTCTTGATCTTTAACCATCTGGCATGGAGTGGAGCGAGCAGATCAGAGGGTTTTCTTGTGGGACTGCCCCTGGGCCTTGCCAAGTTGGCCATCAACAGGTCGAAGAAGCGGGCGGTTGCTCTACCTGACCGGCTGACCATGCAGGGTGCACCTGGAAAGAGAGCATGTGGTGTCCACTTGAGGCCTTCCACAACCCATGGGTACCGAGCGGACTGGGGTGCATCATCATCATCTCTGGAAATATCGCCTTAATCTGATTAGTGAAGCTTCCTTTAAGGTTTTTGTTTCTTGTTACATATGTTAATGTTGCCCCTTTCAAAAGGGGCAGTTAGTTCCTCTTTATTGACAGTTGTCTGGTTGGAGCATAGGAGCTATAAATAGAGACAGATTAAACTGTGCGGTTGTTGGGTTCCGAGGTATCTGTAATATGTAACTCTGTAAATAAATTTAAAACTGTGTGTAAAGATTGGCTCCAGTTCTAACCTTGATTAACTGGCTTTCTGGAATAAAACATGAGGCAGCACGTCACCTACTGTCCATCCTGACGTGACCATTTCTGTTTTCAACCTGACTCAACTTTCCAGCCTCCCCATTCCTGGCCTGTTCTGGCCAACCTCTCTCTACCCCACCTGCTTCCTCATTTCTGACTCAGTCTGCCTCGCACCGCTTGACTCGAGCCAGCTCCCTCACCAGCAATGAGCAACACCACAGGCAACCTCACCACCACAGCCATTTGCATTTATATACTACCCTTGACACAGTGAAATGTCTCAAGTTGCTTCATAATCAAACAAAATTTGATACCGAGTCAAAAATGAAGAATTAGGACAAGGAGCCACTGGCTTAGTTGAAGAGAAAAGCTTTAAGAAGTGTCTTAGAAAAGTAGAGAGGGGTAGTACTTTAAGGAGGCAATTCCAGTCTATTTTGTGTGAAGAAACTTGTGACTTGTAAGCTTCCCAAAATGCCTTTTGCAAGATGAGCGTGAGTTAATTAAGAGGATGTTTGTATTTCCAATATTTCTGACTACATCATCTTATCAAGACCATTTTAAAACAAAAAGTCCTCATGTTTCGGCCTTGATAGCCTCTGGCGTCTTTGTGTCTCCTCCCCATATTTACTCTTCACTGGGTTGGATCTGGCAGCTCCCACCTCACAAAGCTGACAGTGACCCCAAAGCAAAGGTGTTGGTCAGCATTAGGGAGAAAAGAAAACACAGCCTACCCGGCCTTGAAAAATCTGGCAAGCTGACACTGGGGTTACCGTGAGCAGTGCGAGTGACATTCAGCAGGAGCTGGGAACGCTAACAGAGCGCAACGATAAATTTAGCAGCTGCTCTCCATTCACTTACTGTGGTGTGGGTCCAGTGCACACTGTATTTGCTGATCAGTTAATTGGCTTTGACACTTGCAGGCTGACAGTGAAGCAGAGAACTTCGTCATGTGTGATCACTACTGATTCTGAGCCAGCTGAGCAGTGTTTGCATATGAAGGAACCTTTTGTGTCACTACCGCAGAGAAGGAGATCATTTGGCCCTTCGAGATCATGCCGGCTCTCTGTCGAGCAATCCAGTCAGTCCCACTGCCCTGTTCAACCCCCACAGCTCTGTAAGTTTATTTCCCCCGAATACCCGTCCAGTTTCCTTTTGAAATCATTAATTGTCTCCAAATCCACCACCCCCACAGGCAGCGAGTGGGGGCAGAAGTAATGTTCCTCACATGCGCCCTATCTCAAACCTTGTATGTGTCCCCTAGTCCTCCTAACATCAGCCAATGGGAAACAGCTTTTCTTTGCCTGTCCTAGCTAAAGCTGTCGTAATCTTGTACACCTTTATCAAATCTCAAAGAACAAGTCCATCTTCTCCAACCTAACTCTTGTAGACAATGACATCACTTAATTAAAAGACAGGTGCATAAAATAATAAGTCTGAAGTGCTGTGTGCAATAAGACATTTTAACAAGCTCATGATCAGCTGGTGCTTGTGAAAAAGATTGCATTGAAAGAAGCCTTAGCTTGTCAGCCTGACACACCTGTTTACCTGCACAAAGAACTGGGTATTATTTACATTTTTCATGTCTTTTAATTGAAGCACTTAAATAGGTCTTGTCCACAGCTGCCTCTTTGCAATAAAATTTGAAAGCGTTGCAGCACAGTAGTAGTGTGGGTGAATGATTCAAATCTGTGTTTGCATAAACATGAATCTATAACCGATCAGACAGTTTTAGCAGTAATTCAGTGGGTAGCATTCTCACCTGAGTCAGAAGATTGTGGGTTCAAATTGCACTCCAGAGATTTGTCGGCTCAATCTAGTTTATAGTTTTGAGTGCGGTACCGTGGGAGTGTGTGATGAGACGTTAAACCAAGGCCCTGTCTGCCCCCTCAGTTGGATAGAAAGGATCCCATGGCATGATTTTGAAGAAGAGCAGGGGAATTAGTACCGGTGTACTGGCCAATATTCATCCCTCAATCAACATCATTGAAGCAGATAACCTGATTGCGATCTGGTTGTTTTTGAGACCTTGCTGCGCACAGATCGGCTGCAGCATTTCCTACATTGCAGCAGTGACTATACAGCCAATAAAAATGTTTTGAAATAAAGGGTTTTAGGATGCTCTGAGACCATAAAAGTTGATATAAATGCAAGTTGTTCCTTTTGCCTTGTACACTCTATCTTGGCCCCTCCCATGGAGAGCGATGAGTTGCTGGAGGCCTTGCCAGCACCCGAGATGCAGTGCCCAAGCTAAAATTCCTGGCTGATGGACAGGAGTGGAACCAAACACTGGATGGTGGTCCCAAAGTGATGGACTACAACGGAAGTGGTGGTAAAAGAGTGCAATGGCTGAGTGCCTGTGAGGCTGGTTGACTCTGTGGTCAGAAAGGATGGCAAGTTGGGCCAGGAAGGTTTGGCTTTATGTGGACATGGGCAGAAATGAGGATTCAGGTAGGGAACTGCGGGAGAGGTGAGAGCAAAGCTGGCTGGTAACTATGCATTCGAGGACCTTGAGGAAAGCGGCAGTTTGGAGACGGAATCAGCCTCTCTCTTGAACTGTGCATCAACTGCCTGCTAGTAGCCAGCTCTGTAAATTTGTTTTTTTCATTAAATTATAGAATGGTTTTAGCACAGAAGGAGGCAATCGGCCCATCGTGATCACTCTGGTATGGTCCCAATGTTATTAATCTAAAACCATATATCAGAATAACCAGTCCATTGCTGTGCTGGCTCTCTGTGAAAGAAACTCAGACAGTCCCTGTCCCCTTGCTTCCCCCGTAACCCTGCAAAAGTTTCTCTTCAGATAATGATCCAATTCCCTTTTCAATACTGTGATTGACCCTGCCTCCACCACATACTCAGCTAGTGCACTCCAGATCTGAACCACTCACTACATGAAAATGGTTTTTTCCTCATGTTGCCTTTGGTTCTTTAATTATTCACTTTTTTCAGTGGAAAGGCCAAGAGCTGTTTGTAATACATCACTGAGGTCAACATGAGTAGATCAGATTTTACTCTCAGGTAACCTGTTGTATTGCTTCTAACTTAGTCATATACTCTTGTTCAAGGTGCACAGTAATGGACTCATTATTCTGATATATAGTTTTAGATTTATAACATTGAGATCATGCAGACATACTCACTGAACTTAACACATCATTGACATTGGAAGATACTCAATGTAAAAATTTGTATATCCAGTTTTGCAGTCAGACGTTCTTTCAGCCTTGGTCTCGGGCATTTGCTACCAACCTCATGTTTTTTTGTATGTTGGCAGAGAATTAATTCTGAATTAATCAGAATAATACCTCTGCCTCCATCCTTTGCTGCAAGGGTTTGCAGCTTTTGGATCTTTCTGTTATTACCAGCCGTTGTTGTTTTGGTGACGGGTGCCTTCAGTGCTATATGGCGACATTCATGGTGCAGGATTATCAATGGTAACAATTAGCGATTCTTGAATTCTTGACTGTTGAGAAATGTGCTTTAATATATCCAAAAATAATTTGTAATTTAAGGCATAATCCATTAACTATTCTCATTCACAAATGTATATGTTGTAGTTTAGATTTGCTACTTAGGAAGTACAGACATTAATTTGTTAATTTATAATGTTTACCATTGCTAAATGTTGGAATAAAATTTACTCAGGAGGATATTTGCTTAGCAGGACATACGAGATGTTAGTTAATAATGGATGGTCTTTGCATCTGTTCTGGCAGTTTGTGTACTGGCCTCCAGGATGAGGCTGGCTCCAATTGTGTGTGTGTGTGAGAGAAAAAATGAATACCCAAGTGCAAGTCAAATGGACTGCTAAATTCACCAAATAAAGTTGAAGGTTCCTCTGTGCTCCCCAGCATTGAGGCCTTTCAATTGTGAATAACCTATGTGGCTTTTAAAATAACCATTGCCCACTAGATTGTGTCTAGTCCATTTACAGTTGGGTCATTATTTGGGAGCATGGTTGGTACTGATGAAGCATCCCACTGCACTTTGCAACCATTTATGGGAATGTCTGTAAGTGTTTTTAAAAACTGTTGCCCACAGGTAATCTACGTTTTAGCTGATTCTTGTCATGCCAGTAGGATTTACTGGGCACTGATGACTTGTTGGGTACTGTATCTCAGCCTTAACTTCAAGGCCTAGACCCAATTCAGGCCTTTTCCTGTGGCTGTTAGGAGCCATTTACTTCAGGAGGGAGGAGTGAGTGATAGGGAGAGAAACATAGATCGACACAGGCAGTTTTAACATGGGTGAGTGGGTGGGATTGTGTGGGATTAAACAGCAAAACCTCGGTGAGACGGGACATGGATGGCCAAACAACACACTTCCAGGCGGCAGGGTGACATTTCTGATATATTACTGCAAGGCCAGGTTTAATCTGCTTTGCAGTTTTAACTGTGTCAGGTCAGGCTTCGGAAACCTGGCAGCTGCAGCAGTGCAAGGTCAGCTTCAGGGAAAAGACAAGTGCGTTCACAACGTGCCTTTTTAAATATTATTTTATTCGTTCTTGGGTTATGAGCATTGCTGGCAAGGCCAGAATTTATTGCCCGTCCCTAATTCCTCCCGAGAAGGTGGTGGTGAGCTGCCTTCTTGAACCGTTGCAGTCCATGTCGTGTAGCTACACCCACAGCGCTGTTAGGCTGGGAATCCCAGAATTTCGATCCAGTGACAGTGAAGGAACGGCCATGTTTTTCCAAGTCAGGATGATGTGTGGCTTGGAAGGGGGTGAACTTCCAGGTGGTGGTGTTCCCATGCATTTGCTGCCCTTGCCCTTCTAGATGGTAGAGGTTATGGGTTTGGAAGGCTCTGTCGAAGGAGGAGGCTTGGCAAATTGTTGCAGTGCACCTTGTAGGTGGCACTCATTGCTGCCACTGTGAAGAGAATGGATGTTTTAAGGTGGTGGATGGGGTGCAAACAAGCAGGCTGCTTTGTTCTGGGTGCTGCGGAGTTTCTTGAGTGTTGTTGGAGCTGCACTCATCCAGGCAAGTGGAGAGTATTCCAGTGTACTCCTAACTTGAGCCTTGTAGATGGTAAACAGTTTTGGGGAGTCAGGAGGTGAGTTACTCGTCACAGAATTCCCAGCATCTGACTTCTCTTGTAGCCACAGTATTTATATAGCTGGTCCAGTTCAGTTTCTGGTCAGCGGTAACCCCCAGGATGCTGATGGTGGGGAATTCAGTAATGGTAATGCCGTTGAATGTCTGAAGGAGGGATGGTTAGATGCTTTCTTGTTGAAGATGGTCATTGCCTGGCACTTGTGTGGCACAAATGTTACTTGTCATGTATCAGCCCAAAGCTGAATGTTGAATGTTGTCCAGGGCATGCAAACACAAACTGCTTCAGTATCTGAGGAGATGCAGATGGTACTGAACACTGTGCAAACATCAGCGAACATCCTTACTTGGCATTATGCTGGAGGGAAGGTTATTGCAGTCCAGGAGGCGCAACAGTGCTTTCTCCCATCTCCCCCAAGCTCCTCACCATCGTCAGTTCATCGAGGATCAGACCTCCGTGATCTTATTGCTTCATCCAGAGTGCTACCTCCCAACCTGAGGCCAAGCCTATCAAACTCCCAGGTGGAGAACCCACTGGGGCCAGAGGCTGCAAGCCATGAACTGCACAGCATGTGGGGAAACCCAGACTTGGGGTTAACGTGTGCGTCTAATCATGGTCCCTCCTCCCCGTTGTCACTGTTACTCTGCCTCTGCCAGTGCTTCTGAGTTGACAATAGAGTTTGTGTGTGTTTCCACAATACAGGAACAATTCTTCCTTTATCTGGAAAAACTCAGCAGGTCTGACAACATCAGATGAAGGGTCATACGGACTCGAAACGTCAACTGTATCCCTCTCCGCAGAAGCTGTCAGACCTGCTGAGTTTTTCCAGCTATTTTTGTTTTTGTTCTAGATTTCCAGCATCCACAGTATTTTGCTTTTATCTTCTTTTACCTGTTCTATTCATCTACCCATTTCCACCCCACCCCCTCCCCCCACTTTCAAAAACAGGGTATCATCTAAATCAAAAGGTTCCTAATCACCTGATGATTTTTATGCACTTGTGGACTTTGCTGGGGTTAACGCTGCACCATATGTTCCACTCATTAAAAAAAATTAATATTCCCAGTTCAGTTTTTCTCTCAAGTGATGCACAACATTCCCTTTCACAACTGGGTGGGAAGACCCCTGCTCCCAGGTCTTTGCCCACACGTCAGGGTGGTGTTGGTGGTGGTGGTGGTGGTGGTGGTGGTTGGGGGGCAGGGGTGTGGCCAAAATGGCTGAAATGACTCATCTAGATTTGACATTGGAATGAATCAGTTGAGCTGTGAGCTCACACTGTGTATTTGCACCTTGTTGAAAGGCAGAATTAGCACATCAGTGTGTACATGTTAACTTCCCTGTTACTGCCAAATCAACAGTAACTGCTCCCACCACTGCCGCACAGCTCTTTGGCATTGAATTAAAACTGAGTGAATTTTAAAAGCATTCGGGATGACAGTCATCAAAGTAAGTACCAGGCTTCCCATGTGCATTGCAAACTGTGGTACGTTTTAAGCCAATTTTTTTTAACGTACATATATAGACTGCTGCAGTATCCAATACCAGCGTAGATGTGAGCCCTTTCAAAGCCTTTCTGCAGATGGAGCTACAGTGAGGGTGGAGAGTGAGATCGGCACCATAGAGGTTCCAAGAGAATCAGGGATGTGCACATGGGATACAGGGTAATTTGATAAGGTGGATTCAAAATTGGCTTAGTTGTAGGAGACAGAGGGTGATGAAGGAAGGATGCTTCAGTGACTGGAAGCCAGTGTCCACTGGCGTAACACAGGGATCTGTGCTGGGTCCCCTATTTGTCATTTATATAAACGACATAGCTGACTATTTCAGAAATGAAATAGTCCATTTCAGAGGGTAGGATTGGTAAGTTTGCAGACGACACAAAGATTGGCCGGGTGGTTAACAGTGAGGTTGAGTGTCTTGAGCTACAGGAAGATATAGACGGGATGGTCAAATGGCAGATGGAATTTAACCCTGAAAAGTGTGAGATGATACACTTGGGAAGGAGTAATTTGACAAGGGAAAGAAAAATAGAATTACCTGGAAAAACTCAGCAGGTCTGGCAGCATTGGCGGAGAAGAGCAAAGTTGACGTTTCGAGTCCTCATGACCCTTCAACAGAACTGAGTAAAATTAGGAGAGGGGTGAAATATAAGCTGGTTTAAGGTGGGGGATGGGTGGGGGGAGAGAAGTGGGGGGGAGGTGGTTGTAGGGACAAGCAAGCAGTGATAGGAGCAGATAATCAAAGATGTCACAGACAAAAGAACAAAGAGGTGTTGAAGGTGGTGATATTATCTAAGAGAATGTGCTAATTAAGAATGGATGGCAGGACACACAAGGTACAGCTCTAGTGGGGGTGGGGTGAAATAAAATTAACAGGGCATAAGAGGTATAGATTTAAAAATAATGGAAATAGGTGGGAAAAGAAAAATCTGTATAAATTATTGGAAAAAACAAAAGGGAGGGGGAAGAAACGGAAAGGGGGTGGGGATGGAGGAGGGAGTTCAAGATCTAAAGTTGTTGAATTCAATATTCAGTCCTGTTGCTTGCCATTTTAACACTCCACCCTGCTCTCTTGCCCACATGTCTGTCCTTGGCTTGCTGCATTGTTCCAGTGAAGCTCAACGCAAACTGGAGGAACAGCACCATCTTCCGACTAGGCACTTTACAGCCTTCTGGACTGAATATTGAATTCAACAACTTTAGATCTTGAACTCCCTCCTCCATCCCCACCCCCTTTCCGTTTCTTCCCCCTCCCTTTTATTTTTTCCAATAATTTATATAGATTTTTTTTCCCACCTATTTCCATTATATTTAAAACTATACCTCTTATACCCTGTTAGTCTTATTTCACCCCACCCCCACTAGAGCTGTGCCTTGTGTGTCCTGCCATCCATTCTTAATTAGCACATTCTCTTAGATAATATCACCACCTTCAACACATCTTTGTTCTTTTGTCTGTGACATCTTTTGATTATCTGCTCCTATCACTGCTTGCTTGTCCCTACAACCACCCCCCCTCATTTCTCCCCACCCCCCACCACCTTAAACCAGCTTATATTTCACCCCTCTCCTAATTTTACTCAGTTCTGTTGAAGGGTCATGAGGACTCGAAACGTCAACTTTGCTCTTCTCCGCCGATGCTGCCAGACCTGCTGAGTTTTTCCAGGTAATTCTGTTTTTGGTTTGGATTTCCAACATCTGCAGTTTTTTGTTTTTATCTCTGTAATTTGACAAGGGAGTATTCAATGAATGGCATGACACTAGGAAGTTCTAAGGAACAAAATGACTTTGGCGTGTGTGTCCATAGTTCTCTGAAGATGGAGGAACATGTTAGTGGGATGGTGAAAAAGGCATATGGGACATTTGCCTTTATCAAACGAGGCATAGATTACAAAAGTAGGGAGGTCATGTCGGAGTTGTATAGAACCTTGGTGAGGCCACAGCTGGAGTACTGTGTGCAGTTCTGGTTGCCACATTATAGGAAGGATGTGATTGTACTGGAGAGGGTGCAGAGGAGATTCACCAGGATGTTGCCTGGGATGAAACATTTAAGCTATGAAGAGAGGTTGGATAGACTTGGGTTGTTTTCGTTGGAGCAGAGAAGACTAAGGGGCAACCTGATTGAGGTGCACAAGATTGAGGGGCATGGAAAGAGTGGATAGGGAGCAGCTGTTCCCCTTAGTTGAAGTGTCAGTCACAAGGGAACATAAGTTCAATGTGAGGGGCTGGAGGTTTAGGGGGGATGTGAGGAAAAACTTTTTTACCCAGAGGGTGGTGACGGTCTGGAATGCGCTGCCTGGGAGGGTGGTGGAGGTGGGTTGCCTCACATCCTTTAAAAAGTACCTGGATGAGCACTTGGCACGTCATAACATTCAAGGCTATGGGCCAAGTGCTAGTAAATGGGATTAGGTAGGTAGGTCAGGTGTTTCTCACATGTCGGTGCAGACTCGATGGGCCAACGGGCCTCTTCTGCACTATGTGATTCTGGACAGGAACAACAGCAGAGAGCTTGACAAACTCGGCTGGGATAATTATGCAGCAACAAATGAATTTGAGGCATTCAGAAGTGTTAAAAGATATTTGCAGACTACTTGGGCTGTGTACACTTCGGTGTTTATTTTTTTCAACACATTTTGGAAGTTTCAAGTAGGCCATGCACTGCCTGGTATATGAGCTCTTATTTGGAAAATAATGTCAGAAGCTTGTGGATTATTTGAACTGGCATTACAGCCCAATACGAAAGATGGACCCATATTGTGAGAAGCACATATTTCAGTGAGACAGTAGACCAAGTCAATCCCAGTGGTTCTGCTGGGAAGAAAAGCCTGATGGCCTGATTTGAGGAGGGACATCTCCTGTTCAACATTCTAAAGCAGCACAAGGTGAAGTAAAGCTCAACGCTGGTCAATAGTGCAACTCAGGAAGTGAAAGCGGCTATTTAGTGTTGACGTTTGTAATCTGCACACTCCTTGCTTAGTAGGATAACCTCAGTAAGGTTCACCATCCAGTTGGGTGCCCAAGATGCATTCTTTTAAAAAAAACAACCTTTTAAGTAGTATTCTTGGAACTCAAAAAGGTGACTTATTTTACTGAAATCAATATGATGTTGATGCAGTGGGCCTGAGGTAGCCTTTCATTTTTGTTCCTCCATTCCGCTCCTCGTGCTGGGGTGCAGGTTAACATGTACTGGCGGCCTAAAGTATCTTGCCAACTTGACCGTGTATGAATCTGGACATTTCGGCGCCATCAGCACAGAGTTTGCAAGAGATCTGTCTTGCGAGGCCCAACTTATGTCACATGGTCCCAGGATATCATGGCGCAAGTGACTTTTGCCACACCAAAATTTCCTGGGCCTTCGGATGCCTCCTTTGTTTCGCTTGTCAAAAATGATAAACCGTTTTCCTAGCTTCCTCCCAATTAAAATGAATGGTGATTGCGAACCAGAGTGACCACTTCGAAAAGAAAAATGGCTGGAGGATTTTCTAATTTAAACATCTGGTGCTATTTCTAATGTATCATTTTCATTCCACTGTGAGTTTAGCCTTTACTTGCACCCAACAATTCCTAGAATGAACCGAAGAATCAAATGCTTTTCCTTTTTTTTTAAAAAAGAAGAATCAGCACTCTGTTCACAAAACCCTTTCTATATTAAGTTATGTTTTAGATTAATTTAAGAAATATAAGAGCATAAAACACCTAAAATATGTACTTTAGAGGGTATGATTGTGTTTGATCTTGAGGCAATGAACAAACAGGCTTTATGTTCCAATGTCCATTTTCGCATTTTTAGTTAATTTGGCCATATCTTACTTGATGTTTGGTTGGGTAAACATCAAGTTATACATCAGGAGATGTCAATTTTGTAGATTTAAAGGGAATGTTGGCGATATGCAACCATGGGAAAGTAATGGAAAGAAATAGTGGTGTAGTGATAATGTCAATGAGCTAGTGATCCAGAGGCCCCTGCTAATGCTCAGAGGACAAGGGTTCAAGTCCCACAAAGGTAGCTGGTAGAATTTAAATTCAACTAATTAATAAAATCTGGAACATAAAGTTAGTCTCAATAATGGTGTCCATGAAACGATTATCGATTGTTGTAAAAAACCATCTGGTTCACTAATGTCCTTCGGGGAAGGAAATCTGCCATCCTAAATGTGACTCCAGACCTACAGCAATGTGGTTGGCTCTTAACTGTCCTCTGAAATGCCCTAGCAAGCCACTCAGTTCATAGACAGTTAGGGATGGGCAACAAATACTGACCTTGCTTGTGACACCCACATCTCATGAAAGAATATTTTGAAAAAGGAAACGAATTCTCCCATTCTAGAATCGCAAAATATGTGAATTGAGGCAGCAGTGGAGAATGGCAGATTTGATTTGAGCATGAGAAAGAAAGAAAGAAAACTGTGCAGAAGCTTCAACCTTTTATACAGCGGTTAAGTACATGTCTCCAACCAAATTCAAATGATAAATTTTCTCTAAATATTTGCTATAAAGATACAAAAGCTCACGTTTGCTTGTGTAGTTTTGCCAGCTGAGATTATTTGACTTTTATTCCTGTGTATATCTTCTGTTCATTTACTTTTATAATTTTTTTTAAAAAGCAAATAAATTAATTTGCAATTCTTTCACAAATCTACACATGGTTATTTTTCAGGGGTAGCGAGTGAATTTATTGATCTGTTTTAGTGTCTTATGTATTTTTTTTACACACACAATGGACTCAGTGGATGAAGGGAAGCTTAGACCTGGTGAGGTTCCTGGAATTTTTAAAGCCAGAGTGAAAGATGAAATTATGGTCTTATTTACAGTGTTCCAGCACCAATCGCATTGATGCAGCAAATTCATATTTGTTCAGCTACACATTACAGCAAGGGTTCCTGGATAGCTGTTCATGATCTGGACGCTGACCTAATCGCATGTTTTTACTCTGTTCTCGTAAGCCTGCCTCCCAAGTGCAAATATACTGACATTAGCATACACCAAATGTCATCCTTATTTGCGATTGGCTCACGTGACATTGATTATCGGGGACAGAAAGGATTGCCCCAGTCAGTGTAGCTCTGCATTTACTAGCAGTGCTGAAGTTGCTCTTAATATTACTTAAAAGTCTCTACTCTTTCTTTTCTCCCTTCCTCTCCGTACAGCTATTATTTTTGTAATGCACTATGTGGTGATTTTAACATTAAAAAAACACTTGATCCACTGTGTTGTACAAACTAAATTTAGTTCATCAAAAACAGCACCTCCTCCCCTGCTTCATAAATGATGTCTTTTTTTTAATGTTTTGCTTGCAGTTTAGAAGCGAAACCATGGAAACCCAGGAGGTTTGTGGACTGCATGTGGCTTCCAGAGGTTTGTTGGTTGGTGGTGCCTGCACTGACTCTGCTTCTGTCCTTCAGCCAGTGGACGCCACTGCTGAAATAATTGGGAATGCGTGCAACTTGCATCCAGCCTGCTACACCCGAGAGAGTGGGCTGCTGTCTGTTGAGTCCACGTGTGTAATGTTGGAAACGAGAGGAGAGATTCCTGGCAGCGAGGATATGCGAATGGACCCTGCCGGGGGAGAGCACCATCTGCTTCTGGATAAAAACAAAGAAAAGGCCCTGGGTGAGTATTCCTGCAGCCTCTGTGGTTCAACTGAAACCAGGATTTTATCAAGCAATGTTGCTAATGTTATTGGAGGTGCTAACTGGAAGGAGCAAGACAACTGAATGAAATTAAGGTACTAATTAGGTTAAGAGCTGTATAATGTAATAAAAGAGTAGAGAAAGATTTAATCTAATAAAGAAAGAGTGGGCGGGCGATAGCGAGCAGAGTAGTGACAGTAATAGCTTGGATTTTTATTGTGTCTGCCACGCAATGGAGTCCCCAAGGTACTTCCAGAAATAGGCTGAAGGAAAATTGACACCAAGCCAGAAAGGGAGAGATATCTTGGGGGAGGGTGTGATTGGTCTTGAGGTTCTTAGAAAGTGGTGAAAAGGACAAAGTGGCTAAGGAACATAATTCCAGAGAGTTGAACAGAGGCAGCTGGAAGCTTTGCCATGAATGGTGGGGGGTGAAGGAATGCACAAAAGCCATTGAACAGAGAGAAGAGGAATGTTTAGGTGTGGATACAGGAGCAGATTACATAGATGGAAAGATTATTGACAAAGCTTTTGAATTCAGTGCACAAGTCAAGCTACAGTGGGAGATTCAAAGAGGGAGAGAATAAAATGAATAAAAGTAAAAAACTGTGGATGCTGGAATTTCAAAACAAAAACAAAAATACTTGGAAAAACTCAGCAGGTCTGGCAGCATCTGCAGAGAGGAACACAGTTAACGTTTCGAGTCCATATGACTCTTCAACAGAACTAAGTAAAAATAGAAAAGAGGTGAAATATAAGCTGGTTTAAAGGGTTGGGGGGGGCGGTGGGACAGGTAGAGCTGGATAGAGGACCAGTGATAGGTGGAGATAACCAAACGATGTCACGGACAAAAGTACAAAGAGGTCTTGAAGGTGGTGATATTATCTAAGGAATGTGCTAATTAAGGGTAGAAATCAGGACAAGCAAGGTAGAGATAGCCCAAGTGGGGGTGGGGTGGGGTAAAGGGAAGGGATCGAAAAAGGCTAAAAGGTAGAGATAAAACAATGGATGGAAATACATTTAAAAATAATGGAAATAGGTGGGAAAAGAAAAATCTATATAAATTATTGGGGGGGGAAGGGGGGGTTCGGAAAGAGGGTGGGGATGGAGGAGAGAGTTCATGATCTAAAATTGTTGAACTCAATATTCACACCGGAAGGCTGTAAAGTGCCTAGTCGGAAGATGAGGTGCTGTTCCTCCAGTTTGCGTTGAGCTTCACTGGAACAATGCAGCAAGCCAAGGATGGACATGTGGGTATGAGAGCTGGGTGGAGTGTTGAAATGGCAAGCGACAGGGAGGTCTGGGTCATGCTTGCGGACAGACTGAAGGTGTTCTGCAAAGCGTTCACCCAGTCTGCGTTTGGTCTCTCCAATGTAGAGGAAACCGCATTGGGAGCAACGAATGCAGTAGACTAAATTGAGGGATGTGCAAGTGAAATGCTGCTTCACTTGAAAGGAGTGTTTGGGCCCTTGGACGGTGAGGAGGGGGAAGTAAAGGGGCAGGTATTGCACCTTCTGCGGTTGCATGGGAAGGTGCTATGGGAGGGGGTTCCCATGCAACCACAGAAGGTGTTACACCTGCCCCTTTACTTCCCCCCTCCTCACGGTCCAAGGGCCCACACACTCCTTTCAAGTGAAACAGCATTTCACTTGCACTTCCCTCAATTTAGTCTACTGCATTCGCAAGCATGGCCCAGACCTCCCTGTCACTTGCCATTTCAACACTCCACCCTGTTCTCATGCCCATATATGTCCTTGACCTGCTGCAATGTTCCAGTGAAGCTCAACGCAAACTGGAGGAACAGCACCTCATCTTCCGACTAGGCACTTTACAGCCTTCCGGACTGAATATTGAGTTCAACAATTTTAGATCATGAACTCTCTCCTCCATCCCCACCCCCTTTCCGATCCCCCCTCTTTTTTTCCAATAATTTATATAGATTTTTCTTTTCCCACCTATTTCCATTATTTTTAAATGTATTTCCATCCATTGTTTTATCTCTATCTTTTAGCCTATTTCGATCCCTTCCCTTCACCCCACCCCATCCCCACTACCACTAGGGCTATCTGTACCTTGCTTGTCCTGCTTTCTACCCTTAATTAGCACATTCCTTAGATAATATCACCACCTTCAACACCTCTTTGTTCTTTTGTCTATGACACCTTTTGGTTATCTCCACCTATCACTGGTCCTCTATCCAGCTCTACCTGTCCCACCCCACTTAAACCAGCTTATATTTCACCTCTTTTCTATTTTTACTTAGTTCTGTTGAAGGGTCATACGTACTCGAAACGTTAACTGTGTTCCTCTCTGCAGATGCTGCCAGACCTGCTGAGTTTTTCCAGAATAAAATGAATGTTGCCCAGAGTATAGTTTTGAAATTCCAGCTTTAGAGATTTATTTTGCCTCATTTAAAGTCTGTCTCCTTTCATTTACTCGGATATTCCTGGGCCATATGTTAGCTCTGTCAAGAGAACATCTAACCTGCTTGGCCTCTGCAATTGTGCTCTTAAGGAAAGAGGGGTACAGAAGTTGTTCTGTATCAATTCAGTGCCAGTTTTCTATTCTTTTATCTTCCTCCTAGTAGCAAGTGCTTGACTGCCAATAAGCACCACCTTGTAGCAGTCTGATTGAGATCTGAGATTGTAGACCATGGGCTTAAACTTCAATTCAACTCCATGATGCCAATTTAGGTCTCCCTCAATCCTTCAAAACAAATTTTGTCATTTGGATAATCAAAGTTTCACACTTTGCTCTCTCAAATTTCCAGGACCTTGCCCTGACTCCAGCACTGCTCAACGGCTTGCTTAGGCTGAACGAAATGGGTTTTTTATGTATCTTAATGCTGAGAATTTGAACATTTCTGGCATTTACTGCCCAGCCCTAGTTGCCTTCTTGAACCACTGCAATCCCTGTGGTTGAGAGGCTGCCATAAGTCTATTATGTAGGTAGTTCCAGAATTTTGACCCGACCACAAGGAATATATTCACAGGCAATATATGTGCAATTTCGGGTGGTGTGTGATTTGGTGGGGAGCTTGGATTTGATGGTGTTCCCATTCCCCTGCTGCAGATTTGAGCGGGGGATGGCAAGGGTCTGTCGAAAATGCCTTGACAACGTCCTGCAGTGCCTCCTGCAGGTAGTACACAGTGCAGCAAAGATACAGTGGGAAGACGGGGTGTTTAAGCTAGTGGACGGAGTTAGTGGATAGTTCTAATCAAGTTGCGGTTTTTTCTTGGGATTGCATCGAGCTTCATAAGCATTGTTGCCTAGGAATGGAAGTGTGCTATTCAGCCCCTTTAGCCTGCTGCACCATTCAATTAAAACATGATTGACCTATATCTGAACTCTACCTTCCCACCTTAGTTTCATAACTCTTAATTCTCTTGCCCAGTTGTTGAAGCACCACTTGTCCAGGACAGTAGAGAATATTCCATAACACTCCTGACTTGTGTCTTCTAGGGGGTGGACAGGCTTTGAGGGGTCAGGGTGCAAGCAGCTTTCTGCAGAATACCCAGCTTCTAACTTGCCGCAGTAACCACTACATTTATATGGCTGGTCCAATTGAGTACCAGGTGAATGGTGATCTCCCCACCCCCCCTTCGCCACCCAACCCAGGATGTTAATGGCGAGGGACCCTGACGATGGTGATGCCATTGAATGTCATGGAGAGGTAGTTAGATTATCTCTTCTTTGAAGTGCTCATTGCCTGGTACTTGTTTAGTTCAAGTGTTACTTGCTACTTATCAGCCCAAGTCTAGGGGTTGTGCAGATCTTGCCGTATGCAGACATGGGTTGCTTCATTATCTGTAGAATTATGCATGGAGCTGAACCTCTGTAATCATCAACAACCAACCCCATTTTTGACCTTGAGATGTAGCGAAGGTCATTGCTGAAGCAGCTGAACATAGTTAGGCCTAGAATGCTGCCCAGAGGAACTTCTACTGTAATATTCTGGGACTGAGACAATTAGGCTCCCATAAATGCAACTATCTTTCTCTGTGTCACAAAATTCTCCAGCCACGGGAGAGTTTCTCCCCTGATTCCCATTCAGGTTTACTGGGGCTCCTGTCATATTTGGTTGAATTTGCTTTGAGATCAAGGGCAATCGGTTTCAAATTATATCTAGATTGTAACTCTCTCATGTTCATGTTTGGACCCATAAAGTCTGAAGCCCAGTGATCCTGGCTTAATCAAACTGAGTCTTGGTGAATAAGAGCAGTTTGATAGCTTAGTTGATGATTCAGCCCATCTCTTTGCTGATTGGAAATTGACTGATGGCTGGGTTGGATTTGCCTTGCTTTTTGTGGACAAGACATAGCAGGTCAGTGTTCCACATTATTGGGTAGGTGCCAACGTTGTAACTGTGCAGGAGCAGCTTGCCTAGCAATCCATCTAGTTCTGGCGCACAGGTCTTAGGCATTACAGCTGGTATGTTATCGAGCCCTGTGGCCTTTGCTATGTTTGGCACTCAGGTTGATGATGGGAATATTAAAATGAGTCGCCTCCTTCTGTTAGTTGCTTAGTTGTCCACTTCCATCCTCAACCAGGTGTGTTAAGAATTCCAATCTTTGACGTGATCCCTTAGCATGCTTTCTACACTCCTCATTCATCCAAAATTGGTCAACTGGCTTGATGGTGTTGGAGATGTAAGAGAGAGCTCTGACTGAGTTTACAGATTGTTGTGGAATACAGTTCTGTTGCTTCTGATGGTCCACTTTTGAGCTGATAGATCTATTCTAATCTACCCCATTTTACACCGTGGTAGTACTCTATGTCAAATGGACTGTGTCCTCAGTTTGAAGATGAGACTTGGTCTGCACAAGGACTTGTGCAATGGGTCACTTCTAGCAATTCTGTCTTGAACAGAAGCCTCTGCTGCTAGTCCATGTCGAGGTTAGGTAGATTATTCCCTCACCGCCTGCTGCAAGGACTAGTCCAGCATCTAAGTCTGTTAGGACTCAGCCTGTTTGGCCAGTTGTGCTAATGGAAAGTTATACCTGGTGATGGGCATTGAGTTCTCTTACACAAAGTGCATTCTGTAGCTTTGGTAGATCCTCCAAGTGCTGAATCTTCTAATATTGAGCTGAGTTTCAAACTCCACAACCTGTCATCCAAGATAGTTAACCTCTGAAGCATTGCCATGTATCTGGTTGGTTTTACAAATAGAGGCATAGCATACAAAACCAAGGAAGTCATGCAATCACTGGCTAGGCCCCAGCTAGAGTATTGTGGCCAATGCTGGGCACCATGCTTTAGGAAGGATGTGAAGGCCTTTGTGGGGATGCAGAGGAAATTTACTGGAATGGTACCAGCAATAAAAGCTCCATTACTGTAAAGGAGCTGGAAAACTGGGGTTGTTTGACTTGAAGCAAAGAAGGTTAATGGGAGATTTGATATGGAGGTGTCTGAAATCACAAAGGAGTTTGATCAAGTAAATAAAGAGAAACCAGTGACCGTTGGGTCAGTAACCAGAAGTAATTGGCAAAAGAACTAGAGGGGACATGAGAAAATATTTCTGCCCACGTTGTTGTAATTTGGGATGTACTGCCTGTAAGGGTGGTGGAAAGAGATGCAATAATAACTTTCAAAATTGGAAAAATTCACAGGGCTATGGGCAGTGGAATGGGACAAATTGGATAGCTCTTTAAAAGGTCTGGCACAAGCACAGTGGGCCAAATGGCCTCCCCCATGCTGTCTCATTCTATGATTCCTCCTGCATTGCTTTTGAGGCCCTTGTCAATGATTACTGAAGTTCTACTATGTAACATTGCCCTCGCCTGTCCTGAGCTCCACCCTACACAAAGTCCAACCTTGATCAAAATTCCTCCGCCCACTTTCTGTTTCGCTCGTCCATCTCCCCTACCCTCACTAAACTCCATTCACATTCCTGCCCTCCAATGCACTGAATACAAAGTTCTTGTCCCCAGTTTACACATGCCCCTCATGGTTGTGCCCCTTCTCTGCAACTTGCACCAGCATTATGCTGCAGCTTGTGCACTGTGCCGCTCCAACATGTACCAAGTAATTAGCAGTGAACGAGGAAGCGCTATATTAGTAAACTGTTTTCATTCCTGTTTATAGGCTCATATCTAGCTGTGATTGACTAATTAAAAGTTTTCATCGTTACCTGGCTGCAATGCCCTGAAGAGAAACACGTTGCTAGCACCTTTGGGGTGACGCTACAAAATATCTACAAGTTTGCCATTTTTATCAGCGATGTTGTAAAGAGAATAGGTGTGGGAAGTGGAAAGAAATGAAACATTGCACTGAGGTGGGCTGTTGTAAGGATGGGCTAGAGAAAGTTGTGGGTGTAACCACAGGAGGTTTGTGCTACCTCTCCCTCACCTGAGATGCTTGATGCAGGGTTGAGGTACCCACAATGGTGTCATATTCCATTCTCTAGCACTGATATTTGCAACCTTGATTGGGTTGAAGCACTGGGTGGAAAAAAAATCAACATAAGTAGAAGTTTTGATATAAAGTAAGATTTTACTTAATCTATCTCAATTTCCTGGAGTCTTAGAAACCTAAATAATGATTGGAAAGATCTGAAGTATTGGTTAATGGTTCTCATGACACTGGTACTGTCCCCCAGTCCTTCAAATCTGCCACCATCCCCATCTCCTCAAAAAACCATTTTTTGACCCCCCCTCCCCCAACCAAACTGCTGCCCCCAACCCCACCCTCCCTTTCCTTTCCAAAGTCTATGAATGGCTGTTGCTTCCCAAACCCATGCCCATCTTTTCCAAAATTCCAATCAAATTTCCACTGTGGTACTTATTAAAGTTACAAATGACATTGGGGCAGAATTTTTCGCTCGGTGTGCGAGCACGTGCCTGACCAGCTCGAGCCTGAAATAGCGCGAGCATTCCACGTCGTTGCGTGTTATATTGGTCTGCAGGCACCCGCGAGGGTCGGAAGGGTGCCCACCGACAGTTATAAGACAGAGGAGCAGAAATTAGGCCATTCGGCCCATCGAGTCTGCTCTGCCATTCAATCGTGGTTGATAAGTTTCTCAACCCCATTCTCCTGCCTTCTCCCCGTAACCTTTGATCCCCTTACCAATCAAGAACCTATCTATCTCGGTCTTAAATACACTCAATGACCTGGCCTCCACTGCCTTCTGTGGCAATGAATTCCATAGATTCACCACTCTCTGGCTAAAGAAGTTTCTCCTCATCTCTGTTCTAAAAGGTCTTCCCTTTACTCTGAGGCTGTGCCCTCGGGTCCTAGTCTCTCCTACTAATGGAAACATCTTCCCCACGTCCACTCTATCCAGGCCTTTCAATATTCTATAAGTTTCAATCAGATCCCCCCCTCATCCTTCTAAACTCCATCGAGTATAGACCCAGAGTCCTCAAGCGTTCCTCATATGTTAAGCCTTTCATTCCTGGGATCGTTCTCGTGAACCTCCTCTGGACCCTCTCCAGGGCCAGCACATCCTTCCTGAGATACGGGGCCCAAAATTGCTCACAATATTCTAAATGTGGTCTGACCAGAGCCTTATAAAGCCTCAGCAGCACATCCCTGCTTTTATATTCTAGTCCTCTCGAAATAAATGCCAACATTGCATTTGCCTTCCTAACTACCAACTCAACCTGCAAGTTAACCTTAAGAGAATCCTGGGCTGGGATTCCCAAGTCCCTTTGCACTCCAGATTTCTGAATTCTCTCCCCATTTAGAAAATAGTCTTTGCCTCTATTCTTCCTACCAAAGTGCATGACCTCACACTTCCCCACGTTGTATTCCATCTGCCACTTCTTTGCCCATTCTCCTAACCTGTCCAAATCCTTCTGCAGCCTCCCCGCCTCCTCAATGCTACCTGTCCCTCACCTATCTTTGTATCATCTGCAAACTTAGCCAGGATGTCCTCAGTTCCTTCATCTAGATCATTAATGTATAAAGTGAAAAGTTGTGGTCCCAACACTGACCCCTGCGGAACTCCACTAGTCACCGGCCGCCATCCTGAGAAGGACCCCCTTATCCCCACTCTCTGCCTCCTGCCAGACAGCCAATCTTCTAAACATGCTAGTACCTTGCCTCGAACACCATGGGCTCTTATCTTACTGAGCAGCCTCCTGTGCGGCACCTTGTCAAAGGCCTTCTGGAAGTCCAAGTAGATAACATCCATTGGCTCTCCTTTGTCTAACCTACTCGTTACCTCCTCAAAGAATTCTAACAGATTTGTCAGGCATGACCTCCCCTTGATGAAACCATGCTGGCTTTGCTCTATTTTACCATGCACTTCTCCAAGTATTCTGAAATCTCATCCTTAATAATGGACTCTAAAATCTTACCAACGACCGAGGTCAGGCTAAGCGGCCTGTAATTTCCCGTCTTTTGCCTCACTCCCATCTTCAACAGGAGGGTTACATTAGCAATTTTCCAGTCCTCTGAGACCCTCCCTGACTCCAGTGATTCCTGAAAGATCACCACTAACGCCTCCACTATCTCTTCAGCTATCTCTTATGAGGTCTAGTAAGGACAGTAAAGTAGTAATTAACTGAGATTTTCCACTGCTCGTCCAATGTTAGGGTTGGTGAGCGGGCAGATTGGCCAGGCGGCCTTTCCAGTTTTCAGGAAACCTCAACCATGGGCGGCGATGAGGTTGCCAATATTAATTTTTTTTTAAATTAAAATGTTTGGACAGAGTTTTCATCATCCATATGTTCCGGTGACTGATTCTGATGCATGGGCCTTTTTCCCAGTTTTTAAAATCTTTATTTTTTTTGCATTTAAACTCTTCAGCTCCCTGAGGCAGCTCTCTGCCTTCAGGGAGCTTTCATTCCGCGCTCCCCTGTGCACCCGCACTGACTTCAGCGCTCGCCCTCCTCCCGCACCCCCACCCAGCAGTGCATGACCAGCCGGCATGAAATCACAATTGGGGGAGCCGATCGCAGTTGGGGGTCTGTTCCCCGGCCCTCCCAGGCTCGCCGATCGCTGGCACCCGCTGAACTAAACACCCTGCCCGTCGCTGTAGCTATAACGTTGGTGTTAAACTGTCTCCCTCCCCCCACCATCCACCACCTCCCCCAATCCCCGACCCATGTCCTTCTCGATCTGTCTGCAGTCTTCACAACTGCCCCCTTGACCTTGCTGTCTTACATGGTCTTGCTACTTCCAATGTCACAGAAAACGCCACCTCTGATCAATTTATTGTAGCACTTTCCACCGATTCACTTAGAGCTGCACTTTCAAAACCTCACTGTGTAGCCTATGGTGTCTCTTCACCACGACACTTCTGCAGCTACTAGTCTGCTCAACCTACTCTTATCTCTACCTCTTGATACCATGGTCCCCACTAAAACCTTTTGTGTCTCTCTCCCCCCCGCCCCGGTACAACCCTCATCTACATTCCCTTATGTCCAAGGGACACAAACTTCAACATATATGGCAGTCAACTGGATTAGCCATTCATCACCAGATCTGACTGACCCACATAAAGCACTGTTGAATCCTGATCATCCCGGAATGTAAGGATAACCCCCAGCTTCTTTTCATTACTGCAAAAAATCTTCTTAACCCCTCTCCCCTTCCTCCTCCACCCTCACCGGTAGTGAGTGTGAGGCACTCATGGATTTCTTCGTCATTAACATTGAGATCATCTGATTAGCTGTGTTTGCATGTCCCTCCCTTCCCCTGTGCTAAGCGTCCTCTAAGGTTCTCCCTGTCCTAGCCCTGAATATGCGTCGTTCTCCAGTTTCTGTCCTATTTCCCATTTGTCCTCCATGAGCTCATATTGTCCATGAGACCCACCTCCTGTATCCTTGACTCTATTCCCATTAAACTGCTGACTTCCCAGCTGCCCCTTCTTGCTCCCATGTTAGTCAGTATTGTCTCTCTCTTCGATTACTGTTTCCCTACCCTTCAAACCTGCCAACATCACTCCTGTCCTCCAAATACCAACACCTCTATCCTTGGAAACTATCCACCCCCGCACCCTTCTTTCTGCCTCCCTTTCACCTCCAAAGTGCTTAAACCTGAACACCCACATTTGAAATTCTCCAGTTAGGTTTTTGCTCCTGCCACAGTGACTCTTAGGATGTTATTTGCGGCTTTGCTATGTGAGTGTGACAGAGATAAACTATCTTTCTTCGTCCTTTTTGGCCTCTCTACAGCCTTTGATCACACCACCCTCCTCCAACCTCTCTCCATTGCCATCCAGCCAGGAAGGTCTGAGCTTGCCTGACTCTATTTTTACCTAATGGTGGAAAAACTCAGCAGGCCTAACAGCATCTGTGGAGAGAAAAAAAACAGTTACCGTTTCGAGTCCTTATGAATCTTAAAGCTAAAGAGAAGTAAAAATGTAATGAAATTTATATTGTTTGGGGGGGTGGGTGAAGGGGGTGGACAGGCCAGTGATAGATAGAGGCAAAGGAGAGATTGCGAGAGATGTCATAGACAAAGTGGTGTTAATGATAGAGATACTGACTAAAGGAGGTGCTGATGGTGGCATTAAGGTCAGAAAGCAGAATGTGATAATAGCAGGACAAGAGTAAGCATTCGGGAAAGAACAACATGAACAAGTGACAGATGACCCTTGTGGGGGTGGGGTTGGGGGAGGGGACAGTGATGGGAAAAAAGATTGAAAATAGGATAAAACAATGAATAAAAATGAATTTAAATAAAAATAAGTGGATAAAAAATAAAAATTAAGAAATGAGAATGAATATTGAAAAAAGTGGGTGGGGATGGAGGAGAAAGTTTATGGCCTGAAGTTGTTGAACTCAATGTTAAGTCTGGAAAGCTGTAAAGTGCCTAGTCGGAAGATGAGGTGCTGTTCCTCCAGTTTGCGTTGGGCTTCACAAGAACATTGCAGCAGGTCAAGGACAGACATGAGAGCAGGGTGGAGTGTTGAAATGGCAAGCGACAGGGAGGTCTGGGTCATGCTTGCGGACAGACCGAAGGTGTTCCGCAAAGCGATCACCCAGTCTGTGTTTGGTCTCTCCATGTAGAGGAGACCACATTGGGAGCAGCAAATATAGTAGACCAAATTGAGGGAGGTGCAAGTGAAGCACTGCTTCATCTGAAGGTTTATCTACTTATTTTTATTTTTATTTAAATTCATTTTTATTCATTGTTTTATCCCCACCTTTTATCCTATTTTCAATCTTTTTTCCCACCACTGTCCCCTCCCCCAACCCCCACCCCCCAACAAGGGCCATCTGTCACTTGTTCATGTTGTTCTTTCCAGAGTGCTTACCCTGGTCCTGCTATTATCACATTCTGCTTTCTGACCTTAACGCCACCATCAACACCACCTTTAGCCAGCATCTCTATCATTAACACCCACATTGTCCTTTTGCCCTTGACGTCTCTGGCAATTTCTCCTTTGCCTCCACCTATCACTGACCTTCTATCCAGCTTCACCTGCTCCACCCCCTTAAACAGTATAAATTTCATTACATTTTAACTTCTCTTTAGCTCGGAAAAAGAGTCGCAAGGACTTGAAATGTTAACTCTTGTTTTTTTCCCCTCCACAGATGCTATTAGACCTGCTGTGTTTCTCCACCGTTTTCTGTTTTTGTTTCAGTTTTCCAATGTCCACAGTATTTTGCTTTTATCCATTTTTACCTATTCAGTCATGGCCAGAGAATCACCTGAAATGGCTTCTCTCCTGCACTGTTTTCTCTCGTGTCCTCTAAGGATCTGTCCTTAGCCCCTTCCTATTTCTCATCTATGTGCTACCCCACAAGCGAGATCATTCGAAAACACACAATGATAGTTCTACATGTACACTGATAATGCCCTGCTCTATCTCACCACCACCTCTCTTGACTCATCCACTGTTCCTCAGTTATCAGACTGCTTATCCAAAATCCGGTACAGGACGAGCAGAAATTTCCTCCAATTATCTTTGGGCCATGAAATCTGTTCCTTAGCCACCTACTCTGTCTGTAACTCTGGTAACTGTTTAAGAAGAAACTAGACCATTGCAATCTTGGTGTTATACAGTATTTGACTCCGGGGTGAGCTTCCATCCCATTATCAGCTCCATCACTAAGGCAATTCATTTTCACCTCCATAACTTCCCTGGCTCAGCTGAGCCCCTCATTGATGCCTTTGTAACCTTCAGACTTGACTATTCCAGTATACCCCTGGTTGACCTCAGTCTCCCACCCTCTTCAAACGAGCTTTTCCAAAATTCTGTTGCCTTTGTCCTAACTCATGCCAAGTCCCATTCACCCATCACCCTCCTGCTCGCGAATCTGCATAGGTTCCTGATTAAACCACTGCTCGATTTTAAAAATTCTCATCCTTATTTTCAAATCCCTTCATGGCCTTACCCCTCCATATCGCTATAATCTCCTCCAGCCCCACAACCCTCCGAAATATGTGCACTCCTCTAATTCTGAATTCTTGGGTATCCCCGATTTAAAGGTTGCTCCACCCATTGGCTCTGGTGTCTTCAGCTGCTGTGGCCCTAAACTCTGGAATTTCTTCGCTAAATCTCTACCTCTTTATCTCTCTCTCTCCCCCCCTTTAAGATGCTCCTTAAAAGAGTCTCTGACCTCGCTTTTGATCATTGGCCCTTCTTACATGGCTCGGTGTTACATTTTGTCTGATAATTCCCTTGCTTCACTAAATTAAAGGCACTATATAAATTATGTTGTCATTACTGGCACGTTTCAATGTTAGTCTTACACTTCACAGTTAAACAGGCTCGAGCATGAATGAAATCTCACGCTGCTGGGAGCAATATTTTATATAAAATGAGTCGACAGGAGAGGGAACAGCCACTGAAAAGCTGGTCCAGAAGTTTTGACACTGTTTAAAATGATTGATATGAGAAAGCATTTTTCAGCTGTTTTGACTAGAGTGCTGATGACATAATTTGCAGAGAGGAGTTCGCAGACCTAAAAGCCTGACTGCACCAGTGAGCTGGATTAAGTCATTGGTGATTAGTTCATTCAGTGGATTTGCGGATCACGCCTCTTCAGCTCACTCGCGTGATTGGCTTCGCTAACTGCAGGTGATCAGTATTTATCGATTAAATACTGGAAACGATAGTTGATTCTAATGTTTTTTTTAGTACATTGATTGTGGGATTTGGCATTTAACATTTGCTTTCCACTTCAATGATCTTAATATCCAGCTTTGGCAGCAGTGGTGCTTTTTGTTTTTGTTGCAATCGGCCTATTTGCTGAATGACTTTTAATTGCTCATTAAAACTTCAGCTATGGCGTAAAAATATCCAGAGACTGCTTCATTAACCAAGGTGTTAAATGGAAATGTAGGTGTAAATCTTATATCTGAAATAAATTTTAAAATTGCCATTGATTCTCTCATTGCATTGCAGGGAAAGAAGTGATGTTGCTGATGCAAGCATTGAACACGCTGAGCACTCCAGAAGAGAAACTGGCAGCTTTATGCAAGAAGTATGCAGATTTGGTATGTTGTATCATTGGGACAAAAAGAACTCACTTATGCTATACCCACACATTGCAAACTGAGAGGTCGGGGGGGTGGGGGGAGGTGGTGGAAGAGAGTGAGGAAAGAGAGAAATAGGGGTGGCTGTAGTTTTTGGCACCATTTTCTTATTCTATCCTGTTTCCTTATCTTGCTAAATCATCACCCCAGTACGTCAGGTCACTGAGCTTATTGTGACTGGACAGACAGAGCCTATATTCCCTAGAGTTTAGAAGCTCGAGAGGTGATTTAGTTGAAACTTATAAAATTCTTAAGGGGCTTGAGGGTAAGGCAGAGAATTTCCCTTGGGAGTGGCGGTTGTGCTTTTAGAAATAAGGATCACAGCTTCAGAATAGAAGGTCGGCCATTTAGGTTTGAGATGAGAAATTTCTTCACTCAGAGCCTTATAAGTCTTTGGAATTCTCAACCCCAAGAGCGCTGTGGGCGTTCAGTCGTCGAGTATATTCATAGAATCATTGTAGAATGGTTACAGTACAGAAGGAGGCCGCTCAGCCTGTCGTGTCTGTACCAGCTCTGTGCAAGAGCAGCTCAGCTGGTCTCACTTCACTGTCCTTTCAAGACATATGTCAATCGATTTTTGGGCACTAAGGGAATCAAGCAATATGGACATAGTGCAGGAAGGTAGAGTTGAGTTAGAGGATCAGCCATAATCGTATTGAATATGAAGCAGGCTTAAAGGGTGTCGAATGACCTACTCTTGGTTCTGTTCCTTCTGTTCTTAAGCAAGAACTAAGGCCTTTAAAACTAGGCATTCATGTAGTGAGAGTCATCTCAACCTTTTCCAGGACTTCTATCTCTCTTACCATGTAAGCATATCGGAGTTAGTCACAGGTTAGGTCCGCCAAAGATCAGAAGGGTTTTTAACCCAGATTGATAAGCATCCATCCCTCATCAGATACTGACGCTTTTTGGAGAATGCAATTTGGAGACTTGGATTATAAGAAGCCTTTTTGTTTGTCCCAAGGTTTTCTTCCTGCCGGGGAAGAAGGAAAAGTCATGCTTTAGTCCCTCATCCAAATAGCAGCGCTAGTGTGAGCCCTGACTGTAATTAGAGCCTTTCTTTTTTAAGACACTGCGCACCCTGGTCTTGCCCTAGCTTGTCATTCACGCAAGAGCATTTAAAGCACCAGCAGGCTCATTGTAGTCTGGGGAATGAACCTAACCTCCCAAATACTTCTGGTGCCCTCCAGTGCCTTTGTGAGAGTCAAGACAGTGTGTCTCAGAAAGCTATTCGGCCCTAAAGCATCAGAGCCAAACCTGATCCTGCCCGCTCCTCCATCAGTGGATACTTTCCACTGGGTTCTTTCCAACATGGTAGTGACCAGGTGAGGGAACTGTGGTGGATTTACTCCACTGTAATCTTGTGAAATTGAGGTCAATTTAAGTGCCTACTCTATCATAACTGAGATCAGTTAGCACCGATCAACCTGGGGATTCAACCTAGGGTCCTCTTGGTGTCTATAGCATTGATTCTCAAGCACCGATTACATTTTTGTATCTGATCTCCGTGCACGTGAAATTCCTAGGCCCACTTGTGCTGTATTGGGAGAGGAACTGAGCAGAATCTCTTCACTTTTCCACAAGGAGCGTTCTCTTTCTTTATACTTTTGCATTCGATGCTTGACTGTAGTTTCAGCATCACCAAACATTCCTGTAGATGGACCTAAAATCCCTTACAACCTGGAGCATACTTACTATTGAGCTAGACATTAGCAAAAACCAGAATTTTCCAGTGAATCGTTCCTGCTGCGTTCCAATTTCCTGAAGCACACCAGGTGTTGCCACATGCCTTTGTGCACCGAAACCTCGTTGAATCAGATCGAGCCTTGTGTGCTGCTAGTCTGTTTGGCCTTAAGAATCACCTGCAACCCATTTATCCCTAAAATCAGTTTTTGGCATTATATACACTAAATGCACTACCTTTGGACTGCAAGTGGCAAATGCAGTATAAAGGTTGGATATGCTTTGGGTGCAGAATAAGCTCAATAGTTGGGAGGTGATGATTATGCACTCTCCTTATACCTGCGGTGCCACACTCATTGCTCAGCCACCATCTTCCCCATCCCTCTGGTGTTGCTGACCAGGGAACCTATCACCACAACTATTACATCTTGCTGTGGCCTGGGAATTTTTTCAAAAAGATGATGAGGGAAAAATTGACACACTGGTACGGAAGCAAATAAGGCCACTGAACTGCTATGCTCATAGGAAATTGCCAAATCGGGAATTTGATCCCCAAAATTCTAGTAGATAACAAAATTCCTCCCACGTATTTTTCTGAAAATCTTTATGGCCACCATCTTGCTTTCTCCACTAAGCCAAGAACTTGCTAAAGGTTTGTGATTTAACGATGATTTCAAAAATGAGAGTTTAACTTAAGTATAACATAATAGCATTTTCTGTGTTTGAAATGGTTGAAATATTGTTTTCTGTCAGAGGTCTTTGCCTGTCTGCACAATTGGAATTTTGATTCCCTAAACCATGGCATGAGGGAACAAAAGTCAATAAGGCAGTAGGCTATGTCTTCCAGCGTTTGTGTCCACAACTTGTCGAATTACTTTATTGGCAGCATGGCTGGCCATTCATAAAGCAGACTAGAGTTCACTATCCATAAGTCCGACCTCCCTGCCCCATCTCTTCCTGGCACCACCCAGCAATTGATGGAAAAAATATGCAGACAGATACCCAAAAGGAAACTCTCTTCAAAACTCTTTCAGCGGAGGCCTGCATCACTTCCTCACCTCTGATCCCAATTGTAACAGCATAACTTTTGGCTCTTAGCCATCGGAGACCTGATGGTATTTTCCTTATGTATCAAGTGTTAAAATACAATTGTAGGGCAGTTCTGATTGCGTTCCAGTATTCAGATACTTTCGGATGTGATATACCCAGGCCTAGGCCAACTTACATTACAATAGTCTAAGCTTAGGCCAGCTATAGTCTACAACTACTAGTTTGTTTCTCCATTTGCCGTCTCAGTTTTCAAACAATTAGGCTTCCCGCACTAAAGGTCGGGTCTGGACGGCAAGGCTCATGTCGGTTTGGGTCACAGACTTCCCACGCAAAAGGTCGGTGAGGTTCATGTTGGCTCACGTTAGGGTCCATTGAAAAAACCATTTGGTTTTTGGGTGTGTTCAGTTTTCAGATGTATGGATGAAAGATATCCAACTGGAATGTAAAAAACATTTTGGAGTTTGGTTTGATGGATCAATAAGCAGCTAAGCTATAGGCTGGAATAGTCCAAGATTCATTCCTTTTTCTTGGGTTAGCTAATCTCTACTAGGGTAGCAGGGAGCCATTGTGATTGGTTTCATCCACCTGGGCAAAAGAGGGGAAAAGATCAGTGTGCGCGTTCTTAATTGACATCCAGTGACTTGTGCTGGAAGTACAAGTAAGAGAAGATTTGGTGAAGACGGAACTGACCTTGGTCACAATGCCCAAACTTTGTCAGGACTGCTGTGGGAAGCTATTGAAGGTTCCCTACACCTGTGGAACCACTCAACAAGATGATGTTGCCCTTCAGGAAAGCTGAGTTTGATAATATTGATGGACAAAAAGGAAAAATGGCATTTTTAGTTTGTTTGTTGTCTTGATGGCATTTGTTTAATTTTTGAATTATTTTCATCATTTTTTCTATTCTCATCTGAATGTGGAGCAGGTTGCTGAAGGTGAAGAAACATCCTGTTATATATTCTCCAAGGCAATAGCTATTGTTGCCAATAATTATTAAAGTTTCCTGCCCTCCTTGCCAATGGGTGAACCAACTAGTCTTGTCGAACTGATGTGTAGCATCCGTTAGGCTGGCACAATATGCAGACTTCCCTAACTACCCTCTCAGTTAGAGGAAGAATTCTGGTCATGGCACGACTGAAGGAAATCTCCAACAAAGACTTAACACGTTGTGCTAACTTAAATCATGTCACTTTATTCATGTAATCAAAATTTTGATGTTTTGCTTTTAAGGCATTAGTTTGCCTGCCGTCCATACAGAAATTCCTCATGTGTGTGTCTCAGAAGAAGCTAGCAAGCTCTTCTGCATTTCTCTTGTTCGGTTATTTATTAATTTTCCCTTTTAAAAGCAACTCTGTTTCCACTGTTGTTTCTGGTCAAGCTTTCCATGTCCAGATAACACTAAATTTTTTTAAAAGTGTATTCTCCTAACCTCTTCCTTCATTCTTTTTGTGGATATCTTTTATTTATGTCTTCTAGTTGCCAGCTCATTGGCTGATGGAACTAATTCTCCTCTATGAAAGGTTTCAGAATTTCTCTTGGCCTTCTGTGTTCTGGTAAAAGTACTCAGTGCCTGTGGTGTCTTAATTTAGCTAAAGCCTCTTATCCCTGGTATTTGCATAAGTTAAACATTGCTTCTTTGTTTTTGTACTCTGCCCCACTACTTACAAAACCTAGGCTCCTATTTACAGCTCAGTCACCATGTTTTCCCCACTTTTAAAGGTTTCTATACTGCTCAGTTTCTCTGATCCTGCTCCTTTTAATTTGTTTTTTTTATTGTTTCTTTTTGTGGACACCTGTGTTTTGACTGATGGAGAGATGCAGCAGGTTCTTGAGATTGAATCACTCAGTCTCAGAAGCAGTGATCGTGTTTTTGAGAGATTATTATAGCTTTCTTCTTGACCTCAGTTGTTCTGGTTATACGGTGAAAGAATAAAACATTTACAGTGGAATGATCTTGTTGGATAGTCTGCATTCCAGTTGGTTTGCTTGGTGAAAGAGTCACTTTTGTCACTGCGCACATTTAGGATGATGAAGGGAAAGTGCTGAAGAAAAAAGGTGCCACTTAAATCTGTGCACTTCAGCATTGTGCCAAATGTGTTTTGTGATATTAATTCACCTCTAATTGCTCTTCACACTATCAGACACTGCAGTTTGTGAAACTCAAAAGAATTTTTGACACACAACCTTAGTTTAGATAGACAGATTCTAACAATGGCACTGAATATCTTCTCATAGTTGCAGTAGGCATGTACAATACAAAAGATTCATGCACCTGATTCATTATGAGCATATTGACAGAAGGCCTGAAATGTTGTCTTCGCTGTCTTTTAGTATCTTAATTTGTTCATTCCTAGTTGGAAGAGAATCGAAGCGTCCAGAAACAAATAAAACTGCTTCAGAAGAAACAGGCACAGGTGGTGAAGGAGAAAGTTCACCTGCAGAGTGAGCACAGCAAGGCCATTCTGGCTCGCAGTAAACTGGAGAGCCTTTGCCGTGAGCTTCAGCGTCATAATAAAACATTAAAGGTGAGAGCGTTCAGCCCACGACAAAGTGGAGGTTAAAAGTGCTGCACCCAGTTCTTTGTGATTCAGTGTAATTGCAGCATTTTATTTGGGAATAGCTGTGTGATGCGATATTGATGTTTGTAAATGTTAAACACAGGTATGCACCATTACGGATTTGCGATGGCTATGCCATGTCTGTCTACTCTAGTTAAATTCTTTTGAGATGTTCACCAGCTTGGTGGATAGGGTAGTGTCTTGGGGCATCGTCTATATGTTCTTGCAGAAGGTATTTGATAAGTCTGTACAAGGGATTAGCAAAATGAAAGCACGTGAAATTGGAGGTAAGCTCGTGATATGGATCAGTAATGGTGAAAGGCTGGGAGCTGTGAAGGAGTAAAAGGATTTAGGTGCCCATGTGCACAAATCATTTAAAGCTAGTGCACAGGTACAAAAAGTAATCGGTAAGGCTAATGGGATGTTAGCCATTATTGGGGGCTGGGATTTATAAGTAAGGGAATGATGCTTCAGTTGTACAGAGCCTTGGTCAGACTCTATCTATCTAGAGTACTGCATTCAGCTTTGGATACCACACCTGTAGAATACATTGGCCTTGGAGGAGGGTATTGTGCAAATTCATCAAAATGATACCATGGCTTAAAGGGTTTGTTTTTGGAGAGATTAAATAAACCTGGCTTTTAATCCCTTGAGTTTAGATGACGGTTATGGAGATGATCTTATCATAGAATCATTACGGCACAGAAGTAGGCCATTTGACCCATCAAGTCAATGCTGGTTGTCCTTAGAACAATTCAGTCAGTCCCATTGACCCTCTCTATCCCCATAGCCCTGGAAGTTTATTTCCCTCAAGTGCCCATCCAATTTCCTTTTGAAATCATTGATAGTCTCCACTTCCACCATGCTCATGGACAGCGAGTGCCAGGTCATTAGCTCTTGCTGCGTGAAAAAATTCTCCCTCACATCCCCTCTTCATCTCTTACCCAAAACCTTAATCTATGTCCCCTAGTCCATGTATCATCAGCTAATGGGTACAGCTTTTCTTCAGCTACCTTATCTTAACCTGTCATTATCTTGTACACCTTTGTCAGATCTCAGCTCAACCTTGTTTTCTCCAAGGAGAACAACCTCAATTTGCCAACCTAACCTTATGGTAAAGATCCCTCATCCCTGGAACCATTCTGGTCAATCTCCTCTGCGCCCTTGCAAGGACCCTCACATTCTTCCTAACGTGTGATGACCAGAACTGGATGCAATATTCTAGCTGTGACCTAACCAGAGCTTTTTAAAACTTCAGCATAACTTCTCTGCTTTTGTACTCAATGCTTCTATTTATGAAGCCCAAAATCCCATATTCTTTGCTAACTACTCTCTCAGTATCCTCTGCCATCTTCAAAGATCCATACACATGAACTCCCCCCGGTCCCTCTGTTTGCACACTCTTAAGGGTGTGCCATTCAGTATATATTATCTCTCCCTAACCATTCTGCCAAAATGCATCACCTCATACTTGTCTGTATTAAATTCCATCTGCCGCCTGGTCCATTCTGCTAGCCTGTCTGTGCTATTGCAGTCGGTTGGCATCATCCTCATTGTTTGATATCGTCGATAAATTGTGAAATTTTACTCTATTCCAATATCCAGTTATTTATCAAAAAAATGCAGTGGCCCTAGCACTAACCCTTGGGAACACCACTATCAACATCCTAGGGGTTACCGTTGACCAGAAACTGAACTGGACCAGCTATATAAATACAACGGCTACAAGAGCAGGACAGAGGTTGGGAATTCTGCAGCGAATATCTCGCCTCCTGACTTCCCAAAGCCTGCCCACATCTACAAGGCACAAGCCAGGATGTGATGGAATACTCTCCACTTGCCTGGATGAGTGCAGCTCCCACAACACTCAAGAAACTCGATACCATCCAGGACAAAGCAGCCTACTTGATTGGCACCCCATCCGCCATCTTCAACATTCACTCCCTCCACCACTGACGCAACAGTGTGTAGAATCTACGAGATGCACTGTAGCAACTCGCCAAGCTCTTTCGATAGCACTTTCCAAACTCGTGACTTCGACCAACTAGAAGGACAAGGGCAGCAGATACATGGGAACACCACCACCGGGAAGTTCCCCTCCAAGCCCCATATACCATCCTGACTTGGAAATATAATACTGTTCCTTCACTGTCATTGGGTCAAAATCCTGGAACTCCCTTCCTAAAAGCACTGTGGGAGCACCTACTGCAGTGGTTCAAGATGGCAGGTCACCACCACCTTCTCAAGGGCAATGGGGGATGGGCAATAAATGCTGGCCTAGACAGTGATGCCCACATCCCCTGAATGAATAAACTTGTAATATTATCTTTCAGTCACAACTTACTGTTCTCTATCTGTAGAGTAATTGTTTATCTAAGCTAACACTGACCCTCCTATTCCAGCCTCAAATGTCTAAAATGGTGAAGGCACTTGATAATGGTAGGTGCAGAGAAGCTAGTTCCTCTGCTGGGGGAGTTCAGAATAAGAAGGGCAGGAAAAGTTAGAGCCCATTTGGGAGTAAAGTCAGGAAGCACCTTTTAGGTAAACTTTAGTGGTTATCTGAAACCTTTTTAAAGTCTGTAATTGATAGATTTTTGTTAGGTAATGTGGTGTTGAGGTATATGGAACAAATGGGGGTAAATGAAGTTGACTTACAGATCAGCTGTTGGCTAATTGAATGACAGTTTGGGCTCAAGGGGCTGAATGGCCTACTTCTGTTCTGACATATTCAGCTGCCTTGACCTTTGGTAACTGCGTAACATTTAAGCCATATGTAGTGCATGTGAACCTAAATTATGTGTGATGTAGTGAGCACTCCCTACCTAACAGCATTGTGGGAGCAGCTTCACCACTTGAACTGCAGTGGTTCAAGAAGAAAGCCCATTACTGCCTTCTCAAGGGCAACCAGGGATGTGCAATAAATGCCAGTCTTGCCAGTGACCCCCATATTCCAAAATGGAACAATGGAAAATTGTCCTTTCACTGTGTTCCTAGGAACAATCACTGTGTCATACACAGCTTTCCTAGACCTTGTTAGTGCAACTCCCTGCCTCATTAAATCTACCCTCCTTTTATCGTTTCCTGGCTTTCATCCTAGTCGTTTAACCTTGATGCTGTACACTGTATGGATCCATAAGTGGTCCCTCCAAATAAATTCTGTCAATAATTTAGAAAACACCATTTTAAAGCCAAATTGCAATTAAAATAAGTCCAATTAATTTTTAAACTGCAATTGAAAATGGCCATGCCAATCAACAGCAACACTCACCAAACACCCTCCCCTCCAATAAAACTGGAGGAAGGTAAAATATTCAAATAGATAACAGATTTTAAATGCTCGGTGCTGAAAACTGAATGAGAAATGTTCCATTCCCCAGAATCCACGCCAATTCCCTTTATTGAACATAATTCCCCAAAAGTAGGCTCCAGTTAAAATGCTCGGAATTCCATTATGACTTCAAGCGCAGCTTATGTTAACTTTCCTATATTTCATGGTGCTCATTGTTAATGGCATATACACAGCTGGATTTTACAACCGCTTGCCAGGTGTGTTTTCACATAAAATATGAGGGGTGGCAAACCCACCAGCTTCCTGCCCACCCCTGAGGTGGGGGAGTGCCGAAATCGGCAGCCCATCTGCCATTTTTAAATAAATAATTAACGGCCAATTGAGCTTGTTACCAAGCCAGTTGACCTGGGCATTACGCTGGCCACGCCATAATGTAGTTGACATGGGCAAGCTGTATTTCTTAACACAGGCAGTTAAAAGGCAGGAAGGGGAGCGGGAGAAAGTCAGTTGGGGAATGCCTTCTGCACCTTGGGGCACCCCTTTACCACCTCCCTCACCCCACCACCCCCCCTCCCCTCACCCAACACCACAGGACGTTACACTCTCACACACCCACTGGCCTCCAAACCCCCCCCCCCTGCCCTATAAGTCAGGGACTTATCTGGCTCCAGAATCCATCGAAGTTCTCCCTAGGCATGCTTGCTGGCCCGGTCCCACTACCCCATTCTTGTGCTGTCAGAATAACAAGGAGGCTAACAGCACTCGCCATTGTGTATATGTAAGTGGCACAAGAGCTTCAGACATGCGGTTAAACATGAATATCCAAAAGCTTATGAAAATGGTAGCTCACTGTCTGGTTCATCATTAAAAGGCACTGAATGGTAAGACCTTTCTGAATTTGCAGGGTGAATGCAAACAAAACCATCACAAAGCTAAGTCTTGTCAAATACCCTTTTAATGACATGTTTAACATGGATTCTTGTCAAACAACCTCTCTACACAAAATTGAAGTATAGAGTCTGACTGTTTCACATTTTAATTGTTGTAGATTTTTAAAAATCTAATATTTTTACTTTTTCTTTGTCTCTCTATATCTCTCAAACTGGTCTTCCTTTCCCTCATTTTATTTCCCTTTCTGGACCTGATTTAACATTAATTCACCCATTCTGATTTACACTTCCTCCTCAGTCCTTGTGCTGTTAATTTCACAACCCTGCAATCCAATTGGTTAGGGAGATACGCCGTTGCTTTCCCCGTTCGCTCAGGTTCCAAATGCCCTGGTTCCCTCACTACCAACTTGCAATTTCACTCACTTTTTACGCAAGAAGTGGAAAATCCTAAATATGCAGGGGCAAGCCTAAATAGTGGCAGATGCTATTAAATGCCCTGCCACAGGAAAACTTGGGAGTTTTGTTGGTCACTAACTCTGCCCATTAAAATCCATAAATAGCTATTTGGCGTCTTCAGTACTCTGATTGCTAAGTGGCTAAATGTCCTGATCCAGCTTTTGTGAATGGTTTTCTTTGCATTTGGCAGGAATTCACTTGGGGTAATGAACTGACCGCGAAAGCATTTTTAAATTATGCAGGAGGAAAACATGCAGCGAGCTCGGGAGGAAGAAGAGCGTCGCAAGGAAGTGACAGCGCATTTTCAGATGACCCTCAATGAAATTCAGGCCCAGATGGATCAGCACAACCTACACAACACTAAGTTGCGACAGGAAAACATTGAACTTGCTGAGCAACTGAAGAAACTAATAGAACAGTATGAGCTGCGAGAAGAGGTGATTTGGGGTTGCTTTGGAGCCTTGCATTTTGCTTGTAATGGAGAACTGCAGATGCTAAAATATCAGAAGCTTTCCAGTTTCACAGCTTAGATTTTCATACTTCTTTTTGAGCAACATTTGCTGTTGTAGGAGTTTGCACATTTGCACATTTCTTTTCCTTATTTTCTAATGGTATCGAATAGCCCAGATAGGTCATTCTCTAACAAACGTATTGTAATAGATGTATGGAAAGCTAACATCCAGCCTTTTACACAGCATCTACAGGCTGCATTCCTGGAAGCATGGACTTCAGTGGTGGTTTCACAAGTCCATTCATAACTTTGTAATCTTGGCCATTGGCAAATTGGCCATGTGATATAATGGGAGAAATACGGGACTGGAATGGCTGGGTGGCTGCAATTTTACTGTGGTTATGCTTTGGATGGTGTGTGTATGAGCGTGGGAAATGTTGTTCCAGATTGGCTTTAACCCAAAGAGACCTGGATATTAAAGGAAGTTATTTGTTTTGTGTGTACGTGGTGTTTTCAATATCTAATTGCAACACCTATAGAACTTGCTGTAGCTTCTGGTGTCAGGGGCACTCTGAGTAATAGGTAGAAAATCCATTTTAATTGGGCTATTTACTTTGTCTCTTAGCACTTCATGGCTTTTTACTGTTGTCAAATGCAGTTAAATTGAAGTAGCACTTTCCCAATGATCAAGGGGAGTTTTTAAATGGATCGATGCTGCTCAAAATTGGCTTAGTTGTAGGAGGCAGAGGGTGGTGACAGAAGGATGCTTTAGTGACTGGAAGCCAGTGTCCAGTGGCGTACCACAGGGATCAGTGCTGGGTTCCCTATTATTCGTCATTTATATAAATGACATAGATAACTATGTGGGGGATAGGATTAGTAAGTTTGTGGACAACACAAAAGTTGGCCGGGTGGTTAACAGTGAGGTTGAGTGCCTTGGGCTGCAGGAAGATATAGATGGGATGGTCAAATGGTCAGATAAGTGGCAGATGGAATTTAACCCTGAAAAGTGTGAAGTGATACATTTAGGAAGGAGTAATTTGACATGGAAGTATTCAATGAACAGCGTGGCACTAGGAAGTTCTGAGGAACAAAGGGACCTTGGCATGTGTGTCCATAGATCTTTGAAGGCAGAGGGGAATGTTAATGGGGTGGTGAAAAAGGCATATGGGACACGCCTTTATCAATTGAGGCATAGATTATAGAAGTAGGGAGGTCATGTTGGAATTGTATAGAACCTTGGTGAGGCCACAGCTGTGTGCAGTTCTGGTCGCCACATTATAGGGAGGATGTGATTGCACTGGAGGGGGTGTAGAGGAGATTCACCAGGATGTTGCCTGGGATGAGACATTTAAGTTATGAAGAGAGGTTGGATAGACTTGGGTTGTTTTCGTTAGAGCAGAGAAGACTGAGGGGCGACCTGATTGAGGTGTACAAGATTATGGGGGGCATGGACAGGGTGGATGGAGCAGCTATTCCCCTTAGTTGAAGGGTCAGTCACGAGGGGACATAAGTTCAAGGTGAGGGGCAGGAGGTTTAGGGGGGAATGTGAGGAAAAATCTTTTCACCCAGAGGGTGGTGATGGTGTGGAATGGTGGCGCTGCCTGGGAGGGTGGTGGAGATGGGTTGGCTCACATCCTTTAAAAAGTACCTGGATGAGCACTTGGCATATCATAACATTCAAGGCTATGGGCCAAGTGCTGGTAAATGGGGTTAGGTAGGTAGGTCAGGTGTTTCTCACGTGTCAGTGCAGACTCAATGGGCCAAAGGGCCTCTCCTGAACTGTGTGATTCTGATTCTGCTGATTACTTTAGTTACGGATGCTGCTACATGTTAACTATGTCATTGGTGGGTTTGTGAATCTTTGATAGTTTATGTTGCCTTTTTCCTTCTCTTTCCACTCCTACATAGCACATTGACAAGGTGTTCAAGCACAAGGAGTTGCAACAGCAGTTGGTTGATGCCAAACTTCAGCGAACGACAGAGATTATGAAAGAGGTGGATGAGGAACATCACAGAGAAAGGGAGTTTGTGAGTAAAGGCTGTTTATTCACTATATTTTCCCTACTTCCACTGAAGCTGCGTATTATACATTTCTGTAATACATTGCAACCCTTTTTGAAGTCTGGTACATGTGAATGTGTAAAACAAAAATATTACACTAGTCTGAAAGATGGGACCAGTTTGTTTATAAGACTGGCTAGTTAACTCATATGTTACCTGAGCAAGTTTGAATTGCCTCAGTTCTAAACTGCTTCCTAAGAAACTGTAAAGCATTCCCTCATCTGTTTTTTTAACCTCCCACACACCCCCTTCCTTCCCAAGTTTTTTCCATTGTGCATTATTATTATGGGACAGTCATTTTGGGCACTGTTTAGCTCTTTATCCTTCCTCTAGAGTTCTGAAAGCATTTTCCCCTCTATTTTAATTTTGAAACCCCATGGTTCTTTTCCTGGATTTGAGACCCTCCAATATGTTAACATATTCACAGAGTTTAACGTAGATTCATAATTTGTACAAGTCTAAAAATCCATTTTGGTGAAAAATTAAATCAGCTTGTGTTAGATAATGCCTTTTCTATCTGCAGTGCCACTGCAAGTGCAGTGCATAGTCTTAAAATGAAAAGACATCCTATTGGTGTGGTATGTTTGTGTACTAATGTGCTTTTAATGTCTCAGTCAAATTGAGATTGGTGCAAAGTGAAAATTAACCAGGGAATTTATCCCAGACTACTGTTGCATTACACAGCCACTGGTTACACAGTAGACTGGGCAGTGGCTTGGGAATCATTTGCCTGCCTCATTTCAGGAAAAGGTTCATTGTAGAGGCTAAAAGCGATGAGTCAGAACTTTTAAATGTAGAAATTAGTTTTATCTGTGAAGTAAGTGTACCTACACCTCATGGACTGCAGAGGTTCAAGAAGGCAGCTCACCATCACCTTCTCAAGGGCAATTAGGGATGGGCAATAAATGCTGGCCCAGCCAGCGAAGCCCACATCCCATGAGTGAATTAAAGAAGGAGCTAGTCCAATTCATGATGGACACAACATCACGTTTACTTGGCTTGGAGAGTAGTTTGTGACTGAGGGCTTGGACTGATAATCCTGAAATGTTTTCCTCCTTGCATTTAAAACTCCCAATAAATTCAAAGACTTAGTTTGAGTTATTTTCAGGTATGCCTGTCTAAACTTGGACTGGCCATCTTTTATGAACATGTTTTTAATGTCTTTTATTGTTTCTTTTTCTGGAGGCATCCAATACTTACCTTCAGGTTCCAAAATTACCACAAAGCTGAATGGGCTGTGTGTGTGCCAAAAGTATATGGCAGGAGCAGTGTGAGGCACCTCTGGTGCCAGCATATATCAGTTTATCCAATAGATCACAGGGTTCCTAAAGAAGTATGTGTGGTTTTTTTTCCCTTTTGTCCAGAAACATCACCATTGGTGGAACTGAAAGCAGTTTCACCATCCCAAATGTGAAGGTGATGTGTCATATTTTAATATATTACTTTTTTTTTGTTCTATTTTGTTAGCTGCTAAAGGAAGCTACTGAATTGAGGCACAAATGTGAACTCATGAAGCAGCAGGAGGCACAGCTGAAACAGCAGGTATGTTCCAGCAAACTGTAGTGGTAATTTTAGCTAAGCTCCGTCCCCGTACCAGCCAGCACTATGTTTTTACGTACCAGCGAATGTGCTGTTGGACTGTCATTAGTCATGTTCTGTAGGATGGTTTCTGCCATTCAAAGACCCCACTCACTATCTTCTGTCTGAAACGAGGTACTGCATCCAGGCAATTGCGAGTGTGAGGTTGGGTTTGATGGAACTGCTCATGTCTATACTGGTGGCAGCTCTGTTAAATGTAGCTACAACCCCACAACACCCCTCTATCCCTGCCAACCTACAACACTCTCTTCATCCAGAAGGAAGGAGATGTAAAGTCAAAAGATAATCCAACTGCAGAGGTAAATATGATGGGAACAGAACAAACTTAGTGAAGCGAGTTTAAAAAAAAAACTTCTTCAAACGCCACAGAGGAAGAGAGACAACATGTTGAGACGTGAGAGATCAGAATTGGAAGAAAAAGACTAATACACTGCATGACACCTGGTCACTTTTGATGTGAGCAACACCTGATCTAATTAGCATGATACTTAATCTTAGTTGTTGCAATAATATTATCTAACCATTCAATGCATGTGCGGTGTTTCTTGGTTTGAAGCTTTCCCTCTATATGGATAAGTTTGAAGAATTCCAGAGCACACTGGCAAAGAGCAATGAAGTTTTTACAACGTTCAGGCAAGAAATGGAGAAGGTAAAGGCAAAGTTACCAATGTACCTTTCTCTCTGCTTAGTTCAATTTTGTAATAATTGAATTATCAACGTTGGATTTTTCTGCCTAATTTTTTTGGTGCTGCCTTACGTCGCTGGTTTGTCTTTGTTGAAATTTGTATACTTGGGGCTTTGGAAAGAGACCTTGTCTCATTTGATTAATCCTAAATCAGTACGCTGGAATTGAATCCGAATCAGCAACTTGAGATATATGTAAATAAATTGGCAACATGAATCTGAACTTTACATATCAAACTTCAATCTCCATGCTATGCATTTACATGGCCCACAAAGAGAAACATCCCGAACCCTTATCAAGGTAGCTGATAAGTGCCCTTTATTTTAAGCCAGACCAAAGTTTGATGTTACCCATCAGATTGGGGTATTGGAGGCTTGATGCAGAGGCCTGTGCTCATCCATCTAGTGTTCAGTGTCTACCAGAATTCTACAATGGCAAGCAAATAGCACTGAAACGAACCCCCCCTCCACCACCCACAAACTGGTGGTATCATTGTTTGTTGCTGCATAGCTTGTGTGCATGCTGGCACCAAGAGTGGATGACGGATCACTCATTGTAAAGGGCATTTTCCTTTCTTCAGTCTCCTGATGTGAGTGGTGCTGGCGAGGCTGCACTTACTGCCCAATCCGGAGTTGCCCGAGAAGGTGGTGGTGGGCCACCTTCTTGAACCTGAGATGCAATGAAGTGACTTGCTAGGCCAGGTCACTGGGCAGCCCTCTACTTGATGACATTCGAGTTACGATGAACGGCACTTAACGTTGGTTTTGACTTTACAGTGACATACCAGCAAATAAGTTCAAATGTTCATACATGTGCATCGGCGTTCTGCGCTGCCCATCTCCCTGACTCAAGACGCTCAGTTACTGTTCTGATGCCATTAGTACAGTACTGTACTATACCTCTATTTGTATTTTTATCTTATTTGATTTTTTAATGTCAATATGATTGCTATTTACATATAAATATATTAATGTTGCAATATTACTTGTCTATAGTTGATTGAGTACAAAATTTGGGGTTATTTTAGTGAAAATAGGGTACCAATCCCCCATTTATAGCATTGTTCTTATGGGAAAATCGGTTCCGAGTTACGACATTTCAACTTACAATTGGTTCCTGAAAACCACATCTTGTCATAAATCCAAGGACTGCCTGTTTTTGGTGTGGGACTGGAGTCACAGACAGCCTAGGCTGGGTAAGAATGGCAGGTTTCCTTTGTGAAAGGACATTAATGAACCAATTGAGTTTTTAACGACAATCGTTTAAATTAAATTCAAAGTCTCAAATTGCTATTGCGGGATTTGAATTTGCATTCTCTGGATTATTAGTCCAGGCCTTTGGATTACTCGTCCTGTAACATGACCACTACACTACTGCACTTGGTACAACTCACATTTGTCAGTTGTCTAATGAAGGAGGAAGGTGGGATCCTTTGGGATTGAGCTAGTTCCAAAATGCACGTTTGATAATTTGAAGTTTGAAACCAAGTCAGCTCTTTGTGCAGAGCTGGTAATGAATCCCTGAACCAAGCAGATCTATAGTTCTCCTGGCCCGTATTGGTGATTGCTAAGGCTTAATGGGGCCTGGAGGGGTGAGATCTGTTGCCGGACTTGGAGCTCTTTCCACTTGGCTCTGGACACCCTTGAAAGCCAATGTTGGGATATTCCTGAATGGCTAACCAATGACAAGCCTGCTTAATGGTAGTTGACAGTTTTGCTGGTTAAGCTCCAGCGTTGCTTCTACCCCCACAAACATTACCAAGGCCTGATCACTGAGGTGCAGCATGTGTCCCTGGGAGTACAGCATGTTTGCTACACATCAGGCAAACGCTAACTACTCACATAGATTTCTTAGGCATAAAAATAAAAACAAATGCTGAAAATTCTCAGCAAGTCTGGCAGCACCTGTGGAGAGGGAAAGAGAGTTAGCATTTTAATTGATGAGCTTTGATGAAAGGTCATAGGCCTGAAACATTAACTCTATTTCTCCATCTCCACAGATGCTGCCAGACCTGCTGAGCATTTCCAGCATTTTCTGTTTTTATTTCAGATTTCCAGTATCTGCAATATTTTGCTTTTAGATTTCCTCGAATGTTGGCTTGGAGACTCCTGACGGAAGTGGGGAGTTTCTACATGTGTCACATGCCCAGTTGACAAAAAGGAGTAGCAAATCTCAGATCTAAAATTGATTTCTTTCTACTAAATGCTTGTTGTCCTTGCAATGTAAAATTGATTGCTGCAATGATACCAAGTATATGGTATAATCCTGATTCCTGTTTGACATTGATAGTGAGACTTAACTCACTTCTTGCTTTTGTGCACTGTAAATTGGACTTTTTTTCAACATAAAATAGAATTGGGGAAACCTGCAATATTGGTGACAGAAAAATACTTAATAGAACCTTTTGCAATGCTGTGTGTGTGTGTGTGTGTGTGTGTGTGTGTGTGTCCCACCCCCCACCATCCCACCCCACCCCACCAACAACAACAACAATCTCAATTTAAACTGTGTCTGAGAGAAATTGGTGAGTGGAACTCTTCTCTGACATTTTGAGTCTGTAGGTGTGGTACTTGATGGCATTAAAGCACATAGTTTGGCCAAGGGATATGTTTAATTGATACACTTTCTTCTGGTAAACCAGGTGAATTACTTTGCTTTAGAAGCAAGAGAGTAGATGACTGTTTCAAGGAGAAAACATAGCCCACGTTTGCGATTTATGTAAGGATGGTCCACTGGGGAGGGTTAAATGTGTTTTGGTGTGGTGTCACACTGAATGGGGTCTTGTGTTTCTCCCTTCTGCAGATGACGAAGAAGATCAAGAAGCTGGAAAAAGAAACTACAGTATGGCGTACTAAGTGGGAAAACAATAACAAAGCACTCTTACAAATGGCCGAAGAGGTGTGTGCTATCTCTTTGTTAACCGTCCATAGCTCTTCGTTGATTGTGTTGTGTGCACAGGTGCTGCTTCGCACAGAAGAATGCTAATTCCAGACTTGTAACCTTGAGATTTTTCTGAGCAACCTGCTTCATTGCAGATCTACAAAACTGATCTTATATAACTTTCTAATTCAGAATGTGGTCAAAAAGCATGGAAAGGGTTGAAATTTAAAATATTCCTGAGGTGATAAACTGGTGCTGTCAAGATTGGGGGTGTAGGAGGCAAAGGTTAGGAGATACAATATTGAAGATTCCAGTGAGCTCAATATCTTCCCTCTGAAAAATTACACCTCAATCACCCTCTTTGAAAGTGTATATTTTCGGCTTTATAATGCATCTGCAGGCAGGCAGCTGTTGACAATTAGAGAGAATGCAGAAGAACTGCTTTTTTTTTGCCTTAGGTTGGAGGTGTGTTACATGCTGAAATTTATCAATGAGTGATGGAAGTTTGAATGAAAATTCCTTTTTCCCTGCACTAAGAATTGTAGAGAAAGAACACTCTGTGCTGCACATTGTGGGTGGCAAGTATTTTGGGACTTTGGGCAGAATGTTGCATTTGGTTCTTGGCCCATGATCGGGTCTGTGAAAATCCATAGGCATAGAATTCTGCTCCTTCCATACTAGTGACTCCTCCCATTCATTTGAACTCTACAATTCCTACACTACACATGCATTTTATTTTTGAGAAAAAAGGTTGCTTGTTCAAGCGGTTTGTCCAATTTTCCCTCTCTTTGCCCAATATAAAGAACCACATGATAAGTAACCTCCTATAGGAAAATTACTGTCGCTTGCACAGTTTCTAATTTTTACAGTTAAAATTCTGATTATTATCTGGATCTCTGCCACTGAAAGGCTCATTTAGCTGCATGTTGCACTAAAAGTTTGGGATAAATATTTTTAACTGCAATAGTCCCTTGTTTCTATATTGTCATATTATTTGGCAATTGTGAGGCATTTCCTTAAATAAAAGCATCTTCTGTTACAGTGCAGTATGAAGGGGGCTGGAACATAAAGGCACATTCTCCAGCTATAATACCGGTCAATATTATAACACTCACAATGTGAAAAGTAAATGGTGAGCACGGGCTGGTGGGTTAATCAGTCATCTTGACTAACAGCCCCGTATTTACTTCTAGTTACCACTTGTGAAAGCACTCCCTGTGGAGATCTACACCCAGAAATGTTTTAGATTTAGTTATCTTTTTTACCCTCTTTGGCCCTCTTCCCATGTTTAATATGTAGATGGAGTTTTTTTTTAAATTTGCTCATGGGATGTGGGCATCGCTGGCTAGGCCAGCATTTATTGCCCATCCCTAATTGCCCCTTGTTTAGAGGGCATTTAAGAGTCAACTACATGGCTGTGGGTCTGGAGTCACATGTGGGCCAGACCAGGTAAGGATGGCAGATTTCCTTCCCTAAAGGACATGAGTGAACTAGATGGGTTTTTACGACAGTCGGCAGTGGTTTCATGGTCATCATCATCAGGTTTTATTGAATTCAAATTTCACAATCTGCTGTGGTGGGATCGAACCTCTGGAATACCAGTCCAGTAATAATACCACCATGCCATCACCTACTCCTATGTACTAGTGAAACTTGTGCACCCTCCCTTAAGAGGTTCCGCAGACCAAGTGTTCTCTGTCCCTTGCTGACAAGCTTCTGTGTGTTTTTCGAAATGGATACTAGCATTTAATAGAGTTTTTAATCCTTTGTAAGGAGACCAGATCAAAGGCTTGTTTTGGCTGTTTCTTCTTTGCAGATTTTAGAGTAATGGGAGGGAGAAAAGCACTTAGAAATCTACAGGGATAGTGCTCTCCATTTCCGTTCTTCCTTAGCCTTCCCTTTGCTCAGAATTAGCATGCCATTACTTTGAACCTTTACTCCTCCCTCATGCGCAGAGCTGTTGGAAGACAAAACCACCTTCTGAAACAAGGCGGAGATGGGCAGTCCCTAAATGCTCAGACATCAACATCAAATTGTTCTGTGTTTGGATAATTCTTTCACAATTACAGAATATCCCAAAGCGCATTATAGCCAATTAAGACCTTCTGAAGTGTAGTCGCTGTTGTAATAAGGGAAACACGACAGCCAATTTGTGCACAGCAAGCTCCCACAAACAGCAATATGACTATGACCAGATAATCTGATTTTGTAATGTTGGTTGAGGGGTAAATATTGACCAGGACACTGGGAGGCACCTTCCTTCTCTTCAAAATAGTGTCATTGGAGCTTTTCCATCCACTTGAGAGAGCAGAAGGGGCTTTGGTTTATAGTTTCATCCGAAAAATGGCACCCCTGACAGTGTAGCAGTCTCTCAGGACTACAGTGGTTATCATAGCATTTCAAAATTTAAGAATAGATGCAGCAAGTATAAAGTAAATGGCTGGAATTTGTAACATATTGAAGAGATTTTTTTTTGCTCTTTTAAATTTTGTACAGAAAACGCTTCGAGATAAGGAATACAAGGGTCTACAAGTGAAACTGGAGCGGTTGGAAAAGCTTTGCAGGGCCCTGCAGACAGAGAGAAATGACCTGAATAAAAAAGTGCAGCTTCTTCAGTGTCAGCTTTCAGGAAATGATGGGTCTTTAGACCTGACAGAAGAGGAATACCGGGCATGCAAGACCCCAGATCCTTTAGAATTGGCTGAGGTGAACACTTCAAGTCAGGAGGAAGGAGGAAGGCAGTCTCATGCTACAGCTATTTTAGATCAAGAGTGTTCAACTGGAGATCTAGAAAATGCTGTTGCGGCTTCAGGCATTGATTCTGTTGACTAAGATTATCTGTTTTAAAGAAGAATTGTGTGGAGTTATATATTTTTGTGTAATTATTGTTTGACTTGTTCTTGGTAATTATTGGCTTTGTGGTGAGAATTTCTTACACATTTTTCTACCATATCTGTATTTTCTTAGGGGAAAAAGGAATTTATGTGGTTCAAGTAGCTGTATGGTGGGTCAAGTTAGTCTACTTTATAAATTTTCATAACTGATTATATTTGTTTCATCCTTTTTAAAATGGAATTTTTTGACATTGCAATCCACCTCGACTCTCAATACTTGGACTGAGATGTAAACATTTCATGCAATTTTAATAACAGATGAATAACATTTTTTTAAAAATCAAGCTTTTTTTTTTGCAATTTAGGTGCAACTGGACACATTTGGTTGGGACATGCTTCCACAAATGGGATTGCTATCAGCTATTCTGACAGCGTGTTTTGGGAATCTCGTTCTTCCATAAAGCACTGCTTCTTGATTGAAACTTCTGGCAGATGTGGGAACAGTTAATGTTAAGAGCTGGAAAGTAGGAGAGTGGTCACTGATTGTAGACTGCTTCGGCTGTTAAAAATGGACAGGAAACCGGGTCCACAAGCAGAGTTTGAGATATTTTGGAGCATTGGCTGTTCCCCATTGGCCTTCAGTTCAGCAGAGGTGCAGAGAAGTGAAGCAACACTAGTTTATGCCACTTGAATTGGGGTCGTTGCCTGTTAGTTATTGTTGTCCTTATACCATCCCTGGAATTATAAAGAACCAGAGTGCCATCAGTCTAGTGGCTTTATAGTCAGTGTTCTACTGCCTATGCCACTGTTAAAAAGAAGCTTCCAGTTAATTTTTATCCTCAATAAATGAACGTTGGGATTGAGCTTAATTTGGCATGCTGTTCTTACACCACATTTTTGTTAGTTTGAAAGTTCTGATGTCCTGCCATTGGAGCTGAGCCTGATTTGTTAGTAGCAAGTGACCTAAGAAAGTCTAGTATTTCATTTTTTTTTTTGTAGTCTGTTTGGTCAAAGCCACCATTTTATTTATTGTTTTCCTTCATTTATTTTTAAGAATAAAGGGAATATTTTCCCTGAGACAATTTTTTAAAATAATGTAGCTGTGGTAACTGCACTATCCTTTCACCTCAGGATTTGAACCTAGACCAAAGCTAAGGGGATAAAAATTGTGTGCCTCTGGCTCCAAGAGTTCCAAATGAAATTAATCTTGGCAGTCTTCATCTCTGAGTTTGTATCTCTACAGCACAAGGCTGTCTTTGATAGAGCTACTCCCTCAGAGCCATTGTAGGTGGAAAAATAAACACAAGTTAAATTGGGCAGGGGGAAGATTTGAGTTTAAAATTGGGTTTGAGGTTAATATTGAGACACATTTGGAGTATAGAGGAGGCTTTTAGTCTCTATAATTATGCCTGGCTAGTGACTACTAAATACTAGGTACCAAAAATAAATAACTATCTCATTCTCACCACTGAATTCAGCATAAAGTGTAGGTGTCAATCTATATATAGATAGGTACATATGACTTATGAGCAGGAGTAGGCCATTTGGCCCTTCGAGCCTGCTCCACCATTTAATAAGATCATGGCTGATTGTGGTCTCAACCTCACCTTCCTGTTTTCCCCCGTAACCCTTGACTTCCTTATCTATGAAAGATCCATCTAATTCAGCCTCGAGTCAATACAATGACCCAGCCTTCACTGCTTTCTGGGGAAGAGAATTCCACAGAATAATGACCCTCAGGGAAAATATTTCTCCTCATCTCCGTTTAAAAGGGAGATCACTTATTTTAAACTGTGGCTCCTAGTTCTAGTCTCCCCCACAAGACGAAACACCCATCCTATTAAGTCCCCTCAGGATCTTATATGTTTCACTAAGATCCTCTCATTCTTCTAAACTCCAATGGGTAGATGCTGAACCTTTCTTCATAAGATAAGCCCCTCATCCCAGGAATGAGTTGAGTAAACTTTCTCTGAACTGCTAATGAAATTGTACCCTTTTCAAATAAGGAGACCAAAACTGTGCATAGTACTCCAGATGTGATCTCACCAAGGCCCTGTACAGTCACAGTAAAACTTCCCCACTTTTATATTCCATTCCCCGTACAATAAACAACAACATTCCATTTGCCTTCCTAATCACTTGCTATACCTACATACTGACTTCTTATGATTCATATACCAGGACAACCAGATCCCTCTGTACCCCCGAGTTCTGCAATCTCTCTCCATTTTGAAAAAAATACTGCTTTACTATTCTTCCTGCCAAAGTAGACAATTTCACATTTTCCCATGTTATCCTCTGCCATTTTTTTTGTCCACTGAAGTAACCCATATATGGGGAGTGTCTGTCAAAATTGAGCTTTCATAATTAAATGGAAAACTTATGGATGCCAGCTCAAAATTGTTGGCAAATTTTCAATAAAATGACCAATTTGAGCCCTGGGCATGAATGAAAATGAGAGATATCTGAATTGATTGTGAGGTGGTCTTGGTTTTTAATAGACATAATTATTTATAAATCATCCCATTATCATCTGCTCTATGAATATATTATCTATTGGACCATACAATTCCCATTCCAGAAATCCTGATTTGAGCTATATTCCATGTATTCAGATTTTCATGTATTTAACAGTATTCATCTCTCTGAACTTTCTTCAGTTTATAGAGTTTTTGGAAGGTTATTGATATACTCTTTCCTACTCTCAGATCTGTCAATGAGCAATACTCTTCCCCAGTCTATCAGATCCATAGGTCTAGTAGCATATGTTTACTCCACATGATGAGGGATGTGGATTGCAATTCCTGTACTGAGCCATTTGCAAACTCTTCCACACGATAAATTGGATCAAAAGTGAGCCCAGACTACCAGATGTGAATAGCATTGGGCAACCAATTAGGTTTTCAAAAGCAGGGCATGTCGATTTGTTAGTTTTTATTTGGGTAACACAAGAAAAAAACCTCTGGTGCATTTTGCCCTGAGTTGAACACATTTCCAGATGAGGTTAAAAATCTGTTTTGTTGTGTTCCATACTGACCTTTGACCTGAGAATATATAGGACTGATCAGCCCGGTTTCAGCAAAGGTCTTCCCACTCCACTCCAACTTTGAGCCCACTTATGATCCAGTGAAATAAATGAAGTACTGTAGCTTCTACAAGCATTCCTCTTTTTTCCTTTTGACATATCAAATTCTTCACTAGTGTCTTCTGGTCTGACCTGCCCCTGATACTTAGGGACATAATGCATATAAGTATCATTTTTATCCTTTGTTTTCATCAACTCATTTATAGAATAGCTTTGGGAATGGGGAGTAGGAAGAATTTGTAACTTCCTATTTGAGGAAGAGGATGCTGGGAATCTTCTCTGCAGGTGAAGATCCACCATAACGTTTTCATTAGAAATGGACTACTTGAAAATTTCTCATGAACTACTGGTTGCTATATTTTATTAAACTTTTCCTGTCTGCTTCAGTCAAACGAATAACCAATGTATCCCCTTTGCAGCGTTCCCAAAAAGCTACACCGCTGCTGTGCAGCACTCGAGAATGTGCTGCACAGGGAACAAACGTGGCACGCATAAGAAGTGGTCCTTGTTAAGATGTGGACGTGCGCAGCTACGCGGCATCTTAAAGGGGCCACACAGTGCAACAAAAGGGTGGCACACAGCAAAGGGGAATTAAAGGGGATGTTGCTTCTGTGCAGTGCTTCCTGCTAGCTTTCCATTCTACCTTTATCAAATGTCCCTTGGCTCTGATGCCCAGTGAAACACCTTTTGTTATGAGCTGTCTTGGCTCTTGCAAGGTTCACACTACTCTTGTGAGGAAGATGCTGTGTTTTGTGTGTGCTTAAATATCGAGTACCCAAAGATGATGGCATGGTTATTTGTTTTCTTTGCCACTTGGCAGGTGTCAAGTCAGTGAAAGTATTTAATGTAATCTGTGAAGCATTCCACTTGATACGTCACTTCAGGTTTCTTTTCACGTTCTCATGTTTTTCTCCCGGAAGTTATAAAAATGTGAACCTACAAACCTCTCGGGCATAAATTCTTATTTTGAGACATAGCTCCTTGTATTACATGAAAATGACCTGCACTACGAGTTTTAAGCAACAGTGTCTGGGTGCCAGGGCTTAAAATTAACAGTAGCCTTTAAAGCCACGGTTTTGATTCAGAGAGGTCAAGCGCTATGCCAGACCTTTGGGTACAGCCATTGATCCTTAGTTGCTGAAATGCAACAATAGGTCCTTTGGTTGCCTTTTGTATATGAGCCTCAATAACTCTCAGAGCTTGATGTATCTTACCTTTGTCTAGAGAAAGCAGCCTGACAAAGCTTGCGCTGCAGACTGTCTCAGAAGGAATGCTCATGGGGTTCAGGTGCCTGTGGGACTGTATCCAGAATCAGTTCCTTAAGGGGTGGACAGAAATTTTGGGAGGATGAAGCAAAGATATTAACTTTTCTAAAGTCCTAGTGCACAACTGAAAGTTGTATTACACTATGGAATGTGGTTTTCTACATATGAATTTACAAAACAGCAGATGGTGCTTTGCAGTAGTAGCTGTGTTGGAGAAGGTAAACAACACTATTCACGTATAAATTTCATTTAACAACCTATGTATCTTGCATCTTCTCTGCAAGATTTGATGTTGGTAATCATATCCATGTGCGTTCTTAACAGATAACTTAAGATTAGATTTGGGAGTGGGTGGATTTTATCTTTTGGTGTACAGTGTTCTTTCCTTGGGATGCTATTCTCCTAGAAGCTGCCTGTGTTAAATCTAGCTCAGGGAGGGTGGCAAACTGGGTTTCCCATCCTATTGGCTACTGGGGCCTTGATTAAGACGTGAACTAGGCATTTGGTGTATTTGTCAATGCCAAAAAAGGAGCAAAAATCCAGTCTGTGTATACTTGAGTAGTTCCTCTTTAATGTACAAGTAACAAGCCCATGGCTGCTTTCCCTACAATCTCATAGGCTGATGATCTCAGTTGAATCTAAAGTTCAATTGCTGCCCTATTGTAAAAGATACGGCAGTTCTGCAGAGATATTCAGGGAAAAAAAACAAGTTGAGAAGTGTCTGTAGCTCAATGCCCTCAAATCCTTATTTCAAACAATGCTTGTGAAGTTTTCTCAGTAGTAATCAGTTTAGTTATTACATTTCAAGCAAAGTATTAAGTCTATTTGAAGTTGAACTCAAGTCATTCTATTCAGCACTGTTCTCAACTTTATATTTGCAGCCTCTGATAAACTTCCAAATCATTAAAATCAGAGCAGGTTTTTAAGTTCTGTAGTTGACCCACCCATGGAGTGAATCGGTGTGTCAACTTGTTCTGTACCATGGAGCAGTAGGATGTACTTTATCGTTCCAATGAGATTGAGGCAGAATTATTGAGTAACACCTGGAACAGCCTCACACAGAGGAAGACAGACATCTCACACACGTGTTAGTTGGTTAAAGTGATCACTGTACAGTTAGAAATCACTCAGACTAGGGTTTGCTTTGGGCAGGCAGTGGAAACATAGCCTGTAGACACCCAGCTGGTATTTTTTTAGTATACTGATGCTGTGAATTTTGATTCGTACCTCATAGCAAGTTGCCATATTTCAGCATCATTACCTATTGCACGTATGGTCTGACTGTCAACATACAGTCAGTAAAACATTTTACATGAATTTCAAATAGTGAAAACGAGCAGTATTTACCTGAAGCTTAAGTACTATCTAATCTAGACCAGATAAGAGGTGACTTATTTTACATCACAGGTTAAGCTGGTTATTTATCTAGCCCAAAATAAGGTCCTGTGTTTGAAAGCAATCCATAATGTAGGTAACCTGCTTGGCTGCATTCTACAATTCATACAGTGAGCATTTAAGTCTGTGATGGTGATTTTCATGTGTTGGGATAAACTATTCAAACCAACATTTATTTTAATAGAAAGTATAGATTAGTACAATCCAATCCCTCCAAGGTGGTTGGATCGCCTCATTTTCTGTCCACTTCTGCAGTATTGCTGCCTGATTTAGATAATCCACTTAATTGTGGAAGTGTTTGGCAACTTGTCAGAGAAAGTGAAAAAATGCCTGCCTTGCAGGCCAGTGAAGGAGTGAGCATTCCGACCTTTCAGGTACAGGTTAGACGAATATAGTGAACCCACATCCTGCTGTTGAGACTTGAAAACACCCTGCTGACTGGATGATATGTCAGGTCTCTCTTTGCAAAATTGTTATCATCTGCCCTGTAAGGTTCGAGAAAACAATACTGCCTGTTGAAACTAAACTTTTATTAGGCAGGAGCAAAATGCTGTTCCTGTGATTTAATTTTATCCTTTTTTTTTGCTAAATTAGAATCAAGACCATATACCTAATACTGTGCACTATATTGACCAAATGATTGGTTTAGAAATATTAAATTAAAGGTCTCATTTAATCAGCAGTAATTGACCAATGTAGTTAATTGAGAAAATCAAATTGATGTACAGGTGATTTCCTTCAGTGCTATACGAATGACCAACTCTTAGACCCCATTGTATTTTTTCCAAATATCCACTTGCTTCAGAAGATGCAAATTGGTCCCAAGCCCTTAAATTGTAGCTTCCCTCTTCGTTTATGTGATAAGACTATCCATAGCACTTAAACTGCCTTTTTAACAATTTTTTTTTGAAGAGGTTTGCTACAATCTTTTTTTTCATAAAAGTAATTATTTTGTGTAGGTGGATTACACATTCTAAATAATTGTATGTTCAGAGGAGTTCAATAATAGTTGAGATTTGAAATATTTTGCTACAGCCACCCAACCAAGTTTTGAATAACATTGGGCAAACAGACCAGATCTCTAGCTTGTCTTAAAGGAACATGGCTTTTACTTTCTGCAGTTTTTTTGTTAGATGAATAGTGTCGTGTAAGACTCACGCCAGTTTAATTTTCACGTAGTCATGATTTCACATGAGGGAGTACAAAATCCATTGAAAATGGTCTGCCTTCAAATGTCTTCTGGTGTGTGATGTAATAAGTTGCTTTGTTTTCATAATTGTGATTGGCATAGCTTCAACAATTTAGCTTCTATTGGTGTGTTAAAAATGACAATTCTAATTCTGCTCACATTTAAATCTGTTCCCTTAACACCCCCTAGTGGCTTATTATGTAGTTTCACTCCATATTGTATTGAGTCACAGACCTGAAGGACTTGTGTTCAATCCCTCGTTTCTGCTGACTTGATCTCAGTTGAGGTGATGGCGGGGTTGTGGGGGCAGTACACTTGACCTTATTGTCCTTGGGCTGAAAAAAAGTTGGGGGGGGGGGGGTGGTTGCAGACGGACAACTCAGAGAAATTCTTGCTGCAAAGTATGAATAAGTGGATCTTCGGTACAGGAAGATTACACTCTTTTCTGTGGTTAAATACGAGACATGCTGCCTGAGCTTGCACATGAAGAATGTTCACTTTGGGGCAAGGTATTAAACGCTTATGTCAATCCTCATAGAACTGTACCCTAAAATAAGTCAAGAGTAGAAGGGAAAAATGGCGGCTATGGAATATGTTAACCCACAGATACACATGTTTTGTAGAGTATTTTATTCAAAGTGTTTCACAATTATTAAGATAATAATGAGAGACTGGACTGTGTTCTATTTATAAGCTGCTGTTCCTTGCACATGACTGGCTTAATGTGAGCCAGTTACAAACTTGTTCAATTCATCTTGTAAAAATCACACTGAGTGACTTAAGAGGTTAGAGGCTGCAGCTTCTAATGGGGAGGGGCGGGGGGGATTGGGCACCATTTTCAGTAATGAAAACAATAAGGCTTTACTCTGGACATTTCAGTATGTTTTTTTAAAACTGCTGTCTAATCTGTCAAAATGACATGGTTTCTGAAACACCTATTTTTGATATTGGTCTTCCTACCTTTATTGTGCTGAAAGTTAAAGATGCAGCTTCTAATCCAGATATTACTGCAGTTCTGAATCGGAAAGCTTTTTAAAAAAAAATACAGACTACCTGTATTTCTACTTTGAATGTCCAATATTTTGCGTATGCTAACGCAAAAATAGAAGAGATGTTTGGTGCATAGCACGTCTTCCTAGTACTGCCTGATTAGAATGGGTTTGCTGTCTGTTTTGATCGATGTTTTGCTGTGGCAAAGTAATACTGTACTGACAGTGCATTTACACATTTGGCTGGGAATGCTGCAGTTGAAACCTCAGGTGATGATGAGAACAAAAAAAAAATCTACCTCTGAAGATTGTAGCAGAGAATAACTGTGAAACAATGCGAGGCAGAAATAGTCAATGCTTAAATCTGTTTTATTTTTTTCAAGGGTTTGGGCAAGTATTTGGGTGGTCAGCATGGTCTTGCTTTCAGATTTTCACGAACATTTTGTAGAATTCCTGAAATGTGAATCTAAAATGTTATTTACTAAGGACATGTACAGAACAAATCAACAAATATAAGTATAGATAATAACTGTTGTTGCTTTCTTTTGTCATTTACACTTTGGATCAGAAAAGTTTTATTTTGTGGCTTTGAGCTGGTTTCTTCCATAACAATGTTTGTTACATTGCTTCCTGATTCCAAATGTCATTTCGGTGTGACAATTGACATTACATTTATCCACATTTATATTAATTTGATAGCAGTGCTTTCTAAGTAAGAGTGTTAATGGAGCCCTAAAACAACAGATATCCACATTTAATGTTGTTCATCATACTTGCGAAACAATGCCTTTGATTCAATCTGTTGCATCCAATATACAGTGTTTGAAACCAGCCGTTAAGGAATGTGGCTGAGAATATAGGAACAGGAGTAGGCCATTCAGCCCCTCAAGCCTGCTTTGCTATTCAACTAGATCATGGCTGATCTACCTCAATACTATTTTCCCGCAATTTTTTTTTTGGCTGTGGAGCTTTGCTGCTACACCTGAGTACAAAAAAATGGTACCTAACTACTTCAAAAAAAAAATCTGCTCTAAAGTGCTTTGCGATGTGCTAAGGATCCGACAGGCAATATATAAATGTAAGTTCCTTCTTCATATCTGGGGAAGGGATAGTGGGTGTCGGACCACTGGCTGTGGTCCTATGGTTTTTCAGTACTGGGTGGGAAATGGTTGTAAAGTGGAGTTTGGAAGCCGAGCAGTTGACTGTGTTGAGGTAATTGGCTTGTGACAGCTTGACAAGATTTGTGCAACTACATAAGCTTGTCGATTTTGCTTTCTCATTGTAAAATTTGATCAATCTTTTCCCTGTAAAAATGTCTCAATGCCTCACCTCCCGGCTGCCATTTGACTATCTACTTGCCATCCTTCCCAGTTGAAAGGGCCAATTCTCTGCTTATTTTGTACCTCTCTGCCAAGATCAGAAAGGAGCAAAATGCATTATACCTACCCCCTTGCACCAATTCCCCAAGAAAAAAATAAGCGGATAACCTGCTCACAAGACTTTCCAATTGTGCTGAAGAAAGTGTGCAAGACCGTCATCGGGAATTTGAATTCTTTCCATCTAAGTTTGTGAGGAACAATGGAATATTTTTGCTTCAAAACTGGGCTAGATTTAGCTCATCTTTTTGGAATGATAAAACCATGGTTAGGTATCATTCCTGTGAGGGTCAATTGTGTGGAAGGTATGACATATGTGAGCTGAGATTTTATGAATTGACTTCCATTTCAAATACCAGGTATTATTAACAGTTTTGTTATTCAACATGTGCCTCAAACAAATATACAAAGTATTGCCATTGTTAAAAAATGGGTACAAAAGGTTTTTGAATTAACAGACTTTTTTTGGAAAATATTTAAACAAGCACTCATCTAAATTATAGGATTTAGAGATCATCCCCTTTTATTCCCCCAAAAGAGTCCTAGCTCCAGGCATTTCAAATTCATTGATCAGATTATGCATTTTAAATCAGCGAATAGACATGGAAAATGTATTTAAAATTCAAATTGCTTAATGTAAACTTAAAATTTTTGAATTGTGATAAACTATTCATCATAACTCTATGTCAGTCTAGTAAAGCTGATTCCTTATACGGCGATACTCATTTCATTATTAATTCTCAGTTAAACAAATGTGCCACAGTGATGAGCAGCCCAGTTATATTGCTGTTGTCTTCCTTGCTGTCCTTCAAATATTGTTGCTGTTAATAGCTTAGTGTAAATGCAGTTACACATAGAAAATAAAACGACCAGGTACCCAAAAACTTTATTGGACAAATGTGAAATTTAGCTAACACGTTTAAAAATCCTTCTGTACTTTAAACAGTAACCACCTCAATCACCAACTTGCATGTAAGTTGTGTTCCAGATATAAACATTTCAGTGCACTTGATGATAAGAGGGCATCAAGCAGGGAGTGAAGAAGCTCAGAGCTGAAACAAAATCTGCAATGCATTTTAGGTGGGTTTGATGATGGGGAGAGAGAAAATAAACTGAGTGGCGCCTGGAAGATATTCTACAGTGAGAGAATTTACTCTCCAGTGGAGGGTAAATGGAGCTGGGAACAAGCAGTCATCTCAAATGGAGGAACAGAAGAGAGCTCAGTCATATGGATGGAGAAAGTTTCCCATACAGCAAGAGTATCTTGGATTTGATTTTAGTGTCAGAGAGGATGTTGCACAGAACTCTGAATTAGCCAAAGCTTGTGAAACTAGGAGGCTGGTGAGGAGAGAAAGAGGGTTTCAGCAATACTGGGAAATTGCCATCTTATCCCCAATGCCCTGGATTGAGGTGGCAAATCAGCAGTGAGCTGTGAGTGGCACAACTTAGGAGCTTGACAAGCGACACTTGATATGGCGTCTGGGCACGGTATTAGTGCATTGGCCAAAAAAGTAAAAGAAAATTGAGCACAGTGTATGTCACAGTTTCTTCATTCATCATGCCTTTTGTGGTGAGTATAGTACTGGCCCGCCTCAAGACCTATGCACTCCCAAATAACAATTACCAACAGAACAGGGCAATTTGTATCCGTTGTAGGGTGGCTGAGTTGCACTATTAATGGTAGAGTTGATCAGTAGACACTTCTTGGGTGGAACTTTATTTACAATGTACTCAGCAGCAACTACACATGTGCTTTTAACTCAAACTCTGTCTCTACACAGAATGCTGAAGTAGCCCATGTGGCTCTCCTACTGGTTACTACAGATCATGTGATCTTGCCTAACAAGTATTATTCTTAAAGGTACATTACACTAAAAACCATAATTACTACATTCCTCCCCCTTTAACTCAGCTTTACATATATTTACAAGTACATATTTTTGAAGACAACATAATATTTACGCTGGGTCAGGAATTTACAAGTTCAGTCTTTCAGATGGTTTCCTGGTACGTGTAGAATGTTGCAGCTCCACAACTTCGGATCCTTTCTCAGGAACCTCCTTTTCCAGAGTTGCCTGAACATCAGGTGCTTCGGTGGGCACTTGCAGTTCTGTATCCTCAACTCTCACAGGAACATCAGACATGTCAGTCCTGGGTTGAGTGTCCTCAACAGGAAATGCATACCTGGTCATGATCACTGATAGAACCAAATCTCAGTGATTTGTCTCTCTTTCTTAAATGGTCCACATGTTTACAGATGATCCAGCCTTCCACCTCCATGTGGTAAGATAGAGGTCCAGCCACCACACTTATTTCACCCAGTAACCATTTCAGTCTTTGCCTGAACTTTTTCACATATACTGGCTCTCCCACGGTAAATTTCCTCTCACGACTATGCCAGTCGTGTCTAGTTTTCTGGCTTCCCTGGCTCATTTCTACCTTCCCTTCTAAATTCAACATTATTCAACTCAATCTTGTCCTGAGACGGCGTTTCAACAATAACTCCGCAGGGGTGACACCTATTCTTATGTGAGGGGTGGTCCTGTAATGAAAAAGAAAGCGTGCTAGCTTGGTTACCAAGGAATCACCAGTTAACTTTTTAATGCCTGCCTTAAATGTTTGAACTGCCCTGTCGGCCAGTCTGTTTGAGGAAGTGTGGTACATTTGAGTGATACCATTGAGGCTGATACACTGTTGAAATTCAGCACTCGTAAATGCTGTGCCATTATCAGAAGCAACTACTTCTAGAAGTCCATGGAATGGCAAAATTCTGACTTTGTTTCTCAATTGTAGCAGCCGACATTGGTGACTTCACCTCATATAGTCCAATCATTTTGAAAGGGCATCAACAATGAGTAGAAACATTGTTCCCAGGAAATGTCTCACATACTCAATGTGTAACCGCACCCAGGGTCTACTTGGCCACTCCCATGGGTGTAACAGAGCTGTCACTGGCAACTTTTGCAGTTGCTGACAATGCACACAGTGCTTTACTAAACTCTCTATTTCACCATCCCTCCCTGGCCACCATACATAGCTGTGATCTATGGTCTTCATTCTGGAAATTCTTTGATGGGCACTGTGTAGTAAAGTGGCTCCACTCCCTTTGGAGGAACTATCACTCGTGCTCCCACAATAAGATGCTATCTTGGCTGGTCACTTCATGTCTTCTGTTGAAGTACAGTTTCATTTCATCAGATATGAGCTCCTACTACCAATCATGTAGCACTTGTTCTCATACCTGATATAGGGCTGGGACCCAACTTGTCCAGTCTTTGATCTGTTGAGCACATACGGTGAGGAATTTAAGAAATTTAACAGTGAAAAGAAAAGTTCCTGTGGAACAGGGACATGCTCATCATTTTCTTGTAAAGACAAATGACTAAGGGCATTGGTGTTTGTGATTTGATTGCCAGGCCCGTGTATGAAAGTGTATTCGTATGCTGCCGGAATTAAAGCCCTCTCATTGTATTCTTGCTGAGGCTATGGGTCTTATAGCCTTGCCCTCACTAAACAATCCTAACAATGGTTTGTGGTGTGAAACAATAGTAAAATGGCGGCTGTGTACTAGTGAAATTTCTTGACACCAAAGATGACGGACAGGTCTTCTTTTTCTATCTGTGAGTATTCCTTTTCGGCTGTGGTAAGCATTCTCGATATGTAGCCTATTGGCCGTTCTGTGCCTTCGTCCATCTGATGAGAAAGCACTGCTCCCACTCTGTAGGGAGATGTGTCACATGTCAGCACCAATTCTTCCATCTGGCCATAATGCACTAATAGATTGGATGAGTGCAGCAATTGTTTCACCTTTATGAAAGCTTCTTTCTGGGGCACCTCCCAAGACTAACGTTGGTTCTTTTTGAGTAGAGAATGCAGGGGGGACAGCACTGTAGACAAATTGGGTAAGAACTGCCCATAGTAGTTGATCATTCCTAGGAATGATTTGTGCTCTGAGGTGTTCTTTGGCACAGGTGCCTCTCTTATTGCTCTCGCTCCTCCTTCAACCAGGTGGAGACCCTGTGAATTTACCTGGTGACCCAAATAGATCACCTCCCTTGCTTGGAACGTGTACTTTTTTTTAAACATACTCCAGCTTGCAAGGAACATTTTAAGTCGTCTAAGTCTGCCAAATGCTCTTTTTCAGTGAATCCTGTCACCAATACATCATCTAAATAGACTACAGCCTAGGGCAGTCCCTGCAGTAAACTTTCCATTGTTCTCGGAAAGATGGCACAAGTGAGGAGACACCAAAAGGCAATTGTGTATATTGGCACAACCCTTTGCAGGTATTAATTGTGACAAATTCCCAGGAGGCAATATCCAACTCTAGTTGTTGAAAAGCATGACTCATGTCAAGCTTTGTGTATGTTGTCCCTCCTGCCAGCTTGACATACAGGTCTTTAATTTTGGGAATGGGGTGTCTATCTAGCTTAGCTACTTTATTAACCATCACTTTGTCGTCTCCACAAATTCAGACGCTTTGGTTGGATTTAAGGATGGTGACTATGGGACCATTATGGGAACTGAACAGGTTGTATAATGCCCAGTTTCTCTAGTCTGTTCAGATGAAAGTCGACTTTTCCTCGCAGAGTATACAGCACTGGTCTCACTTTCATGAAGCGAAGGGTTGCTTCCAGAACCAAATGAACCTTGGTCTGCAGGGTCTGGATTTTCCCCAGTTCGTCCTTGAAGATGGTGGTGTACTTTCTGAGTAGCTCTGGTAGCCCACTTGCTCTCAACTGGAAAATTTCAGCCCATTCTAACTTAATCTCCTTTAACTAATTTCACCCCAGGAGGCTTGGCCCTTCACCTGTTACCACCATCAAGAGTAGCTTTGCCGATTGGCTTCCATAATGGATGGTTACTCTGCTTATGCCTTTTACTTGAATGTCTTCACCCGTATATGGTTTTAACTTGGCAGCTGTTTGTTCTAAACTTAATTGATGTTCACCATTATACAAATACCTGAAGGTATGTTCCCCAATTACTGTAGTGGAAGCTCCTGTGTCCACTTCCATTTTGACAGGTTTGCCATTTACTTTCACTGTAACTTTTCACTGGTTCTGTCTTTCCAACTTTCAGATTAAACAACTAGTAAATGTCTGTCCGCAAGAATGACCCAAACCTCCCTGTCGCTTGCCATTTTAACACTCCACCCTGCTCTCTTGCCCACATGTCTGTCCTTGGCTTGCTGCATTGTTCCAGTGAAGCCCAACGCAAACTGGAGGAACAACACCTCATCTTCCGACTAGGGACTTTACAGCCTTCCGGACTGAATATTGAATTCAACAACTTTAGGTCGTGAGTCCCCTCCCCCATCCCCACCCCCTTTCTGTTTCCCCCTTCTTTTTTTTTTCCCAATAAATTATAAAGATTTTCCTTTTCCCACCTATTTCCATTATATAAAAAAAAAACCCACTAGAGCTATACCTTGAGTGCCCTACCATCCATTCTTAATTAACACATTCGTTTAGATAATATCACCAACTTTAACTTTAACACCTATGTGTTCTATTGTACTATTGTTGTTGACATCTTTTGATGATCTGCTTCTATCACTGCTTGTTTGTCGCTACAACCACACCAACCCCCTCCACCTCTCTGTCTCTCTATCTCTCCGCCCCCCACACACACACCTTAAACCAGCTTATATTTCAGCTCTTTCCTGGACTCGAACTCAAGTTCTGTCGAAGGGTCATGAGGACTCGAAACGTCAACTCTTTTCTTCTCCGCCGATGCTGCCAGACCTGCTGAGTTTTTCCAGGTAATTCTGTTTTTGTTTTAGTAAATGTCTGAATTTGTTGTTTCAGGCTCTTCTACATTGTAGATTTCATTGGGCTTCTTTTGTTTACAAGCCTATTTGAATCTTTCCTTGCACTGCCTCATCATATGTCCATACCTGTGACAATAGTAGCATTTGATTTTTTTTTAACCTGCCAATCGCTAAGACTGCTTCTTTCCACATCTATTAAAATTATTCTTCGATTTCGCATGTTGCTATTCTTCCTTATTCTTCGACTAGTGGGGGCTGTTTCCCGCTTCTCAGCAAAGTCTCGCTTTTCACATCCCTTTCGGCTGGGGTTTCCCGCCTGATGTGGAGGATGGCACCATTTTGTGCACCCTGTATTGCTTTTCAATCTCTTACTGCATTTTCCATGGCCAGCGCTATCTCTAGCATCTTCTTGAAATCCAGATTCACTTCGGACAATAATCTTATCTGAATAATGTCCTCTTTCACACCACGTTCTAAACGATCTCTGAGTATGTTGTTCAGTCATAGTGAACTCAATGTTCCATTAGCTGCTTAAAATTTGCCATGTAGCATGCAATTGTCTCACCCAGGGTTCTATTTCATGAATTATACCTGAACCTCTGCATCATGACTGAGGGCTTGGGTTGAAAATGACCCTTCACAAGGTCCATCAATTCATCAAAATCCTTCGAATCTGGGGAGCTGGGTGCTGTCAAACTTTGAATCAAGCTATAGGTTTTGCTTTCCCAAATACACAGGACGATCACTCGCCTCTTCTCTTCCCCCGTAAACTTTGTTTTCATGACAGATGAACATGAGGCATTCTATGTGTTGGGACCAATCATCTGTGGAAGGTTCAACAGGATCAATTCTCCCAAACTGTGGCATTTTGAGAGGGGATAACTTCTTCAATTGTAATGGAGCTTGCTACTTACAATCACTGGGTGAGGTACAGTGCCGATTTCTTTCTAACTTGATTTCTTCTGTTCAATCCTGTTTTCTCCTCATCACCAGTTTGTTGTAGGGTGGCTGGAGTTGTACTATTAATGATAGAGTTGATCAGCAGACACTTCTTGGGTGGAAACTTTAAGTTTATTTACAATGTACTCAGCAGCAACTACACATGTGCTTTCAACTCCAACTCTAACTCTACATTAACTGTGGAAGTAGCCTGCGTTACTCTCCTCTTGGTGACTGCAGATCATGAAACCTTGCCTAGCAAATATTATTCTTAAAGCTACATTACACACTAAATAAAACCATAATTACTACAGTATCTATTTCAAATCGTTAGTTACATACTGATGTATTAGTTGAATTGAGACTTTTCAACTGGATCTTTTGACTTCTGAGTTTTTAAAAAAATGCCACTATGGTTAGTTATTTGCCCACAATACTCCTGAATTGTAACTTATAAACATGAGAAGCGTAAGGGATAGGAGCCGTAAGCAATTTAGTCTTTTCAGCCTGTTCTGCCTTTCATTAGTCATGGTTGTTCTGTCTCTCAGAATTTAACTTGGTTCTCCACGTTTTAGAATCAAAAATGTTTCCATCAGTTTCTACACTACTCAACCTGCTGAACCTCAAAGGAATTAGTTGCATGCAAAGCACTTGGGAGTTGAGAAGTGTGATAGCATACCAAGTAAATGCAAATCTTTTTCATTTTCTCTCTCCAAGATTTCTAAATTATAGAAACCATTTGTAACCCAGCGTCACCGAACTGTAAGGGTTTTATGAAAGTATACAAAGAACAGAATTAATTAAATGAATTATTTCACACCGTCATGCTATTTTCATGTTTTGCTCCCTGTGCTGAGGCTAGAGCAATGTTTGCGGGGCTAGTCATCCACAAGTATTTTCCAGCATGTGTCACTGGACATGGTGCAAGGTTCCTCAAATTCAGGGTTAAAAAAATCCGGTTTTAATTCATGAAATGCCAGATCCCTAAAGTTATTTGCAGTTTTCACTTCGTGAAAATTCATCCATTGCAAATGTAAATACACTAGATTGAAATGTTGATTGGGAAATTTGCAGACAAAGATAGAATATAGAATACCTGAATCATAGAATGTTTGCAACACTGAAAGAGGCCGTTTGCCTGTCATGTCTGTGCCAACTCTATGGAAGAGCAATGCACCTAGTGCCACGCCACTCTCTTTCCCCCATAGTACTGTAAATTTTTCCTCTTCAGATATTGATCCATGCTTTTTTGAAAGCCACAATTGAATCTGCTGGCACCACGCATTCAGGCATTCACGCATTCCAGATCCAACGACTCGCTGCATGAAGAAATTTTTCCTCCTATCACTGTTGCTTCTTTTCCCAATGGCCTTAAACTGGTTCTCGATCCTTTCACCAATGGGAACAGTTTCTCCCTATCTGTCCAGACTCCTCATGATTTTGAATCTCCTCTCAACCTTATCTTCTCCAAAGACAACAGTCCCAACTTTTCCGATCTTTCTATGTAACTGAAGTTCCTCATCCCTGGAACCATTCTCCTGAATATTTTTTGCACTCTCTTTCGTGCCTTCACATCTTTCCTAAAGCATGGTTCCCAGAACTAGATGCAATACTCCAGTTGAGGTTGAACCAGTGTTTTATACAGGTTTATCAGAACTGCTTTTTTACTGTGACGCTATTTTGAAAGCCCAGGATTCCATATGCTTTATAAACCACTCTCCCAACCCTGCCTAAATAGAGATCCACAAACTGTTTGCCATAGGCAAAAGATCTATCTCAGACCACTTCTATATAGGCCTTGGAAAGAATGTTGTATAGATTTACTGGGATGATACTGGGTTAAACTATGAGGAGAGATTAAACAAAGTAGGAACTTAGAAGGTTAAGGAGTGATTTGACTGAAGTTTTCAAGGTTCTGTTACGGACAGGGTGAAAGGGAACTACTTCAATCCCTGTTCCTTTCCCTACTGTCTATAATTACTAAGCTTTTGGGAGGATGTGTGTGTGTTTTTAAACCGTGGAGTGCATGGACAATTTGAATAACCAGCGGCAAGTTTTTCATGGGTTTAAATAAATAGTATCATTTATTCACACACACACCCCAAAATCCGACACTACAGCACTCATACAGTCACACACCCAAACACACACTCAAGGAAAGTAAGAGAATAGTGCACCTTGACAGGTTATAAACAAAAGCAATAGCCCATAATTCATGTGGTTGTGCTGGACTAGAAAACATGTGTTGTAGACGTGATAAAAAAAGACGTCTTCGCTCCTAAAGCGTAGTTTAGGCAAGTTCAGCAGCCAGAGTCACATGCCATGGTAGTTTTCAGATTCTCTTGAAGAGATGGACTTTTATCAGGTCACCAAGTTAGCTGCTTGTAGTCTATTGAGAGCTTAATTTGCTCTATTGGTGGACCTAAAAAGGGACAGGCTCAGAGGCTTTATGATGTTAGTGTCCGGTTCTTAAGGCATAGATGTTACTGCCCTTTTTGCTGCTGCTGTGATTTCTGCCCATGGCTGCCCTGCTACATGGTTTCCCACAATTCCCTTTTCCAAACTTGGTGTTGGTCATAGGTTGATTAGCCTAAACCTGAGTTTATGGTTTGAACATAGTCATCCTGAGGGCGAACGGGGCAGTCACTGTCGTTGTTTCAGTAAGACCCATTCAATTCAGGAATGTCGTTTGGGTGGTTTCAGGATATGGAGAGTTGACACTTGTTAGCCTTGAATCTATATGTTTGTCCATGTAAGACAACGTGGCAGTTTTTGAATTCACAGATCAGGTTAGATGACCTTCACATCCATCTTTTGCACATGTACACTTTAAAGATTCCACACCAAGTAAAAGTTCATATTTTAAAAGTTATGAATTTGACAAGCCTTTACTTGCCATGATAATATTAAGGGAACAGATAGGATAGATTGGGCGAAACTTAAAAAAAAGTATTTTCATTAGTGGGGAGTCTAGCAATAGGAGGGCATGGTCTAAAAATGAGAACCAGACCCCAAGGGGTGAAACTGGATAACACCTCTTCATTTTTAAAAATTCATTCATGGGATATGGGCTTCGCTGGCTGGACCAGCATTTATTGCCATCCCTAGTTTCCCTTGTGAAGGTGGTGGTGAGCTGCCTTCTTAAACCACTGCAGTCCATGTGCTGTTGGCACACCCACAGTGCCGTTAGGAAGTGAGTTCCAGGATTTTGACCCAGCGACAGTGAAGGAATGGCGATATATTTCCAAGTCAGGGTGGTGAGTGACTTGAAGGGAAACCTCCAGGTGGTGGTGTTCCCATCTATCTGCTGTCCTTGTCCTTCTGGATGGTAGTGGTCGTGGGTTTGGAAAGTGCTGTCTAAGGAGCTTTGGTGAAATCCTGCAGTGCATCTTGTAGATGGTACACACTGCTGCTACTGTGTGCCAGTGGTAGAGAGTGAATGTTTGTGGATGTGGTGCCAATCAAGCAGGCTGCTTTGTCCTGGACGGTGTCAAGCTGCTTGAGTGTTGTGGGAGCAGCACTCATTTAGGCAAGTGGAAGAGTATTCCATCACAATCCTGACTTGAGCCTTGTAGATGGTGGACAGGCTTTGGGGAGTCTGGAGGTGAGTTACTCATCACATGATTCCTAGCCTCTGACCTGCTCTTGTAGCCACAGTATTTATATGGCTAGTCCAATTCAGTTTCTGGTAACCCCCAGGATGTTGATAGTGGGGGATTCAGTGATGGTAATGCCACTGAGCATCAAGGGGCAATGGTTGGATTCTCTCTTGTTGGAGCTAGTCATTGCCCGACATTCGTGTGGCGCGAATGTTACTTGCCACTTGTCAACCCAAGCCTGGATATTGTCCAGGTCTTGCTGCATTTGGACATGGACTGCTTCAGTATCTGAGGAGTCATGATTGGTGCTGAACATTGTGCAATAATCAGCGAACATCCCCACTTCTGACTTTATGATGGAAGGAAGGTCATTGATGAATCAGCTGAAGATGGTACATTACACTGAGGAACTCCTGCAGTGATATCCTGGAGCTGAGATGATTGACTTCCAACAACCACAACCATCTTCCTTTGTGCTAGGTATGACTCCAACCAGCAGAGAGTTTCCCCCGATTCCCATTGACTCTAGTTTTGTTAGGTCTCCTTGATGCCACGCTCTGTCAAATGTGGCCTTGATGTCAAGGGCAGTCATTCGCACCTCACCTCAGGAATTCAGCTTTTTTGTCCATGTTTGAACCAAGGCTGTAATGAGGTCAGGAGCTGAGTGGTCCTGGTGGAACCCAAACCGGGCATCAGTGAGCAGGTTATTGCTAAGCAAGTGCTGTTTATGACCCCTTCCATTACTTTACTGATGATTGAGAGTAGACTGATGGGGCTGGGTTGGATTTGTGCTGGTTTTTGTGTACAGGACATACCTGGGCAATTTTCCACCTAGCTGGGTAGATGCGAGTGTTGTAGCTGTAGTGGAACAGCTTGGCTAGGGGCACGGCAAGTTCTGGAGCACAAGTCTTCAGTACCATTGCTGGAATATTGTCAGCGTCCATAGCCCTTGCAGAATCCAGTGCCTTCAGCTGTTTCTTGATATCACATGGAGTGAATCAAATTGACTGAAGACTGGCATCTGTAATACTGGGGACTTCCAGAGGAGGCCTAGATGAATCAACCACTCAGCGCTTATGGCTGAAAATTGTAGGAAATGCTTCAGCCTTATCTTTTGCACTGATGTTCTGGGCTCCTCCATCATTGAGGATGGGGATATTTGTGGAGCCTCCTCCTCCAGTGAGTTGCTTAATTGTCCACCACCATTCATCACTAGGTGTGGATGGACTACAGAGCTTAGATCTGATCCATTGGTTGTAGGATCACTTAGCCCTATCACTAGCTGCTCATGCTGTTTGGCATGCAAGTAGTCCTGTGTTATAGCTTCACCAAGTTGACACCTCATTTTTAGGTATGCCTGATGCTGCTCCTGGCATGCCCTCCTGCACTCTTCATTGAACCAGGGTCAGTTGATCTGGCTTGATGGTAATGGTAGAGTGGGGGATATACCAGGCTGAGGTTACAGATTGTGTTCAAGTACATTTCTGCTGATAGCCCACAGTGCCTCATAGATGCCCAGTCTTAATTTGCCAGATCTGTTCAAAATCTATCCCATGTAGCATGGTGGTAGTGCCACACAACACGATGGAAGGTATCCTCTGTGAAAGCGGGACTTTGAATCCATGACGACTGTGCGATGGTCACTCCTACTGATACTGTCACGGACGGTTGCATCTGCAGCAGGTAGGTTGGTGAGGAAGAGGTCAAGTATGTTTTTCCCTCATTGGTTCCCTCACCACCTGCTGCAGACCCAGTCTAACAGCTACGTCACTTAAGACTCAGCCACTCAGTCAGCAGTGGTGCTACCAAGCCACTCATCTTGGTGATTGAAGTCCCCCACCCAGAGTGCTTCCTCCAAGTGGTGTTCAACATGGAGGAGCACTGATTCATCAGCTAACGGAAGGCAGTTTGTGGTAATCAGCAGGTGGTTTCCTTGCCCATGTTTGACCTGATGTCATGAGACTTCATGGGGGCCAGAGGTGATGTTGAGGACTCCCAGGGCAACTCCCTCCTGCCTGTATACCACTGTGCCACCACCTCTGCTGGGTCTGTCATAAGGGTTGTAGAAGTTTAGATATCTCTTTTGCAAATAGCAATTGAAGCTAGATCAATTGTTAATACTTTAGACAAATAATGAGTTTTAAAATTAAGAAATATGGAGGGGAAAGGCAGGTATATGGAGTTACATTGCAGATCAGTCATGAAGTGATTGAATGGGGTGGAACAGGTTAATAGGGTGAAAACTACTTTCATATTATCGCTTTCCCAATTGAGTTGGAGTATGCTGTTTGCTCAATCTGGCAAAAATATGCTAAGATGCCAAATGTTAAAGCACATATGCCATTCCAATAGTATATTTCACACCTATGTTAGTAGAATGCTGATGAGCTTTTGTAATGCAAGATGGTATCTACTATTGATTTCACACAAGTTGACCTACTCAACAGTGTCCCCCAGGTCTTCAGACCATTGATCATACATGTCCTCAGCTAACAACACAGGAGGCGGTCATAAACCAAACCTTGGTACGCAAAGAGCCTCATCATCCCAACTCTCAATGGCAACTATAGCAGACATTCTTTCTGCCACGTGTACCATTAGAAACATGGGTTAATATTGTCCAGCCTTGTGGTAGCTCAAAAATGGTGTCTCCAGACACTCCAACTAATGTTGCCTAGGATGGTCCAGATCCTCCCAAGAGAGTGAAGTGAAAGAGCACTTCACTTGCACTTCCCTCAATTTAGTCTACTGCATTTTGCTGCTCCCAATGCGGTCTCCTCTACATTGGAGATACCAGACGCAGACTGGGTGACTGCTTTGCAGAACATCTTCAGTCTGTTCACAAGCATGACCCAGACCTCCCTGTCGCTTGCCATTTCAACACACCACCCTGCTCTCAAGCCCACATTTCCATCCTTGGCCTACTGCAATGTTCCAGTGAAGCTCAATGGAAACTGGAGGAACAGCACCTCATCTTCCGACTAGGCACTCGACAGCCTTCCGGACTTAACACAGAGTTCAATTTTTTAAAATATATTTCTCTTTTCCCACCTATTTTAAAATTTATTTCGATCTATCGTTTTACCTCCACCTTTTAGCCCTGTTCGAGCCCTTCCCACCCCATCTGGGCCGTCTGTCACTTGTTTGTCCGGTTTTCTACCGTTAATGTCACCATTAGCACATTCCTTGTTTAATGTCAACACCCCTTTGTCCTTTTGTCTATGACATCTTTGGCAATCTCTTCTTTGCCTCCACCTATCACTGGCCCTCCATCCAGCTCTACCTGTCTCACCCCCCTCAACCAGCTTATATTTCACCACATTTCTATATTGCTTTAGTTCTGATGAAGAGTCATCCGGATTCGAAACGTTAACTGTGTTCCTCTCCACAGATGCTGTCAGACCTGATGAGTTTTTCCAGCTATTTTTGTTTTTGTTTCAGATTTCCAGCATCCACAGTATTTTGCTTTAATCTGAGCATTAAATCTACTAACTGTTTTTGAACCATACAATCTGCATGAATGCATTTTTTTTGGAGTTTAGAAAAAGCAAATGGTGACCTCATTGAAATATGCAAGATTTTGATGGGATTTGATAGGGAAAGTTGTTTCCCCTAGCCTAGGAATTTAGAACACAGGGGCACAGTCTCAGGATAAGGGACTTATTCCTTCACTGATTGCTGGAGGATTCCAATGATTAACAGAAGGTGTGGATGCGCCATCATTGCATATGCTTAATGCTGAGATAGACAGATTTTTGGTCTCAGCAAATCAAGGGATATGGGAAACCGACAGGTAAATGGAGTTGAGACAGAATGTCTGCCATGATCATATGGAATAGGAGAGGTTTGAGGGGTTGTACGGTCTACTCTTATGTTTGTGATGCCTGTGAAAAGGTGCCCAATCCATTTGCATTTTACAACAGAAGAGAGAGAAACTGAAAACTCCAGTGTAGCACTTGTTAATTTATACTTGTATATGTAACCATAAACTTCATTCACAGCAGATTAACAAAATCACACTGTAAATTAACTTCTAATATGCATATTGTTGATCAGTTTCTGCCTTTCATGTGTACATGTTAAAAAGCACTGCTAAGTTTTAAAAATTATTACAAAAGGTTTATTGTGTTTATATATCCCTGCTCTACAATATGCATAGAATGCAGTTTTTAAACAAAGGAAAATACAGAAGCAGATGTCTACAGGAATTCCCAAGTGCACACATATCAGAGCTTCAAGGAGTGGAAGAAATCTTTGCCCTATACATGAAAGTTAGCTCTCAACTCTTGAAGACTGCAGCAGCATTTCTTCACCATATGCTGGATTACACTATAAAACATGTAAATATTTTGTTCTCATTATGATATGAAATGGTTGCTGCACAGTTATTCCAAAATTGTGGGCGTGGTTGCTATGCACTTGCAGAATAAGCTGGATAATCAATGGTACTTCGAGCCACTACAGTGTGTGTGTGTTGGAGGGGGTTAGGCAGAAGAGAGGAATTTAAAGTTTGAAACATGCACTTTGGATAACAAAAGCTCTTCTGTTCAAGAGTTTAAAGACAACACTGCTTTGCAGAGATATTAACAATTTTAACTCTCTTCTATTAGAACCAAATCACATGCATACTCTGAATTAATACCACTGCTGCCAATCACATTTCAGGGTCAGGCTGTATATTACCTATTATCGCAACACAAAAGTATACACAATTTGTGCTTAAGCAGCTATCAATAAACTTTTATACATACTAAGGAATACAATTACATACTACTGTATAAATCAGGCTTTGCATTCTCAAAACACTTCCCAAATTTCTGTATGACGCTCACTGTAAACTAAAAGGAGTTGCATGTCAGAATTTGCACAAGTGTTTTTTTTATATATACAAGCCTCAGCACTTTAGTGGAAAAAGATTGCTTGGAAAACAGTTGTATTACGATTATCAGTCTAAATCATTTTTAGACCCCTTTTAAAGTGGTGCTGTTAAAATAGGGCTTATGATCCTTGGCTCTCAAGTTCAGAGGCAGGCGTATCTGGTTCTTCATCATTGTAAATATTCTCAGCCTGAAAGAGAAAAATATCAATCAAGCCAAGGCATAGCATATTTAGAAATTTCTGTAATTTAACCATAATGTATAGGTCATACAGTCACACCTAGCAATACGTTAACTCAACATACTGCTAATAAAGCAAACTGAGTAATTGAAAATTTGAGGAAAGCGACTAAGACAATCATTGTTTGGATCAAAACTCTTGGATAATGTACAGGTGATCCAGCAAGACTAACACTCACCATCTGCCAAACTTGCATAATATTGTCTTCCGATACAGAACAGATTACCCATGGTTCGTTTGGATTCCAGGAGAAATCAGAAATCTTTGCAGTGTGTCCTCCATGAATAAACTACCAGGGAAAAGCAAGGTTTTTAGGATGGCAAACTGGTATACATACAGAATTTTTTTTTAAGATTGGAACATCATTCTTGGATAGTGGGTGCAAAGATTAACATATTAAAATCATACACCCAAATCTAGTTGGAACACCCCATTGCTCCTTTTCACCTCTGCATTTGGGTCAACATTCCAGTGCTACATGAGTAAAGCTTCTACCCTTTAGTAAAGATGTTAGTAGCTCAGGTTCATGTTAAAAGATCCTATGGTACTGTTTGAAGAGGAGCACAGAGTTCTCCCAGTGCTGCTGTCATTTCTCACTAAGCCAATACCTTGATAAATGGATTGACTGCTCAATCATCTCAACTGCCTGTGGTACCTTGTCAGCCATATTATAGGCAAGATATTAATGCTAGGCAAAAGGCACAGTGAAGATTCATTTCAATTATGCCAAGAATAAGAAATAATTAATTATAATAAATAGTGGAAAAGAGCAAGCTAAGAGAGATTTTCAAAGCTATTAAAGTGTTTTAAAGAGACAATAGTGATTGATTCCTATGGTTGTCAAAGACTCTGGGTTAACAGAAGAATGAAGACAAAGTTAGAATAATCTCTTTTCCTTCGCAGGTTATTAGAACACAATGGTTATTGAGGTAAATTGGATAAATATTTAAAAAGGAAGGACATAAAAGGAGGGAGAAGGGAGGGGAAAAAGAGAGAAAGGGGATACAAAGTTAAATTATATAGCTCCAGTTCAGGAGCTAGCACTAACATAGGTATAAGTGGTCTCCTTCAGTGCCGAAATGTCTATGACGAAACACATACAATCTTGCTCTACCAATCTATAACATATTAAAACATTAATCATTGAAACTGAACTTGGGCAGCTCAAAGTATATAAATAGTAAAAGTGCCAAAGGAAAGGTGCAGCCAATTGGAGATCAAAAAAGAGATCTTATGGAGGTGAAGGCCATAGCTGAGGTACTAAGTGACAGTCAACATCAGTTTGCAACAGTCTTCACTAAAATAGATGAGATACTTAAAAGGATGGTAGGATTCAAAGTAGCAAAGTCACCTGATCCAGATGAGAAGCATCCTATATTGCTGATGGAAGTAAAGGTGAAAATTAAGGATGCTCTGACCACAATCTCTCAGAAATGATAGTGGTGTCAGAGGATTGCAAACATTCCTGCACTATTTAAAAAAAGGGGGCCTGATATTTACAGACCAATTAGCTCAACGTCAGTGTTGAGAAAACATTCAGAGATGCCAAGGGACAAAATGAATTGGCCCTGCATTAAATGAAAGCCAGCACATTTGTTAAAAGTAAACTTCAATAACTTGATTTAAATTCTTTAATGAAGTATGGAAAAGGTGGGTGAGGGTAATGCAGTTGACTTTACATATGTGAACTTTCAAAAGGCATTTGATAAAGGGCCAATAAATAAACTTGTTAGCAAAACCGAAGGCCATGGGACTAAAGGGGCAGACTGCAGCTGGATATGAAATTGTCTAAGGGACAGAAAGCAAAGAGTAGTGGTGAACAGTTGTTTTTCAGACAGTAGTAGACTCACAGGGGTTGGTGTTGGGCCCACAGCTCTTTACTGATTTGTATATATTAATTACCTGGAGTTAGGTATATATGCCATTCATACTATCTCCAGACTTTGAATGTAACTCGGAAATTTAATAAACAGTGAGGAGGATAGTAACAGACTTCAGGGGACATTGACTGACGAAATAGGTAGAAACCGAGTAGGTGAAATTTAACAGAGAGAAGTATAAAGTGATTAATTTTGGTAGGCAGAATTAAACAAAGGCAATATAAACTAAATAGTACAATTTAAAGTAGGTGGAAGAACATAGAGACCTCGGAGGTGTACGTACATAAGCCTTTGGAGATGGCAGCAAGTGTTATAAAGGCATTTGGGATCATTGGCTTTATAAACAGAGTATGAAAGCAAGAATGTGAAACCCTTATAAAGCAAAGGTTAGTCCCTAGCTGGAGTATTGCACCACAATCTCAAGGCCTTAGAGGGGGTACAGAGGAAATTTATTAAAATTATATCAGGGAAGAAAGACTTCAATTACGTTGAAAGAGTAGAAATACTGTGGATGTTGTCTATATAGCACAGAAAGGTAAAGGGAGATTTGATAGGTGGTGTTCAAAATCAAAGGCTTTTGATACAGCAAAAATAAAGGGGAAACTCTACTGGCAGACAATGGGTAACACGAATTTAATGTCATTGGCGAAAGAGCCAAAAGCAGCATGAGGTAATCATTTTTTTCCCCTTCTAGTTATGATAATCTGGAATGCACTACCTTTAGTAACTTTCAAAAGGGCATGGATAAACATTGAAAAGAAACAATTTGCCAGTCTACAGGGAAATCTGACTAATTGGATAGCTCTACTAAAGGGCCGGCACAGATCCAATGTGCTGTATCCTTCTAGGACTCTAGCAAGTACTGAGATGACAATTTAGTGGTTACAGACAAATGTGTTTACAACATACTTCAAAAAGGGCAGAAAAAAAAAGGGGAAAGAAGTTAAAATCTCTCAGATACGCAGTTAAAATGGCTTAAAAATTCAAGGCTACAGTTTGTGTTATAAGGAAATCAGATCGCTTTATGAAATCACTTCTGTCACAATTGAGATTAGTCAAGAACAAAGGGACATGATCTTGAAATTACAGCTGGCCTTGCACTGGCCAAGTCAAGAAGCATTTTTTCACACTAAGGGTAATAGAATAGAAATTTGGAATTCTCCCTCAAAACACGATGCAGGGTCTATTGGAGCTTTCAACACTGGTTGATAGATCGTTGGGTAAGGATATCAGAGATGTGGAGCAAGAGCAAGCAAACTGAGTTGATGTGAAGATCTGAATTAAATGTTGCAGCTTGCCCAAGGAACTGAGTGGCCTACTTATGTTGCTGGTTGCTATAACTTGTACTGAAACCTACCAGTAGTTCTGGAGGTCCATCCTCTGCATCTTCAGCTGATTGTTCCTCACCAATTTTACTACAAAAACAGATAGAAAAATTATTTGAATTCAAATACTCCTGAAATTTCTCTTGTACCTTGGCTGCATTAATCTGCCTCAGAGAACAAATCCAAGAACAATATTACCAAAATGATATAGCTAGAGAAAATACAAAAAATATTTACAAAGATGATACCAGAAAAAAGAGAATATAACTATCAGGCAAGAGTGAACAGGCTGTGGCTCTTATCTAGCAAGGTGGTGATCTGACAGAGGTCTTTAAAATTATTAAGGGGATTCATAAAGTAGACGTGGAAAAGTTATTTCCACTGATGGGGAGTTCAAAACTAAGGGTCATAAACAGTCATTAGTAAATTTAATTTAAAAAATTGGGAGATTGTGGAACTTGCTACCAAATAGAGTGACTGAGGGGAATAGCATAGATGCATTTAAGGGAAAGCTAGATAAATACACGCATGGAAAGGGAATAGGGGGATATGTTGACTGGTTGAGTTGAAGGTGGGAGGAGCTTCATATGGAGCATTATCTCTGACCTGAATTAGTTGGGCTAAAGAGCCTGTTTCTGAACTATAAAGTTCTATAATTTTAGATTTGAGAATACCTAACAGCACAGATAAACCAATTTCTATTGCACAGCAGTTAAATGTCAAAAGAAAGACTTCTCTAATCTCAAACCATATTAATCCACATGATATATAATCAGTCCATATTAACAATTAACATAATTCAAGTGATTCTGAAGGACAAAGTAGTTATGTTTTTGCGATTGAATCTTGAGTCAAAATAAACCCACAATTTAAGTATTTAGCAATCTCTAATAAATCTCTACCATAATTTTCAACTCTGACAAAAACCACAGACAATACACCAGTTTTATAACTATTAATGCATTTTGTCCCAATGGCCTAAATTACAGAATTTAAAACATAGGTTAGTATTAAGAAAATATTCCCATTCAATAATTTGTAAAGCTCAGCAATTTCAATCTGCACTAAAAGGTAGTCAATAGTAGTCACTATCACATATTTCTAAATAAAACAAATATTTAAGTTAATACACACGTTAAGCAGATTATCCAAGAAAAATTTTAATTTGCAAAAAACTCAGTTACCTAAAGTTAATGTTTGCAAGCCTTCGGACACAATTACTGGAGAAGGCTATTCAGCCTTCCAGCTTGTTCCAACATTCAATTAAATAATTGCTGATCTATCTCTTAACTCCACCTACCCACCTAAGATCCATAACCTTTTCCAAACAAAAATCTATCAATCTCCGTTATTAAATTTCCATTGCCCTTTGTTTGAAGGAGTGCTTCCTTACATCACCATTATCGATCTAGCCTCAATTTTAAGGTTATGCTCCTTTGTTGTAGAATCAACCAGAGAAAATAGTTTCTCTATCTACCCTATCAAATCATTTAATCCTCTTAAACACCTGCATTGTGTAACCTCTTAATCTTCTATATTCAAAGGGAATACCAAGTCTAACGTAACCTTTCCTCAATTTAACCCTTTTAGCCCTAGCATCATTCTGGTGAATATTTACAGCATCCCTTCCAAAGCAAATATACTTTCTGAGATGCGGTGCCCAGAACTGAATGCAATCCTCCAGATGGGGGTCACCTAAAAGTGTTGTCAACAAACATCTATATACATCTCTCTATCCCTTCATCCAAGTCACTTATAAATAGTGAAAGGTTGCAGTCCCAGTACAGGTCTCTGGGGGATCACTAGTTACATTTGCCAACTTTAGTACATACCCATTGTCCCTACTCACTCCCAGTTAATCAATCCAATTGGCTGCCTCAACTATGTTAAATGCCTTTCGGAAATTAATAAAAATAATATTCAAAGACACTTCCTTATCTACCACTTCATTACTTCCTCAAAAAATTCAACTAGGTTCTTTAGACATGGTTCATACTTTATAATATAATCAATGCTGGCTCTCTCTGATCAACTGTTTGTTCAAATGCTCAGCCACTCTGTCCTTAACAACAGATTCTGGTAACTTTTAGTCTAATAGGCCTATAATTTCCACATTTCTCTCTTGCCCTTTTTAAATAGTGGAGTCACAGTGGCAATTTTCTAAGGGGACAATTCTTGAATCAAGACTTTTTTGGAAGATCATGAGCAACAGTTATGGACAAAATTTGTGCTTTCTTACTGTCCGTGATTAAAGTGTTTTGTACGTGAGGTGTTTGTATTTTCTTACCCTTGGTGATTGTCCCAATTTAAATAAGACTAGCAGCAAGCTTTTTTCTGTATTAAAATAAGGCTTTATTATCCAACATTTGCCCCAGAGGTTTAAAACACGATGTCTCACTCACTCACCTCACACACATTATCAATCACACACAGATTAGATACGGATGAAGAAAAAAAAAAGTATAATTGTCTCAGTCTCCCATGCATGGCAGGATTGCAGTTTTTTAGATGAGTTGATGTTTTTAGTTGAAGTAAAGGTCTTGTAAGGCTAGGGATTTTCAGTAAGCAGCCAAGCTTCTTGTAGTCAACTTTCCAAGAAGTAGTTCTCAGGTGAGCTTTTAGGTGGAACAGGTTGGGGAGAGTCCTTCTCCCACTTTCAAGGTGTTACCTTGGCTGCTTAGTTGATGTGCAGTGAGTTCAATGGCTATCTGATGCACTCAGGTGAAACTGTCTCTGCAAGCAGCTTTTGCGGTTTTAAAGACAGACAGAAAACATGGCTGTGCCCATCATGTGACTTGTCCAAGTTCAAAGTCCTTTGTCCAAAGAAAGGTGGTGTGTTGATTTCACATCTTGCACTGTCATTTTAAACTTTGAAATTCATCCCGTCTAGTTTGGATGAGGGGCCATCATACAATGAAAGGTTGATGGGATCCATTTCACATTCATCTAGCACATATTGCGTTTTGATGTTTTGTTTGTCCATGGTGAAACAGAAAGACAAGTTGGCCAAAATGCTATAGTTCTTTTTGCTGACGATCCATCCTTAAAGGGATGTGTGAAATTCCTGGTTGGCTGTGAATGTCCATATTTAATCAGGTATTTGCTTGAGGTTCAGGGCTGCCTTGCTCCGAGTGCTAAAACTCACGATTTGCAGTGGCCATTCTAATAGACTGTGTTCAAAATTTTCAAGTGTTGTCCGAAAGTTCATAATATTTTCTCACCTGCTTCTTTTCCTGGGATGGAAACCACTGTTCCTGGGGGTTTGTCCATTTTTAATCTCATTAGTTTCTCCATTTTTATTTTACCTTGTATCTCTGGTATTTTATCCTCGTCTACTATGAAAACCATTACAAAGTAACAATTTCATAAACCTGTCACTTCCTGATTTCCGATCACAACATTGCCTGCATCTGACATTTTTGCCCTAAATGTATTTGTAAAAATTTTTAAGTGTTGTCCTTGATGACCCTGGCATGCTTTTTCTTGAACCCCCTCTTCTGCAGTTCTAGTTTCCTTCGTATCTTATGGCTATTTTACTCCCAGTCTGCGGGATCTTTATTTATCTTGCCTTTGTATAAGCCCTTTCTTTTAGTACTGTATTATTTCTCACTTCCCTTGTTGACCAAGTTGTTAAGCTTTCATAAGTAGAGCACTTGCCCTCTTGGGGGTATATACTGGTGTGTTCTACCAATGCTTTTTGAACATCTCCCACTGTTCATCCATAGGTTTATCTATGAATAGTTCCGCACAGTCTATTGTGGTCAATTTCTGCCTCATCCCTCCACAGTCAGCCTTATCTAAATTTAAAACCTTGGTTTCTCCTTCTCAATCCAAATTTTATCATATTATGCTCAATGATAGCTAGGCATTTCCTTACTGTTAAAGTACTGACGAGTTCAAGTTAATTACTAAATCTAAGATGGCTTGTTCTCTTGTTGGTTCGAGAACATACTGTTCCAGAAAACTGTCCAGAATACACTCAAGAAACTTGCTGCCTTCGAGACTTGAGCTGTTCTGCTCCCCCCCACGTCTGTGTGTAAATTGAAGTCTCCCGCTATAGCTACAGGATAGTCTGTTTTTACATCAAGTTTCACTGATCTCTGTGTTTGCGTTTCCTGTTCCTTTATCACTGGTATCTGGAAATCTAAAAGGAACTTCCAAAGTTTTGCAACCTTATTTATTTCAATTCTACCCAGTGTTTCTACTGCATACGCTCTGTTATAGATATCTCCTCTTTCTAATGCTTTGATGGTGTCATTTATCAATACTACTAATTTCCATGCACTCCAATAATAATAGTTACTTGATGCTGGATGAGCTCACTGCCTTAAGAAAAAGAAAAGCCCAAATGGAAAAGAAATACAAAGAATTTCTCCCCACCTCAAATCCCAAACATTGAGGCGACGATCTGTACCACTGGAGGCAAGGATAGTTTCATTATGTGGAGACCATTGCACCTACAAAAATAAATCAAATGTTTCAGCACCACATTTTTGTCAGGGTTGGTGGGTGGGGGTGGAAAAAAGGGAAGTTCTGGGAAGAAGAGGAATCAAAGTTATTAGCACTGTTTTTATATACAGCATCAATATGCAATCTGAAACATTATACACAGAAACTGTACAGAGAAAAAAGGTGATCAGACTCATTTGATGAAATTAAATGTATAGTCTCTTATCTATGGATGATCGCTTTAACAAACAGTAGCAAAACATTTCAGTGGGTCCTATTTAGGTTACAAATAGTTTAAGGGCTCAGCTTACAATTTTATCAACGAGAATTGACAAAATAAGATTAGTAAAAAAATGGAACTACTGTGGCGCTTCCATAATCTGCAATAATCCCACTGGCAGATAATGGGAATTGGTTGATAAAAGACTTTCAAAATTCTTGCTTTACAGCAATTCCCAAGTATGGGAATTGAAAGAATTACAATAATTTATGTTAGCTGGGTTGATGGATGTTGGATAGAAAGATTGGAGCAGACCACCACAAGTCCACACCATATGCATTTTAGTATTAACCAACTGCAGAACCTACACAGGCATGTCATTATTAATTTCAAGTAACCTATCAAATCTCTAAAACATTGTGATTGGACGAGTTTTCATACAAGTTTTTTTTTTAAAACACAAGATGTTTAAACAATCTACTCAAAGAATTCTGGGGTGGTTGGGGGGGAAAACACACATCACTATTTTCACTCTTGACTCAATGGACTGCTCCCAGTCATATTTAATATAATTACAGATGAGAGAATTGGAGCCATAAGATTTTTTCTTCCACTAATTCCTTTAATTATCAGCTCTTCGGCACCTACTCTAAACTGCGGATTCACAAACTTACTACACAAGGACTAAGTGGAAGCTACGTTTTATTACAGCAAAGATTCCAGCTAAAGGGCAAAATGATTAAAATGACCAACCAGAGGTTAGACTTCAGGGGTGTCAATAGTTAAGAGAATTTTCTTGCTACGCACACCCTAGTTATATTTGCAGAACTGCTTCACAATGTGATTGGACAAGGTTTCACACTAGGATTTTATGCATATAAATATTGATACCTTATGTTTACCATCATGACATCACTGATTGCGCTTAAAATCATTTATTTCTTGATTAAGGACACAGGCTCCATTATTCTGTCACAAAATTCATCAATCTACAAATTACCAACAGCTTAAAAGCCTGCCACCAGCTAAAATTTAGATCAACAGAGCACAAAAATTTGGGAATGGGATTTGGAATTGCAATCCAGCATACTATGTAGGCATTCGCACAATTCAGAATACTAATACCACCATAATTAGACCACTTGGGTGCTAAGTTTTCACATCACATTTAACACATTCATTTAATGCAAAAAATCTAGGCATTGCCCTTGGATCAGCACCTCTACAGGGAGGCAGAAGCAAAAGCTGCTGGAAATCTGAAAAAAAAACATTAAATGCTGCAAATACTCAGCAAGTCAAGCAACATCTGTGGAGAAAGAAACAGAGTTAATGTTTCAGGTCAGTGAAAGGCCATCAAGGCTTCCGGAACTTCCAAGATCATTATGAGCATTAATTTGCCACATTTGAACACTTCGCAGATCAAGGGTTACAATGCTGGACAGCTGTCCCTGGAGTCCTAGAGGTATAACAATAGAGGAAAAGCAGAATCCAAAAGGTGTGCCACAGAAGACAGCCAGTGTGGAATGAAGTAGTATCTACTGAAACATTAGTGCAGCCTGGAATACTGATACAAAAAGCACTAATAGAAGATATATTTAAAAAAGTGCCAGAGCTGACCTCTCAGTTAATCCTTTCTTCTACATTATAAAACTGACCCAAACCACTTTCAGCAACACTCAGCACTATTTCCACTATCCTAAAAAAAACTGTCCAAGTATATGGGGAAAGAACAAGGAATGGAACTAATTAGGTGGCTCTTTCAAAGAGTCAGCCAAGACATGATTCGAATGGCCTCCTTTCTGATTCGATTCTCAATGTTCATCCCTGATGCTACATTATGTTGCACATTCATAAAGATACTTCAGGAAAATACGATGAATACAATAAATACAATGAATATATTTAAGAGTGCTTTGCCTTTGTGATGGTTGTATATGATGTGAAATGCCTAACTATTTCTACTAAGCAATATTTAGTGGATGACTTATTTATGTATGACTTAAATGGAGAACGGCTGCATAATTCAGGTGCAGAGGGATCTGAGGTGTTCTGATACATGAGTCACAAAAAGTTAGTATGCAGGTACAGCAAGTAATTAAGGCGGCTAAAGGAATGCTATCCTTTATTATGAGAGAGATTGAACATAAAAGTAAAGACGTTATGCTTCAGTTATTCAGGGCATTGGTGAGACCACACCTCGAATGCTGTGTGCAGTTTTGATCTCCTTATTTAAGGAAGGATGTAAATGTATTGAAGGCGATTCAAAGTAGGTTTACTAGATTGATACCTAGAATGAGTGGGTTGTCTAATGAGGAAAGGTTGGACAGACTGGGCTTGATTCCATTGCAGTTTAGAAGAGTGAGGGGTGATTTAATCTAAGTATACAAGATCCTGAACGACCTTGACAAGGTGGACGTTGGAAGGATGTTTCCTCTTGTGGGCGAGTCCAGAACTAAGGAGCACCATTTTAAAATTAGGGGTCGCTCTTTTAGGACAGAGATGAGACATTTCTCAGTGGGTTGTGCAGCTTTGGAATTCTCTGCCTCAGAAGGTGGTGGAGGCGGGGGTCATTGAATATTTTTAAGGCAGAGGTAGGATGATTCCCTTGCCTAGTAAGAATCTAAGGTTATCAGGGTTAGATGGGAATGTGGAAATCGAAACACAAGAAGATCTGCCATGACCTTACTGAATGGCGGAGCAGGCTTGAAGGGCCGAAATGTCTACTCCTGCTCCTACTTCATATGTTCTTATGCTGGGTTACCTGGCTGCAGGATTTCACAACAGCCTGATGGGTTTTTCTGCTGAGTACTGTGTGCAATTTTGATCTCTGCCCTGCGTGAGAGTCATATCTAGGACTGTGGTGACCAATGCTGCCTGCTTTCTACCACTGCATACCATTCTTTTGTACACCAGAAAATTCTTTGGAGGACACTGGTCCAATTAATTGAGTGCCTCTTCTCCCCTTAGGAGTTCTCCAGTGACTCTTCAATCCTTCACATTACAACATCCAAATTCATTTGTTCTTGCTCTGCAAAGTCCAATTCTCCAATAATTATGCTCTGGTCAAAGACCACGGGTCGAATTCTACATTCCAACCACAGGGGGGAAAACAGGTGGGTGGCACCATAAATTATTGGTGGCGTACCTGCCACCAGCCTGCCCACTCTGCCACGATCTTACAGGCAGCCGGGGAGGCATTCGATGGGTGGCTCAATTGAGGCACTTAAATGGACAATTAATGCTCAAAGGTCTCATCCTGCCGCTGCTCTGATGTAACAGGTGGCAGGAAAGGCCTGTACCCAATGTGTAACCTGGCACATTTAAACTACGGGTTGGTCAGTAAAAGTGGGGATGAGGTGCGCTATGTTTCCGGGCCCCCTGCCCAAAGTTCTGCCTCTCGGTGTCCCCCTCTTGCCAGGGCCTGTCAACCTGACCCCAAAAATCACAGACTTACCTGGGTTTTGGGGCATCCATAGTTCCTCTTCCTCCTGGGACTCTTGCAATACTTGTGGTAGCCACAAATGCAGGTGGCCTCCAACTGGCCAGCAGCTCTATGAGATGGGACTTCCTCCTGAAGACAAACGGGAAGTCCCATCTTGCACTAATTAAAGGGCCATTGTCCAAAAAAATTAAAGCGGGATGAGCTGGACAAGTGGAGGCGAGTTCGCCCCCGACATTTCTGATGGGCGTGTGGGGACCCTGCCCTCAATGTATAATCCAGCCCCACTTGTGCTGGCTTTCCATGCAATTAGGTTGAATTGGAATTAGAAGACAAGTTAGAGGGGATTAGATCTGTTTCTTTCTCATTGGCTAACCTGTTGTGTGGGAGATATATTTCATATTTCAGTCCACAGAATGAAAACAGCAAAATGATGCACAAAGCAGTAGGTTCTTCTGTTGTCATAAAAATAATCCATTGCATAGAACACAAATCAATTACCATTCTGACAACTCAAGACAATTAAATCTTACTCATATTTTTAAAATTTAAAAAATTAACCACAGTTAAGGCATCAGCAAATGTCAAAGAAATTAGAGTAATTCCCAATTTGGAACTGGAAACAGAGAATCTTCAGGTGAATGCTAATTTAACATGCAGATAAACTTTTGCTATACACAATTTCCAATTCCTTATCAATTTAAAAAGGTGAACAGCTAAACAATACCTACAACCTTGAGAAAGGAGTAGAAACTAGATCTTTCTTACTACAATTTTATAGATAGAAACTAGGAGAAAAATATGAATTCAGCAACACAACTGAGAAGTTTTATTGAGGAAATGTTCACCAAATTAAGCAGATCTACCTCCAAGCAAAATCTAAGCTACTCACCTGGAAGATCTCATCCTTGTGTGACTCAAAGGAGTGGAGCTTTAACTTTAGATTTCGAAGGTCCCACAATGCCACCGTCTAGGGAAAGCACAAAAGTTGCAACTGTACCTCAGTAAAGTGTTTGATACATGGCCATAATACTTCAACATGTTAAAAACAATGCTGCATTCATAGAAAACAGCCTAAGATCTCAGAATCTCTTCGAGGAAAGTTACAGAAACATAGTACAGGAACTGTACAAGTTTGCTAAGGTTGCTAGAGGAACTGTACAAGTTTGATAAGGTTGTTACAGAAACCAAAGTTTTAACCTTGTCAGCAGAGCCAGTTGCTAGGATAAATTCACTGTAAGGGTTGAAGGATAGGCAGTTGACTTCAGCTGTGTGTGCATCCACAGAGTGGCTAGGTTTTGAAGTGTTATTCGACCTTGTGTCCCAGCTGAAAAATAAAGATTATATAAATTTAGCCAAAGCTAAAAATGCTGACAATTTTGTTTTTTGTAGGTTCCATTTAAAAAAGGCAACTTATTTTTAGCATTCTGAAATTGCAGCATTATAAACAGAGCCACTTCTCATTATTGTCACAAGTTACAAGCCTGTCATACCAAGCAAGATTATTTTAACTTTTGCCCAAAATGAGCACCAATTACTTTCCAACTTTCACTTTAAATATAAAATTTTAATCAATAAACAGATTAACTAATTTATTTTATTTCCCCAAGTCTTTAAATATAACCTTAATCAAACCCTAATATAGGTCAAAGCACTTGGTCAGCACCAAGTCATATGCAGCAATAAGCCTCAGGTTCAATCCCCATTTGAGGAGTTAGCTGTTTTCAAATCATGAATTGCTACAATTGGTTTCTGTGACCTTGGCTAGAGAAGAAAAATAAATAAATAAATTCTTGTTCCTGATATTATCTGGTGACTCATGCTGGAAAGGATATATCCAGAGAAAGGTGGTGAACACAGATGTAATGTCTTCTGTTATCAAGTCAGTTGCTAACACTCACCTGTTAGATGCACATGAAGAACAGACTTTTGGCTGTGGTGCCAGCATGAATCACACCTTCAGGAAAGGATCACAAATCCTACTTACCTGAAAATCTAGCAAACTAACCGATACCAACTTGTGAACCTGCCTTAAATGGAGCCCCACAACTCTCAAATCATGATTTAGATTGTAAAATGTAACTGTATATACTTATGGCTATAAAATCAGGAGGGTTCTTCATGAAACATTACACATTATTGAAACAAAAAACTCAGAAGTTATGATAGTTAAAAAATGAACAAGATTAGTCGCTGTAAAATTTTGCTTACTGCATGAGGTCATGCATTACATGGTATCATAGCAGACCAGAATGATTACCACTTGGGACATTGCTGCCCACAATACAGCTGGTGAGTCTACAACAGTGATATTCATAATGTGGTCACTGGTAGTCCCCTCTCCCTCACCTGTAGCCCTCAGCAGATGTGCTGCTCCATGTGTCTCTGGGCTGCCATCCACAGCCTGCCAGCTCTGAGATGTTGCCAGAGTCAGGATATATATCAAAGAGAAAAAGATAGACATTGGGATTATAGGTCTCAAATGAAAAGTTGGTGAATATTTCTGGTCTACAGGAAGTAATACCAGACTTTCTTGTTGCTTTTATGGTTATAGTCTTGCTACTTTTGTTAAAATTGGCATGATATCTTGTACTCACATCATGAGCTTCTGGTCATCAGCCACAGATCCAAACAAGGATTCATGCAATAAATGCCAGGAGACATCTTCTACAACTGCAGTATGACCTGTAAAGATCGTTTTCGCGTCTACTATCTTTCCTTCTTTTGGGCCTGCACTAATGTCCCAAAGACAGATAGTCTGTGGAAAAAAGTATACATAATTTATGTTAATAATAATGCCCATTTGCTGGAGAAAATTTCTCAGTTATTACCAGCCTGCAAGCTTAAAACAACTAGAATCTAACATGTGAATAGATTTGTCCATCTAATTGTTTTAAATCACAAGGCAATTCTTAAAATCTTGAGGCTGAGAGTGAATTTTACAATCAAATTTTTACTGGACTGATTACATTGGGAACAAAGCATTTACAGTTTTGTTAAACTATCCTGTGTGAAACATTCAAGTGTTGGCAAGTGCACTGCCTTTGGCTGGACAAACGGTGAAGCAATATGTGCACCTACATGATCATCTGAAGCACTGAGAAGATGTCCACTTAGATTTGGGTTCCAGGAAAGTCCATATCCTTCTTTCTGGTGACCACGCAGTCGCAGATCAGGATTACACTCACCACTTGGATCTAGCTCAGACAAAAGATTAGCTCCAGTGAGACTGAAACATAGAAACCTATGTAAAGTCAATGTCTTATTATCTTAGGACTGTATAGTAGCAAAATGTTTAGTTTTTGTTTAAACAAAAACAAGTTGATTATTAAGTTGAACCAGAGAATGTTCACCTTGGTTTATGATCCAATTTTAAACTAATCAATATAAAATAAGCAGTACAAAGAGATTGAATATTTGTACTTAGTCAAGGAAACCATATTTGCGAAACTACAAAAGAAATGGTGTGTGTTAGAAACACTGTCAAGGTAGCATTTATTTCAACAATAAATTGTATTTATATAGCACCTTTAACATAACAATCCACAGCAGCGCTAGACAAAGTCTGATACCAAGCTATATAAGATGACATTGGAGAAAATGACCATAGAACCATAGAAAAGTTACAGCACAGAAAGAGGCCATTCAGCCCAGAACCAACTAAAAAATATTTTTTTTTAAAAACTAGCCGCCCATTTTAATTTCAACTTTCAGCACCTGGTCCATAGCCTTGCAGGTTACAGCATTTAGGTAGAGATCCAAGTGCCTTTTAAATGAGTTGAGAGTTTCTGCCTCGACTATCAAACCAGGCAGTTAATTCCAAGTCACCATCCTCATGTCAAAGAGGTAATTTAAGGTGCGTTGTAGTGTGGTTTAGGAAGGGAAATCCAGGACTTCGGTCCTAAGCAGAAGGCACATCCACCCATGGTAGAGTGATTAAAATTGGAGGTGCACAAGCAGTGCACAAATATCTGATGGTTGTATGGCTGGAGGAAGTTACAGATAGGGAAGATACAGCAAGGTAAGAGTCTCACTGCAAGGAGCACTGAAAAAGCTGAAGGAAGTAAAGAACAGTAATCTCTCTCAAAAAATGTAAGTGTACAAATATTTGATTCTCTGGTTCAGAGGTCAATTGCAACATTTAAATAATTACCCCATTTTCACACATTTTGAACCCTTTCTGTAAGGACAGGATATTTTCAATCTATATTTTCTTATTAACACCAATCCTACATACTACTCCCACAAAAAGCACCTAACGTTTTTCCGTTTTATAAGATGGACTTCAATGGTCAAACATATCTGCAAATTAGTTCATTTTTGTAACAATCACCGACATGTCCAATCAACATTTTGGATGTTTCGAGCAAGTTTTCTAATATCCCATCACCACTACTCTTTCCAAGGTCACCACAGAACCAATTTGTGCCAAAGTCTGATTCTAGAGGTGCTGGATGCAATCCTCCTTTTGGCCTATTCTTCATATATGTCATATATGTGGCTAAACAGTGTAAGCTATTCGTTCATGTTTTGCGGGGGGGGGGGGGGGTGTGTGTGTGTGTGTGTGTGTGTGTGTGTGTGTGTGTGTGTGTGTGTGTGTGTGTGTGTGAAAAAAGGAGGGAATAGAGAATGGACTGACATCAAGGATAATAGTCAAAGGTACCAGATTGTTATAAAACCATATTTGAATATTAACGCCTTTCAATATAAGAATCCTGCCACTCCTCTCCAGGATTACCTAACATGAATGCAGTCCCACAACGGTGGTTGACCATCGTGCCCTGACATGACCTAGTAAGCTACTCGGCTATAAAACAACTACAAGACATAAATATAAGCCAAGGATCGGTGGCGACAACCCAAGCATCAGATCTGGGTTGACTGGAGTCCAAAAAATCTCAGCCCAACTGACTGGACAAGGCTCCTCATTAACATTTGGAAGCCAGTATCCAAGTTACAATAGCTATCTCACAAACTAATCAAACCACAGACAGAATTGTACTCTTCATATTTATCAGCCAACATCTCAGATTCTTCAATCATTACTCTTTACTATGTCATAACCGACCAGCAAGGAGGTGGGGCTGCAGTGGTATAGCTGGGAGAGCTTAGCTCCAATGTTGAGCCTTGTACTGCTTGGTCAACTGAGGCATTGGGTGGGGCAATCTATGATCTTCAGTTGGAGGTTCCCTTGACCTAAAGTAATGAGATTTCTTGGAGTCTTAGTTATGTTGAGGACGCCTTTAATAACCACAAGATGTTTCGGAGCCAATGAAATACAACACGAACTACAATTCAAAAGTAATGTAGGGAAACATGGCAGTTTGCACATGGCAAGGACCCATGAACAGCAAAGAGGTGAATGACCATGTAACCTGTTTCAACAGTGATCGAGGGACATATGTGGGCCAATATCCTGCTCTTTGAGTAATGCTGTGGGACCTTTTCCATCTGCCCGAGAGGACACACGGGGCCTCAATTTAACTCCTCGTCCTGAAGGTGGGCCATTCAGCAGTTCAAATCAATGTTGTGGGTTCACTCCAGAATGGAGCACACAACCTAGACTGATATTTCAGTACAGTACAAAGGGTGCCCTACACTGCTGAATGACCCACCTTTAGGGTGAGGAGTTAAACTGAGGCCCCACGTGTCCTCTCAGGCAGATGGAAAAGATCCCACAGCATTACTCAAAGAGCAGGGATGTTGCCTACATATGTCCCTCAATCATGATTGAAACAGATTACAGATTCACCTCCTGTTCATGGGTCCTTGCCATGTGCAAACTGACTGTCATGTTCCCTACATTACAACACCTACTACAATTCAAAAGTGTTTCATTGCTCCGAAACATCTTGCGGTTATTAAAGGTGCTATACAATGTTCTTTCTTTGATTCCGACCACACCCTGTCAAAACGGTAGTAGGCAAATCAGAAAACTTACAGGTGGAAGGGCTCCACGAATATCATAATCTTCAACTTATAGTATAACCCAGCATGCAAGTACAAAAGACGAGTGTGAACATTTTACAAACGTCAGCCAAAAAGGGCAAGTGATCCCATTTGGCCACATCCCCAATGCCCAACCAATTCCATTAACTCCTCTTAACATTAAATGGCTGAGTACATTAAACACAATGAACGTAATGGGCCCTGACAACATCTCAGCTGTAGTGCTAAAATCTTGAGCACCTAAACTAACATCCCCACAGCCAGGGTTTTCTAGTATAGGTATAGCACTGGGGTTTGCCAGTGAGATAGAGAGAACTCTCATTTGACATTCTTTCGTCCCTCTCTAGGCGAAGATTTTAATGAATGGTCTCCATTCCCACCTTTCCACAAACACTTGTAGGCAACCTGAATTTCTGGAACATTGGTATTCCCTGTTGTCTGACACAGAGGCGCACAGTATTGAATAGAGGGCTGAAGTATGCCAAAGACAGCTCTACATTAAAAGGTTAACTTTAACTGCATTGGTTTGTGGGGATGGATCTTTCACTAAGCACAATATGGGTCTGGATAAAATTTGGATGCAACAAACATTGGATGATATGAATTTTGCTAACCAGCTGTTAGTTGGACATGATCAGGTCCTGGTGGCACAGTGTGCACAACCAAGTGATGCCCTTCTCATGCTGCACCTTGAATACTCGTGCAACAAAAGGAAGAGAGTCAAAAGGCCAACTGGAACCTTCAGCGTACCACAAGCTTCCTTTCAGATCATCAAGATTAGGGATATTGTTAAGTGTTGCTGTGCACTTACAGTAATTGAGGTTCCAGAGATGGAGGAAATAGACTGTAACAGAGCTGATAAACACCAGCACTTGTGTATTGCTGAAAAGAGACATGAAGTTTTTTGTCTTGCAGTCATAAGGACAGAAACAAGAATGCCAAATTTCAAAAAGTGCAACAATATATACTGCATGAGAAAAGGGTGCTAATTGGTCAGCAAGTTAGCTTTGTGATTTTGCTTTTGGGCAGCATTTGCTGAACAATCCTAAGTGTGCCATGAATTACACTAACAACCAATTTAAGATCATCAGTTGGGCTCGCAATGTAGCTCACTTACACTTGCTAGAGGCTACATATATTCATATGCAGGTATCTGTCCTCTGCAGACAAAAGGAATATGTCCACTAAATGCACCTTTTTTGAACTAAATAGAAGCATGGGCACAATAGCTCTCTGATGCATTTGCCATGGCAACATCTCGACCAGAGCTGACTTGCCAACTAATTAGCACCCTTTCCTCGTGCCAACCAATCAGCACCCTTTTCTCATGCTTTTGAAATTTGGCATTCTTGCTTCTGTCCTTTTGAGTGCAAGACAAAAAACTTTGACTGCATTTATCTTTTTTCAGCAGTGCTCAAGTTCTGTACTACCAAGTGACTATTAATATACAACAGCATAAGCCTCCATTCTAAACCAGAGGTACTGTGAGGCAGATTTATTTAAGCGATGATTCTTTGGAGTTGAACTGCCCTGTGGTATTACTTTTAACTAACATAAACCAGTTTTATGTAAAATTCAGCAGTTTGGCCCAATGACAATCAAACAACTGAGCTTCCCAACACAACCATCTTTGAAAAGAGCCTTGTATTGATGGGAGGTTCTTCCAGTTTAAAACTTAGAAAACATTTTAATTTGAATAAGCAAATAACTTATGGACAGTTAGATACTCATCACTTCCTATTAATTACATTTTGCATCCTGTTTAGCTTAGAGAAAATCCAAATAGTTTGTCATCTTAAATTAGAATATACTGGGACATTGACACACCTTGCACCTAATTCCAAAATAAAAGGAAGCCACCGATCAAAGTTGGTGTATATTAAGTAATACCCATGATGATTTATTAATTCCCCCATCCTAAATATTTCAACACTATGCTGATAGAGCTCAAGAGAGCCCAAAGCAAAATGGAGATGAAATATTGACATGTAGATGTAGTATAATCGGATGTCTTTAATTAAAAGCTGCCACAATGAAACTGGAGTCAAAATTACATGTTTAGATTAAGGTGGTGACTAATTATTGTTGTTGCAGAAACAAAGATACATGAAGGCTTTTTGTGATCAAACTACAGTACAGGAAAGGAAGGCACTTGAAAATAAAACAAGAATAATTTTCAGAATTGTGTAAAAATAACCCAAATGGTCAATATGAATAACTGCAATCAGCTTCTCAGTAATTACTCAAAAGCCAAAAGAAAGCAGCAATCACTCATGTGTGCATGAAAGGTACTATTTTACTGGCAGAGTCTCTAATGAAAGGAGGATCAACTCTGCAAAACAAAGTTTCTGTTCACACCACATCTACTTTCAATACAATGCAAAATTCTGAAAGATGAATAATGGCAATTTTAAATAAAAAATACTTGCCTTATTATGAAACCTGATCATTACATGTGCAAACTGTAGACTTTTGGTTTCCAGTTGGCTGTTGCTTGTTAATTACATAAAAAGGTACATTTCTAAAATGCCTTGAACAATTTTGCTCAGTAAATGGGCTTCTGTAAAGCTCATTAGCACTGCCAATAGCTTAATTATGCTATAGTGAAACTTATAAACTATGGAGACCTAGGGGACTCGGGTGTCCTTATTATCATGATAGTCAATCTACATTGCCAAATATTGTGGGGTTGGGTGCATCTCCTGTTGTGTTCCTTTACTTTACCCCAACGTGATTGTGCCTAATTCTGAAGCCCAGCCAGCAGGATGCTATTTCAGCTCATATTCCGTTTGTTGGATCTCCCAGTTCAATGCCATCCCAGGGTCCTTTCCCATTGAAGGAGTGATGCCCTAATGCTGGGATTATGTGCACAGGACAAGGTGGCTGCAGTAGGGTCAGTGTCATAGAGGCAGAGTATTACAGCACGGAAAGAGGCCCTTTGGCCCATCGTGTCCACACCAGTCATCAAGCCCCTATCTACTCTAATCCTATTTTCCAGCACTTGGCCCATAGCCTTGTATACTATGGCTTTCAAATGTTCATGCTTCTTAAATGTCAAGTGTTCCCACCTCTACCACCCTTTCAGGCAGTAAGTTCCAGATACCCCCCTACCCTCTGGGTGAAAAAATATTTCTTCAACTCTCCTCTAAGCCTCCTGCCCCTTACCTTAAATCTATGCCCCCTGGTTATTGACCCCTCCACTAAGGGGAAAAGTTTCTTCCTATCTACCCTATCTATGCCCCTCAATTTTGTACAATTCAATCAGGTGGCCCCCTCAGCATTCTCTGCTGTAAGGAAAACAGCTCCAGCCTATCTAGTGTCTCTTCACAGGTGAAATGCTCCAGCCCAGGCAACATCCTGGTGAATTTCCTCTGCACCCTCTAGCGCAAACACATCCTTACTATAGTGTGGCAAACAGAACCACACACAGTACTCCAGATGTGGCCTAACTAATGCTTTATACAGCTCCCTCAATCTCCCTGCTCTTGTATTCTATGCCTCGAATAATAAAGGCAAGTATCCCATATGCCTTCATAACCACCTTATCTACCTGTCCTGCTGCCTTCAAGAACCTATGGACACGCACACCAAGGTCCCTCTGATCTTCTGTCCTACCATTCATCGTGTACTCCCTTGCCTTGTTAGTTCTCCCAAAATGCATCAACTCACAATTTTCAGGATTAAATTCCATTTGCCACTATTCTGCCCATCTGACCAGCCCATCTATATCATCTAAGGCTTTCCTCCTCGTTATTTACCATGCCACCAATTTTTGTGTCATCTGCGAACTTACTGATTGTAGAGTACATGCATGTAGGAGGTACAAACAGCAAGGGACCCAGCATCGAACCCTGTGGTATGCCACTGGACACAGGCTTCCAGTCACAAAAACAACCTTCAACCATCACCCTCTGCCTCCTGCCAGTAAGCCAATTTTGGATCGGATTTGCCAAATTGCCCTGGATCCCATGGGCTCTTACCTTCTTGACCAGTCTCCCATACGAGACCTTGTCAAAAGCCTCAAGTCAGAAGTCCATGTAGACTACATCAACTGCTCTACCCTCATCTACACACCTAGTCACCTCTTCAAAAAATTCAATCAAATTTGTTAGACGTAATCTCCGCCTGACAAAGCCATGCTATCCTTGATTAATCCTTGCCTCTCCAAGTGGAGATTAATTCTCTCCCTCAGAGTTTTTTCCAGAAGTTTCTCTACCACTCATGTTGGGCTCACTGGCCTATAGGTTCCTGGTTTATCCCTACCACCGTTCTTAAATAATGGTACCACATTAGCTGTCCTCCTCTGGCACCTCTCCTGTGGCCAGAGGATTTGAAAATTAATGTCAGGGCCCTGCAATCTCCTTCCTTGCTTCCCACAGCAGCCTGGGATACATCTCATCTGGGCCTGAGAATTTATTCGCTTTTAAGCCTGCTAAAGACGCTAATGCCACCTCCCTCTCCATGCTAATTTGTTCAAGTATATCACAATCCCTCTCCCCGATTTCTGTAGCTACATCATCCTGTTCTATAGTGAATACAGATGCAAAGTACTCATTTAAAACCTCACCTATGTCTTCCGGCTCCTCACACAGGTTGCCACTTTGGTCCCTAATGCGCCCAACTCTTTCTCTGGTTATCCTTGTGCATCTAATAAAATGTCTTTGCATTTCCCTTTATTTTACCCACCAGTGTTTTTTCATGCCCCCTCTTCGCTTTCCTAATTTCTTTTTTAAGTAGCCCCCTGCACTTTCTATATTCCTCTTGGGCTTCCACTGTTTTGAGCCCTCGGTACCTACAATAAGCTTTCCTTTTTTCCCTTATTCAATCCTGTACATTCCTATACATCCAGGGTTCCCTGGACTTGTTGGTCCTACCCTTCACCTTTACAGGAACATATTGGCCCTGCACTCTCACTACTTCCTTTTTGAATGACTTCCACTGCTCTGATGTAGATTTTCTTACAAGTAGCTGCTCCCAGTCCACTCTGGCCAGATCCTGTCTTATCATATTAAAATCGGCCACCCCCCAATTCAGAACCTTTATTTCGGGTCCATCATTGTCCTTTTCCATAACTGTCTGGGATATCCCAGCCAAATTGCAAGACGGTGGGGGAAGAGCAATTAACATCCTGCAGACAGCTGTCCAAAGGCCCATTCTGCACCTCCCACCTCTTCCCCACGTGATGCAGAAGCTAATGAAGAGCTGGGGTGGGTAATGGGCTGTTAGCAGCTCATCAGTACGTTTGAGTAGTACTGCTTGGGGTCATTCCTGGAGGTTTAACCACATGACATCTATGAATTTTATTGGATTTATCTCAAAGGTTGGGTTCCCTAATTTGAGAATCTTTATCTGTGGTTGCACACTAATACAAGTTATACAAGTAGTTCCAAGAATGAAGATGCCACCTGATTGAGCAGGGAAATCAGGAAACCAAAGGCAGGGAAAAAGGGAAACCATTCTCCATGTCTACCCCACTCCAAGCCCCCAGTCTCCCTAGTTGCCATTCAAGTCCCACATTGCACAGCCCCCCCAGCCTGAGAGAACCCATTTCCGTCTCTTCTGGCTATCATCCACTCCCCAGTCTCCCTCCCCGACACCACCAAGTCCCCATTCTAGAGATTCCATCTCTTCTTCCAGTTCAAGCCTCCAACGATTTCAGAACCCCCAATTCCTCCCGGCTGGTCACAGCTTCCTGCAAGTGATAGCCTTGAGAAATAGCCAGTAAAGTACTTCATGAAAAAGTTGGGAAATTATCTGGTTAAAATTAATGTGATTTAACCTCATTCTGTTTCTGGACACCAGGCAAACAGCTAATCGTTATTTATTGTGTCTCACCAAAGGGTTTGCTTTCATGTTGACGCACCGTTGCAGATGTAAAATCATTCATCTCAGCTGCTGGGGCCAGAGCTTGAGATAGGAACCCTCCCATGCAGGAAACTGAGGAGAGATGTGATGTTGCATGGTCCAGTTCCTGTCATTTGTGGCACAGTGAGTTCTTTACCCAGCATCCATAATGGCAGAGAAACAGAGTACTCTATTCCTGGAATAGAGCCATGCAAGCATTCAATCCTCTTACCCGAGTGCCCTGTATTTTAAGATGTAAACCGACTTAAGACATTGAATGCTGTCCACAGTTTCAAGGTGCAGTTGCAGCTATTGCAATGCAACTTGTTTGGGACCGTCAATAATTGTCCTTGTGGTTCCATTCTTGGGGATGTTTTACTGTGTTAAAAGTGCTATATAAATACAGGTTGTTGTTAATGTTTGTTTTTTGGATGCCTATATATACAGGCTTCACTTTAGTTTAAGCACCAAACATTAGTGGCTCCATAATCTTACTGCACAATGTTCATTACCTGGTTTAGATGGATGCTTGGTGTAGTCAAAGACAAGCACATCAGAGGTGGGGGTTTTGGTGGCAATAATGCATGGATTCTGTGGCATATAACGCGCTCGGTTCACTTCTCCTTCATGATTGATTTTAATTTCAATTTCTATTTTTCCGCTTACAGACCCAAATCCACCAAATTCTGAAAAAAATGATATATTAGGACAAAATGAATGAATATTAAATGACAAAATGACTCATTACAGCAGAAGAGTTATCTTAAAAAAAATGGCCAACAGTTATTCAGTAACAGAAGTCAGAATATTCTCAATTCGGCTACCCTAATTTGATGTTGAGTTATAGTTTCTTTCCCCCTTGGGAAGGAAGAGAAAACTGGCTAGAAAGTATTCTCTTCAACTGATATTCAAGACCTGCTGACATGGCTCTGCCTAAAAGGTGTATGAATAAAGGAAGAAAATGCTTAGAAGGTACAAGTCACAAAAGATAAAGTCAATATTTGTGCCATTTGTAGTTCATGTCTTTAAGAGGGCAAAGTACATTGGGCATTGGACTTTTGGAACAGAGATCAAATCCACAGAGGACTTTTGTACACTGCTGTGAATTAGCATTACAGCTAATCACTCAGTAGGTGTGAAAGATTTTCTCTGAGCTTTACAAGCAGTAAAGTTGTAAACATATTCTCTATTGGCATATTTATAATTTTGCTATATATTGTACACAAAATAATCCTCCCTTGCCTTCTTTAAACCCCCCACCCACTCAATGTAAACTAGCAAATGGAGACAAGTTATTTCGCAGCCTGAGAGATTGAGACAGAATTTCAAAACAAGGGGCTTAGGCAATTAAAGGCACTATCACTAATAGTGGGGTGAAGGGAGGGATACAAAAGACGCAAAGGTTGTTGGAACAAAAGATGCTGAGAATTATACTTTAAAAAAGTCAGAACTATTATGGAATACAGATTTCAAAAAGATCAGTTACAGAAGTAGAAGGCTAGTTTAGAATTAATCAGAAACCAAGTTGATCAATGTTTTTATAGTTGTTTGTCCTCTAAAACCACAAATAGCATCTAGCTCAAATACAACATGCAACAGCATCCTAACATTATAGCACATACCTCCCTTCTCACTATCATAGTGAGAAGCATCAAATTGAGCATCATCATTGGGGATCTGGACACTTGCAATGACCAAATGGTTCTGTTCATCAGACGTGTGTGTCCCTAGCACCAAGCGATGAACACTATAATCTTTTCCTTCAGGCCTGTACAGAAATTAGTTTTTTTAAATAAGGTAATTAAACTGGTAATCAACCAGCATAAAAGCTAGACCGCACTAGACCAAAGAAATACTTTTCCTTCAGTTGAAAACTTCCAAAATTAGATTCCTCATTGAATTTTTAACTCATTAATTTTTGTCATAACTTTAAGGATTACAACACTAATCTTCAATTGTTATTACTTCATTAGAATGCTGATACTCTAAAACAGCCAAAGGGCAAGTCATATTTATAAAATACCCCTAAGAATGCAACATGGGTGGTTCCTGGTCTGCATTATACTGGAAGCAATGTTATCAAGTAGAAAATAAAAGTGAAATAAGACATTGAACATCCTTTTTTCATTTTACAACTGGAATAGATTGGTAACAGTAACAGGGTTTTTGCTGCATTTTTCTTATGAAACATTAATGTATGATAACCTGGGGAGGCAGTGGTGTAGTGATATTGTCACTGGACTAGTAATCCAGAGACCCAGGGTAATGCTCTGAGGACCCAGGTTCAAATCCCACCAGGGTGAAATTTTAAATCAATAAAAATCTGGAATTAAGTCTAATGATGACCATGAAACCATTATCGTAAAAACCCAACTGGATGACTAATGTCCTTTAGGCTAGGAAATCGGCTGGAAATTGGCCTACATATGACTCCAGATCCACAGCAATATGCTTAACTCTTAAATGCCCTCTGAAATGGCCGAGCAAGCCACTACTAAAAAGTCTTAAAAAAATAGGTAATGGAACCGGGCAGATAGGCAATGGAAAACAGAAAGGCAAACTCAGCCCTGTCGACACTGCAAAGTCCTCCTTACTAACATCTGGGGGCTAGTGTCAAAATTGGGAGAGCTAACTCACAGACTAGCCAAGCAAAAGCCTGACATCATCTGTAAGGTATGGTGCTGAGAGTATGACTACGTCCCAAACACCACCATCTCCTGTCCCACCAGCGGGACAGACCCAGCAGAGGTGGTGGCAGTGGTATAGAGTCGGGAGGAAATTGCCCTGAGAGTACTCAATATCGACTCCGGACACTATGAAGTCTCATGGCATCAGGTCAAACTTGGGCAGGGAAACATCCAGCTGATGAATCAGTCCTCCATGTTGAACACCACTTGGAGGGAGCACTGAGGGTGGCAAAGGCACAGGATGTAATCTGGGTGGGGGACTTCAACATCCATCAAAAAGAGTGCCTCAGTAGCATCAGTAGAGACCAAGTCCTAAAGGACATAGCTGCAAGACTAGGTCTGTGGTAGGTGGTAAGGGAAGCAACAAGAGGTAAAAACTTACTTGACCTCATCCTCACCAACCTGCCTGCCATAGATGCATCTGCCCATGACAGAATCAGTAGGAGTGACCACCGCGCAGTCCTTGTGAAGACAAAGTCCTATTTACCACCGTGCTAAATGGGATAGATTTTGAACAAATCTAGCAACTCAATACTGGGTAACCATGAGGCACTATGGGCCATCATCTGCATCAGCATTCTACTCAACCACAATCTGTAACCTCATGGTCCAGCATATCACCTCTACCATTACCACCAAGCCAGGGTGTCAACTGTGGATAAATGAACAGTGCAGAGGGGCATGGCAGGAGCAGCATCAAGCTTACCTAAAAATGAGGTGTCAACCTGGTGAAGCTACAACACAGGACTACTTGGTGCTTATGCTGTTTAGCACACAAGCGATAAACAGAGTTAAGCAACTCCACAACCAACAGGTAAGATCTAAGTTCTGCAGTCCTGCCACATCGAGTCATGAATGGTGATGGATAATTGAACAACTCATTGGAGGTGGCAGCTCCAAAAATATCCCCATCCTCAATGATGGAGGAACCCAGCACATCAGTGCAAAAGATAAGGCTGAAGCATTTGCAACACTCGAGTCAGAAGTGCCGAGTGGATGATCCACCTCGGTCTGCTCTGGAGGTCCCCAGCATCACAGATGTCAGTCAATTCGATTCACCCCACATGATATTAAGAAATGGCTGAAGGCACTGGACACTGCAAAGGCTACGGGCCCAGACAATATTCCGGCAATAGTACCGAAGAACTTACTGCGCCCCCTAGCCAAGGTACAGCTACAGCACTGGCATCTGCCCAGCAATTTGGAAAATTGCCCAGGTATGCCTTGTACACAAAAAACAGGACAAATCCAAACCGGCCAATTACTGCCCTATCAGTCTACTCTCAGTCATCAGTAAAGAAACAGAAGGGGTCATCAACAGTGCTATTAAGCTGCACTTGCTTAGCAATAACCTGCTCACTGACGCTCAGTTTGGGTTTCGCCAGAACACTCAGCTCCTGACCTCATTACAGCCTTGGTTCAAACATGAACAAAGGAGCCAAACTCCAGAGGGGAGGTGACAGTGACTACCCTTGACAATCATTTCACCGAATGTGGCATCAAGGAGCCCTGTCAAAACTGGAGTCAATGGGAATCAGACGGAAAAATCTCTGTTGTTTGGAGTCACACCTAGCACAACGAAAGATGGTTAAGGTTGTTGGAGGTCAATCATCTCAGTTCCAGGACATCACTGCAGAAGGTCCTCAGGGTAGAGTCCTAGGCCCAACAATCTTCAGCTGCTTCAATGACTTCCCTTCCATCATAAGGTCAGAAATGAGGATGTTTGCTAATGATCGCACAATGTTCAGCACCATTCACATTTCCTCTGATACTGAAGCAGTCCATGTCCAAATGCAACAAATCCTGGACAATATCCAGGCTTTGAATGACAAATGGCAAATAACATTCGTGCCACACAAGTGCCAGGCAATGACCATCTCCAACAACAGAGAATCTAACCATCATCCCTTGACATTCAACAGGATGACCAACGCTGAATCTCCCGCTATCAACACCATTGACCAGAAACTGAACTGCACTAGCCATATAAATACTGTGGCTACAAGAACAGGTCAGAGGCTAGGAATACTGAGGCAAGTAACTCACCTCCTAACTCCCCAGAGCCTGTCCACCATCTACAAGGCACTAGTCAGGAGTATGACAGAATACTCTCCACGTGCCTGGATGAGTGCAACTCCAACAACACTCAAGAAGCTTGTCACCATCCAGGACAAAACAGTCCGCTTGATTGGCGCCCCATCCTTTCCCCATTCATTCCCTTCACCACCGACACACAGTGGCAGCTGCGTGTAGCACTTACAAGATGCACTGCAGAAACTCACCAAGGCTTCTTAGATAGCACCTTCCAAAACCACGACTGCTTCCATCTATAAGAACAAGGGTAGCAGACACATGGGAATACCACCACCTGGAAATTTCCCTCCAAGCCACTCACCACCCCAACTTGGAAATATATCGCCGTTCCTTCACTGTTGCTGTGTCAAAATCCTGGAACTCCCTCCCTAACAGCATTATGGGTGTACCTACACCACATGGACTGCATCAGTTCAAGAAGGCAGCTCATCACCACCTTCTCAAAGGCAACTAGGAATGAGCACTAAATGCTGGCCTAGCCAGTGATGCCCACATCCCGTGAATGACGAAAAAAAATTAGGTTATTTCAAGGGATGCCACCACAATTTAGAAAGATTTGATACATTGCCAGATTAAAAAACTGTTAATAGTTCTGTGTGGGTTAATTAGAACAGCAAGACATGCAGACTCGTTTATAATATATACATCAAGCAGAAAACATGATAAGACAAGCATGTACATTCTAATGGTTACATTTTCATTATACTGCACTATGTTCCCACACCTCCTTGCATGTCACTGATAAATAAAATGCAAATCCTGACCATTGCCCAGTGGTACAGCATTTTATCAAGGGGTGATATGACTTGAATGGGGATATTATGTTTCTCTTCTCCTCTCGACAGGACTCAGCTAGACATTGGTGGATTTACTTTTCCAAGCTAAGTTGAGTGAAATGGGCAGGAAACAATTTAGGAATAATTGGGGTATTTTTGGGTTGGCAGGTTGTGATTAGCAGGGTACCGCAAGAATCAGTATTTGGGCCTCAGCTGTTTATAATCTATATTCATGGCTTCATGATGTATTGAAAATGGCAGACAATACAATTAGGTGGGAAAGTAAGCGGTGAGGAGGTGGCAAAGAGGCTGCAGAGGGATACAGACAGGTTAGGCGAATGGGCAAGAACTCAGCAGATGGATTACAATGCAGCCAAATGCGGTGAAGTCTGCCACCTCTGGTAGGAAAAATAAAAAGCAGAATTTTTTGAATGGTCAGTCTAGGGAACTGTACATTCAGAGGTACCTAGGTGTCCATGTACATGAATCATAGAAAGTTAGCATTTGCTGTGACTGTATGCTACGTTAGCTTTTGTTACAAAGGGATTGGAGTAAAAAGTAAAGATTTACTATAATTATACATGGCATTGGTGAGGTTGTACCTGGAGTACAGCAAGGCGTTTTGGTCTCCTTTCCTTGGGAGGGACATGCATTGCGCTCCCATTAGGGCAACTATGTTCACTAGGCTAGTTCCTGAGATAAGGGGTATGTCTTTGGAGAGATAGAGTGGACTAGGCCTATATTTCCTTAAGTTTAAAAGAATGAGGGGTGATCTATTGAAACATAAAATTCTCAAGGGACTTGACAGGTAGACACAAAATGTTTTTCCCTGGCTGGGGAAATCAAGAACGCAGTCACAATCTCGGAATAAGAGGCCAGCCACTTAGGGCTGAGATGAGGAGAAATTTCATCGAAGAATTGTGAACTTCTGGAATTCTCTACCCTACAGAGAGCTGTGGATGCCAAGATGTTGATTACATTCAAGACAGAGATTGGCAGATTTTTGGGTACTAAAGGAATTAAGGGATATGGGGATAATGTGGGAGGTGGATTTGAAGTAAATCAGTCATGATCTTATTAAATGGTGGAGCAGGCCATGGCCTACTCCAGCTCCTATTTCTTACGTCAACTGAACTGCTCTTGAGTGTGTCTTAATTGCCTGTTAGAAGAACGTGGATTAACTTGGTTTAAACTATGATTTGTGCATCCTGTTCCATAGTCATATTCACCAGCCCAATACAGCCCAAATGGAAAACACAGTAGCATTGTAATGTATACATTTCAGTTAACATAGCTGTGTTCATTTTTATTCCTTAGCTAAGAAAGCCTATTTTTCATTTTAATGTTTTACAAACAAGAACAGTAGATATCAAACACAGGGAATTTTAATAGAGCTGCAAAAGAACAGAGTGAAAAATCAACTTACCTGGTAACATCAGGAAGCCATTGTACAGTAAGACTTGGCCATTCCAACGCATGTGTCATAACCAAGTCATACAGAAATGGAGTATTCTTCTTCCATATTTTATATTCTTCATTGATTACACGCTCCTCCACTGCGTCGTCATAAACTGAAAGAACAGTTTACCTTTCAATTTCAGCCTACTGCCAGTTTCCATAAAATAAATTGAAATAAAAATTACACTGCCATACCATATTAAAAATGCTTATTCTAGGAACATGAGGTGTAAGAGTTAAGGTGTTACAGACTCTTCTTCAGCTGAAGAGAGGAAGAAATGTGATTGGAGCAGGCGGAGCAAAATTGAAGGTCAGGGATAGGTGGAAACTCAGGAGAGATTTGAATAAAGATGTCATGGACACAAGACAAAGGGAGTGGCAATGATAGTGTTGAAGACTAAAGAGGGTGCTGATAGAGGCATAAAGATAAGATAGCAGAATGTGTTAATAAAAGAACAAGGGTCAGTGCTCTCTGAAAGCCAAACGTAAGAACAAGTTACAGGTAGCCCTGAAGGGGGATGGGGGGTTGGGAAAAAGTCAAAATAAAGGACAGAGTCTGAAGAGTCATTCGGAATGTAAACTTCATCTCTCTCTCCACAGATGCTGCCAGGCCTGCTGAGTTTTTCCAGCATTTTTTATTTTTATTTCAGATTTCTAGCATCTGCAATATTTTGCTTTTAAATTTTCTCTAAAGTCCCTTCAATTGTCTTTACTCAATCTCTTTTCAATGGGTGGTGTCTATTCAGCAGACTACTTCTTTTAGAAAACAAAACTGAATACAGATGTTACCAAGAATACTTTCTCCAACTTGATTCTGGAAGAGTCCTGGCAGATTGGAGGGTGGTAAACGTAACCCCACTATTTAAAAAAGGAAGGAGAGAGAAAACAGGAAATGACAGACCCGTTAGCCTACTATCAGCGGTAGGGAAAATACAAGAGTCTATTATAAAGGATGTAATAACAGGACACTAAGAAAATATCAATGGGATTAGACAAAGTCAACATGGGTTTATGAAAGGGAAATCACATTTGACAAACCTATTGGAGTTTTTTTGAGGACATAACTGGCAGTATAGATAAGGGAGAACCAGTGGATGTAGTGTATTTGGATTTTCAGAAAGCTTTTGATAAAGTCCCACATAAAAGGTTAGTGTACAAAATTAAAACACATGAAATTGGAGGCAATATATTGGCATGGATTGAGAATTGGTTAACAAACAGGAAACAGAGTAGGAATAAATGGGTCTTTTATTGGAATAGCAGGCAGTGACTGATGGGGTACTGCAGGGATCAGTGCTTGGGCCCCAGCTATTCACTATATATCAATGATTTGGATGAGGGAACCAAATGTAATATTTCCAAGTTTGTTGACAACACAAACTAAGTGGGAATGTGAGGGGTGAGGAGGATATTAAGAAGCTTCAAGGCAATTCAGACAGGTTGAGTGAGTGGGCAAATACATCACAAATGCAATATAACATGGATCAATGTGAAGTTATCCACTTTGGTAGGAAAAAACAGAATAGCAGAGTATTATTTTAATGGTGATAGATTGGGAAATGTTGATGTACAAAGGGACCTGGGTGTCCTTGTACACCAATCACTGAAAGCAAGCATGCAGGTGCAGCAAGCAGTTAAGAAGGCAAATGGTATATTAGCCTTCATTGCAAGAGGTGCAGGTGCAAGGATGTCCTACTGTAGCTCTACAGGGCCTTGGTGAGACCACACCTAGAGTACTGTGTGCAGTTTAGGTCTCCTCACTTAAGAAAGGATATACTTGCCATAGAGGGAGTGCAGCGAAGGTTGGCCAGACTGATTACCGAGATGGCAGGATTGTCGTATTAAGAGAGATTGGGCCGTCTAGGCCTGTATTCACTGGAGTTTAGAGGGGATCTCATTGAAACATAAAATTCTGACAAAGCTATACAGTCTGGATGCAGGGATAATGTTTGCTCTGGCTGAGGGGGTCTAGGACAAGGGGTCACAATTTCAGGATATGGGGTAGGCCATTTAGGACTGAGATGAGGACCAACTTCTTCACTCAGGGTGGTGGACCTGTGGAATTCTCTACCACAGGAGGCTGTAGAGACCAAGTCACTGAATATAGTTAAGGAAGAAATAAATAGATTTCTAGACACTAAAAACATCAAGAGGTTTGGGGAGAGAGCTGGAGTATGGCGTTAAGATAGCGGGTCATATCAAATAGCAGAACAGGTTTGAAGGGCCGAATGACCTACTCCTATTTTTCTATGTTTCTGTGTAACAGCTTACACTTATACAGCGCCTTTGGCATAAGAAAAGGCTCTAAAGCAGTTCACAAGAGTGTATTCAGAAAAACTTGAACCCTTCTCTGCTCATCAATTTCATTCGCCGTACCAAAACCCTACCCATACCTTTGCTACATTGAGACTCAATTATCTTAAATGCTCTCCTAATCAGGCTCCCCATTTCAAAACATCATAAATCATTTTAAATGTCCAAACCATCTGCTCATTTCTACATTTCCATTGTCTTGCCAAGCTCCAGTGGCTCACCAACCCTCATAAAATTGATTTTAAGACTCATATCCCTATTTTCAAATTTCATCATCACCCTTGAGCACATAATCCAGGCTGACATGACAAAGCAGTACTGAAGGGTGTACTACATTGTCAGATGTGCTGTTTTTGGATGAACTGTTAAACTGAAACGTGTCTGCCCTATCAGACAGATTTTAAATAGCACCATGGGTTATTTTATAAGGTGAATTCTCCCAGTCACCGTCAATCAACACCTGAAACAAACAACTTGATCACTTATCTTATTGCTGTTTGGGAGGGATCGCTGTGCGTGCATTGGTTGCAGTTTCCTTCATTACAACAGTGACAACGTTTCAAAATCATTTATTTGGCTGTAAACCAGTCTGGGACATACCAAGGACATGAAAAACACTATACAAACGCATTAGTTCTTTAAACTGACAGCTAGCTGAAAAGATGATTCCAATATTTCACTCCCAAAAATTAGACCTACAGTAGCAATTAACTCAGAAGCAAAATTCCACCCAGAAAACAAATCTAAGCACCTCGCACTGCAACAGATCAGCACAAATAGGACCACTACACACTGCAATTCCTGCTCAGTGAGCTGCATTATAAAGTAAAGCATCTTCAAAAACAGGAGGTCACAATAGGGATCTATGAAAAGGTTAATAAGTCCAATCATGGCAGATGAGGTGAACAGTGGGAGGAGGGAGAGAAGGAGCCACTGTTCCTGTGTGCAAAAGCTCCACTTGCTGGATCCAGGCTGCCTCCTGCCCCATGACAGCGACACCACTTTAGACTAGGCTTATATCCACAATGCTCCCCTGAAGCGAAGCCACACAGTGGGATCCAGAATGTTCAGTGCCCTTCTCCCTCACTCATTATTGGCCACCCATGGCCTCCACAGAGATTGTGGCAGGTGTTGGGAGGGGAAGCAGTACCAACAGGACATCACCTAAAGCATCCCTCATGCTGTCTAGAGTGGATTAAAAATAACAGTGAGAACTGGCTTCAAGTGAAATTAAGCTTACTTTAAATTAAAATGACATCGCACTGAAGACTTGTGCTTCAGAACTTGCTACGCCCTTAGCCAATGTCATCAAATTATAATAATTTTCATAATATTGTGATTTATTGTAAAGGTAGGTTAATAGTGGGGTTTGGATTAGTTTCTCTGTGTGAATGTGTGTGTGTGGGGAACGTAACGGAATTGGAGGCAGCTGGTCTGGAGCTTTAGAGTTATCAAAAGGGAAGTTAGGTTTGAAATGCTAAATACGGAAACATGGCTAAAGTTTTAGAATGTGAGGGGTGAGGAACATTTACATTTTTAGATAAACTAGGTTAGTTTGAATTTCAAGGTGTAAGATGCTACACCTAGTCATAAGAAGCTAAGTCAAACAGTGTGTTTATTATCCCAAAGGTTTCTGATATTATGAATACTATGAAAAGATTCATATTAGGAGAAAAATGAAGTTGCAAAAACATATGGGAATAATGGAGTTGGCATTAAAATGGAGAAACATGTATAAAGGAGATTAGGTTATGTGAAAGGGAGAAGACATTCGAAAACTCTCCAGCCCACTGCTGTCCACAGGAACTGAAGCTAAGAAAATTCACTTTGAATATCACTGTCCAGGGTATTTGTGTGTTTTGCCTGGGTCTCTTGAAATCTATTTTTGTTTTACTGTTGCCTTAATAGAAGTGTAACTGGGAGCTAGATTAATTAGGGGAGTTAGGGCTTATTATGGTAGTAACGTGTTCGTGCTTAAATCTTTTCTACTTAATAAATGTTTAATATAGTTTTGTAAAAAAAACTGAAGTCTTGGTATACTTTTTACTACTGAATTCAAGGCACACATCTCAAAATAAAATACAAATTGCAAATCAGTTGTGGCGGCTGTTTCAAGTTTCCCACTGGGATTTAAGCAGCACAGCATTTACCATCGCTGTGCCATAACACCAAGCTGTTCTAGTAAGCTACAACACTGACATCTACCAGGCAACATGGAAAATTGCCCAGGTATGTCCTGTACATAAAAACCACAAATCCAACCCAGCCAATTACCACCCCATCAGTCTACTCTCGATCATCTGTAAAGTGATAAAAAGGGGCATCAACAGGGCTACCAAGCGGCACTTGCTCAGCAATAACCTGCTTATCTCGACTACAGCTCCTCACACCCCGCTTCCTGTAAGGACTCCATCCCATTCTCTCAGTTCCTTCGCCTCCGTCGCATCTGTTCCGATGATGCTACATTCAAAAACAGTTCCTCTGACATGTCCTCCTTCTTCCTTAACCGAGGTTTTCCACCCACGGTCGTTGACAGGGCCCTCAACCGTGTCCGGCCCATCTCCCGCGCATCCGCCCTCACGCCTTCTCCTCCCTCCCAGAAACATGATAGGGTCCCCCTTGTCCTCACTTATCACCCCACCAGCCTCCGCATTCAAAGGATCATCCTCCGCCATTTCCGCCAACTCCAGCATGATGCCACCACCAAACACATCTTCCCTTCACCCCCCCTTATCGGTATTCCGTAGGGATCACTCCCTCTGGGACACCCTGGTCCACTCCACCATCACCCCCTACTCCTCAACCCCCTCCTATGGCACCACCCCATGCCCACGCAAAAGATGCAACACCTGCCCCTTCACTTCCTCTCTCCTCACCGTCCAAGGACCCAAACACTCCTTTCAAGTGAAGCAGCATTTCACTTGCATTTCCCCCAACTTAGTCTACTGCATTCGTTGCTCCCAATGTGGTCTCCTCTACATTGGAGAGACCAAACGTAAACTGGGCGACTGCTTTGCAGAACACCTGCGGTCTGTCCGCAAGAATGACCCAAACCTCCGTCGCTTGCCATTTTAACACTCCACCCTGCTCTCTTGCCCACATGTCTGTCCTTGGCTTGCTGCATTGTTTTAGTGAAGCCCAACGCAAACTGGAGGAACAACACCTCATCTTCCGACTAGGGACTTTACAGCCTTCCGGACTGAATATTGAATTCAACAACTTTAGGTCGTGAGCTCCCTCCCCCATCCCCACCCCCTTTCTGTTTCCCCCTTCCTTTTTTTTCCAATAAATTATAAAGATTTTCCTTTTCCCACCAATTTCCATTATAAAAAAAACCCCCCCACTAGAGCTATACCTTGAGTGCCCTACCATCCATTCTTAATTAGCACATTCGTTTAGATAATATCACCAACTTTAACACCTATTTGTTCTATTGTACTATTGTCGTTGACATCTTTTGATGATCTGCTTCTATCACTGCTTGTGTGTCCCTACAACCACACCAACCCCCTCCACTTCTCTCCCCCCACCCAACCACCCCACCCCCACACCTTAAACCAGCTTATATTTCACCCCTTTGTTGGATTCACTCAAGTTCTGTCAAAGGGTCATGAGGACTCATAACGTCAACTCTTTTCTTCTCCGCCGATGCTGCCAGACCTGCTGAGTTTTTCCAGGTAATTCTGTTTTTGTTTTGGATAACCTGCTTACTGACGCTCAGTTTGGGTTCCACCAGGGTCACTCAGCTTCTGACCTCATTACAGTTTTTGTTCAAACATGGGCAAAAGAACTGAACTCCAGAGGTGAGGTAAGAGTGCCTACCCTTGACATTAAAGCCGCATTTGGTCGAGTGTGGCATCAAGGAGCCCTAGCTAAACTGGAGTCAATGGGAATCGGGGGGGGAAACTCTCCGCTGGTTGGAGTCATGCCTAGCACAAAGGAAGATGGTTGTGGTTGTTGGAGATCAATCATCTCAACTCCAGGACATCACCACGGGAGTTCCTCAGGGTGGTATCCTTGGTCCAACCATCTTCAGCTGCTCCATCAATGACCTTCCTTCCATCATAAGGTCACTGATGATTGCACGATGATCAGCACCATTCATGACTCCTCAAATATTGAAGCAGTCCATGTCCAAATGCAACAAGATCAGGACAACATCCAGGCACAGTCTGACAAATGGCAAGTAACATTCGAGCCATACAAGTGCCGGGCAATGGCCATCTCCAATGAGAGAATCTAACTATCACTCGTTGTCATTCAATGGCATTATCATCACTGAATTCCCCCACTATCAACATCCTGGGGACTCCAATGACCAGAAACTGAACTAGCCATATAAATACTGTGGCTACAAGAGCAGGTCATGGCTAGGATTCCTGCGATGAGCAACTTTCCTCCTGACTCCCCAAAGTCTGTCCACCATCTACAAGGCACAAGTCAGGAGTATGATGGAATATTACCCACTTGCCTGGATGAGTGCCGCTCACACAACACAAGAAGCTTGATACCATTCACTTGACAAAGCAGCCCACTTGATTGGCATCCCATCCACAAACATTCACTCCCTCCACCACTGACGTACAGTGGCAGCAATATATACCATCTACAAGATGCACTGCTAAAACTCACCTAACCTCCTTAGACAGCACTTTCAAAACCCAAGAACACTACCATCTAGAAGGACAAAGGCAGCAGATACATGGGAACACCACCACCTAGAGGTTCCCCTCCAAGTAACTCACCATCCTGACTTGGAAATATATTGCCATTCCTTCACTGTCGTTGGGCCAAAACTCCCTCCCTAACAGTACTGTGGGTGTACCTACACCACAGGGACTGCAGCGGTTCAAAAAGGCAGCACACCACCACCTTCTCAAGGGCAATTAGGAATGGGCAATAAATGCTGGCCTAGCCAGTGACACCCGCATCCCATAACTGAATAAAAAATCACCAAAGTGGTTTTAAATATAAAATGGGTCTGCTGCGACAAATCAAATAGAAAAGCAGATGGGCATGAAAGGTCTGACCCTTCCCTTTGATGGACATTAACATTGTCCAATCAGAACACACCATTTAGTGACAGGATGCAGCGCTGTGCTGGGAAAAGTCAAGCACCTGGCAGGTGTTTTGTCAAATAGATATTTGGGATTTGTTAAACACTGGCCACACAGAAGCTCCCAAAAACCATTCATGTACTGCCACAAGGGAAAGGCAGCAATGCCTCAGGCAGCGCAGACATTGCCAGAAAAAAACAATTGGTGCTTGGCACTCCATCATGGATGCGAGGGAGTGTGTTTTCCAGTCTGGTCTCTGATCCAGCAGGTTTGTGGCTGATGGGGCTGCACTTTCAAAACAATGAATGAGTTGGAGCCATTTAATTTCACATTTAGAAAAATAAAAAATAATCAATATGGATATTCAATTGTATGGCCCATTGTTATACTGAAAAAACCACGGAATTTTTTTTAAATGATGCATGAGGGGAGGAGGGAGGGAAGGAGGGGGTGGGGGGGTGGTGTAGGCCTGAGAAGCCTAAAGGTTGAGAATCTCTGTTTGAGATGATTAAACCACTCTTGTGTATGAGGAATGCTGTAGGATCCATCCATACCTACAAGTTAATGCAGGGCACTTCGAAGAATCTTTTTGTTTTAAAAAAAAAAGTGGAAGGTGTTTTGTGCTTATCTTCGTGTCAAGTTACTTCGAACATCCAAGATCCCAACAGGCCATTCAGTCCAACGGGTTTGTATCCACGCTCCACGTGAGCCTCCTCCCACCTCCTCTTGTCTCTAAACCCCCAACACACCCTCCCTCCCTTTCTTCCTCATGTGCTGCTGATCCAGCTTCCCCTCAAAACACACACTTACGTTCTTCACCTGAGCTGCTCCATCTAAGCACATTCTCAGCAGCCTGCTTTCTTCGCTATTTTTCTACGCCTGACCATCAGACCCCCCCTCAAGAGGGGGGGGGGGGGGGGAGATGAAGAGTTTCGGACTCCTTCACAAGTTGCGACACACAAGTTTCTGCAGGACTGACCGGCCCTCCTACATCGAAGCGTGAGGAGGAGGAGGGGGGGGGGGGGGGGGGGGCACTGCCCGCTGCTCCCCACAGAACCGTGTCCAAACCTCTCTCAAAAACATTGCATCTTCCCAACCCCCAACCCAGGGGCGGCCGCTTCCAGCCCCTCGGAGTGAGGGCGAAGGGGCAGGGCCCGGCTCGAGCTGCTGCCCCCTTCCCCGGTCTGCCCATACCAAGCTGCTCTCTCTCTTCTCACACACACACACATATATATATATATATATATATATACATACATACACTGGGGGGGAGGGGGGAACACTCACCCTCTTTATCCGCCATTCTCACCATACGGAACGGAGGCTGCTGCGGCCGCCGCTGCTGCTGCTCACGGTTTAATTTTAAATGATTTAAGCCGAGCCGAACAATCGATCCCGCGCTCACTCTCCAACCGCCCCCGCGCCACAAACTTCACCCCCACTGCGCCGGCGCCGTAGCCCCGGGGGTCACGCTGGCTCCCGAGCCTGCGCACAACGGCCACCCCCAACAACTCCGCCGCGCGCCGGGGTACGCGGGGCAGTGCGCAGGCGCTGTCTCCAGGGTCGTTTGGCTTTGCTCTGGCTCTGCATCTGCTTCCCCGGGGTGTAAGTTGACGGGAGTGTCTTCTGTCGGAGAAAGAGACCCCCACACCCCCCCAACCGGGCCGCCGACTCACCCCACACCCATTTTAAGTGGGTGGTGGGGCAAGTGGCCGCGCAGAGTTGTGTTGTGTGATGAAGAAGAAGGGCGCGCCCCTCCCCCCACCCCCCCGACATTTTGGACCGAGACCTTCTCCACCTATCGCCCTCAGGCAGCGCCGGTTACAGATGCAGCTCTTTGCGATCCACTTGCTTTTGGACCAGGCTCGTTCGTGCTTTTATCTTTTAAGCAGGCTGTCCTGAGAAATGTGTGTGTGCGGTGCATCATACTAGAGGGGGAACCTCCGTCCTGCCGGACGTGCGTTGTCACAATTCCGCCAGCCAACCCTCTTCCAGCAATTCAGCAGGACCATTTGGACCAAGTTTATTTACAAAACACTTTCACTTGCCTTGTACTGAAAGGGGATTGGCGTACAAGAATAAATAAGTTTAAAAAAACAAATGTGCAGGGGCCACACCTGGAGTAGTGTGTGCAGTTTTAGCCTCTACATTTAAGGATGGATATACTTGCATTCGATGAGGTACAGCGACTGTTCACTTACGTTAGTTTCTGCCATGAGAGGGTTGTCCTATGATGAGAGACTGAGTAAACTGGGCCTGTACCCTGCAATTTAAGAGGAACGAGAGGTAATCTGACTATAATGTAGAAGGTTCTGAAGGAGCTTGATAAGGTAGGCTCTGAGAGGTCATTTTCCCCCAGCCGGGGAATTTAGAACAAGGCGTCATGGTTTCAGGATAAAGAGCTAGCTGTTTAGAACCGAGATGAGAAATTTCTTCATTCAAAGGGTTGTTACTTCCTTGGAATTCTCTACCCCAGAGGGTTGTGGCTGCTCCATCATTGAACAGATTTAAGGCTGAGAGTGACTTTGGTGTCTTGTGCTGAATCTCTTATAGCCAGACGGTGAAGGTGACCAGAAGTCAACCTTTACCTACTTTTTAAGATTTATTCATAAAGTGAGACATTACAACCCACTCTACAACCTAACTCTACAACCCACTGCCTGTATCAAAAAGTGTTTCTTTATATTCTTTTGAGCATCAATTAACTAATAAAACAAACTAATTAACCAGCCCTTAAAGGGGCACTGTAACTAAAACAAAAATGTCAAAGGAAGCTTAAGTTAAAACATTATGGGAAGTGATACTGCGCTGCAGCCCCTACAGTGGCCACCGGTTGTGAAAGACCTCAAGTGTACCAGCGGCCAACCTGTGCTTCCTCTCCAAGGACACCTGGACATAGATGTAAGTGTCTCTTTATAATCTTGAGTAAACAATAATTAAATTAACAATTTGACAGCCCCTTAAAGGGGCACTGAAACTAAAAACAAAAACTTTAACAGAAACTTAGCTAATAAAATTCAAATGTCATTCCCAGGCTGAAAAAGCACTCCAGCCCCAACAGTGCTCACTGGTCACAAAAGCCTCAAGCATACCAGTGGACACCATGTGCTCCTTCTCCAAGGAAACTGGGCCATGGATGTTGTGTCTATATGTACAGAAGTCCCTATCCAATGAGTGCCACTCCTTAGACACTTAACCTTCATTTATACAATTAACAGGTTCCCAGTACTCCTTAAAAAAAAATAATATTCTATTATGACCCAGCAGTTGTTAAAGCCAAGTTATTTAAAAATACCAGAGGGAAACTTTATACAATTGTCATAACCTATATTTGTATTTTTGTATGTTTGAGAAGCAGCTCTAAATTCAGGAATCAGACCACCAGTTCTTGTGAAGTTTTATATTAAACTAAGTTAAACGTTTTATTAATTTACACAAGTTAACTATATAAACATGGCTACAAATTACTACTATCATAACTTTTAACAAATTCCCAAACTAATCCCCATTAAGTCAACTGCAGACTTAACGAGACACCAGGCAAGCATTTTCACCGTACAAATTCAAAATGAGGTTCTATTCACTTTGGTTCCTGTGGAGACAGTTGTAGGCTTGCAGCTGCTTTGATCTTACATTACCTCTGCCCTGCACACACGAAAACTGCTATCGATTATATCCAGCACATCTCATTGAATGTAAATTCTCATTGTATCACCAGGCTCTTTGAACTCCACCTCTTCTAACAATAAAACCCTTTTCATAGTACCAATTTTATTAGTAACATAAACATATTGCTTGATCTCTGCTAGCTAGGTGCCAGATTTGGCTCCACTTTTTGAATGCTTTATTCAAAAAATGCAAATGGACTCCACCCCTCTGTTTACATCTCAAAATTAGTACATATCAAAGCACCTAGACTAGCTGGCTCTAACTATTTTGCATGGAATCACCAGTCTTTTTAATGACTCAATGTGTTGTCATCCATGAACCTCAAACAAGTAGAGCTTTCATTCGCCCTGATCTTACATCGATCCTCACTACTGAATAAATCTAAAAACCAATCTGTTCCACACACTGTGGAGGTGCAACAACTATTCAACACTGCACAGTTAAATGAATCCATGACTGACACACTCATTGGACTAAAGCTTCCTGTGACTAGTACAATTCTTTCAGACTTATCACTCATCACCTTAATCTCCAAATTCTCTGTTTCATGTTTCACTTTGAGAATCCTGCTGTTCTACTTTGGGCAGTTCTTCGCGTAATGGTATTTTGAGTCACACTTGAAGCACCTGTTCACTGTTCCCCGGGCATTCCTGGGGTTCATTCACCTATTATTGCTGCTCTAATCCTGTCATCTACTGTGGTACGGAAACTGCTAAAAGTGCTTTCATCCTCATTCCTTCTGTCTGTAACTCTTCCTTTGTACTGCCATCCGCATCCAGTATCTGGACAATCTCAAAATTCTGCAATCATTGAGCCCTCCACCATTTGTGACACTACGGAATGTCCCATTTGTGCCATTAAGGCTGCTGGAAATGACTGCTTCCCTGGGAATTTTTTCGAGGCTGCCGATACCTGCTCCGAAAGGGAGTCCCTTTCTGTTAACTGAGGTTCAGTTAAGGCCAGGAATCTGTCCATCTGCAACATCTTAGCACAATTCAGTGATTTAAATGCTAGCACTGAACAAGGAATCTCCAAATTTAATTTTTGCAATCTTTTATACAGTCTGTTAAATTCCATGGTATATTCCTCTTCCGTGGACTAATTGTCCGCCTTTTGAAATCAAAGTCTGACCATGTCTTGTAGATATCCAGTAGATCATTGTGGTAAATTTCATTTATGAAATCTAACAGAAAAACCAAACCTTACTCAGTATCCAACTGACAGGTTTGCAGCTCACAAGATATTTTGCTTCTGATTTTACTTTTGTTAGGAAGTGACAATGCCAAGGCCATACCATGTTCCCTTTTTTTTTGGGATGTAACCGTGTCCACATATCGACATCATTCTGCCACTGGTTATAAGGTTCAGATTCTGAGAACATAAACAGATAAACACATCCTGATAATTTGCACTTGCTTTCAGACATTCTTCACAAAAGCTACTTGGATTGTAATATTTTGTCTTAAAAAAAATTCTTAGCCTCCAACATCTACCATTCTTTACTACCATGTTAAACTTCGTATAGCCAGTTAGTGAAGAAGGAGACCAGAAGTCAATCTTTACTCAGTTTTTAGATTTATTCGCAAAGTCAGACATTACAAATGTTTAGCTCCTAACTCAACAACCCACTACCAATGTCAATTAATGTCTCTTTATATGTGCACAAGTTATTATTCAATGTGTCCCTCCCCTCTGCCCATTGACACTTAACCTAATTTATACAATTAACATCAGGGAATCAAGGGATTTTGGGATTCGGCAGGAAATGGAGTTGAGGCAGAAGATCAGCCGTGATTGTATTGAATGGTGGAACGGGCTTCAGGCACAGCATGGTCTACTCCAGTTCTTTCCTCTTACGTTCTTAGTAAAATTAGGCACAATGTGACAGCGAGCCAAAGAGACATTAGGGCTGAGTCAACTACTTGGTCAAAGAAATTGTTTTCAGTAACGTCTGAAAAGCTAAGAGAAGTTAAGAGGTTGGGTTGGGAATTCCAGAACTTAGAAGCTAGTGATGGAGGATATGGTCTCCAGTGTTGGGTAAGCGGCAAGAGTAGGGGGAAGAGTACGGATCCCGGACAGTTGGAGGAGATTATTTTTATTCACTCATGGGATGTGAGCATCATTGGCAAGGCCAGCATTTGTTGGCCATCCCTGATTGCTCTTGAGTAGGTGGTGGCGAGCTGCCTTCTGAAACTTTTGCAGTCCATATGGTGTAGGTACACCCACAGTGCTATTTGGAAGGGAATTCCAGGTTTCTGACCCAGCTACAATGAAGAAATAGAGATATAGTTCCAAGTCAGGGTGGTGCATGGTTTGGAGGGGAATTTTCAGGCGTGGTGTTCTCCGATTACAGAGATAGGGAGAGGCAAGGCAATGGAGGGATGTGAAAATGAATACAAATTTTAAAATTGAGATAAAGTTGAACAGGCCTTGGTGTGAGGTAAGATATGTACAGCAGAATTTTTGATCAGCTGAAGTTTGTGGAGGTTGGAAAATAGGGAGCTGGCCAGGAAAACATTGGAATAGTCAAGTCTAGAGGTAAGTAGCATGGATAAAGGTTTCAGTGGAGACTGAAGATAGTGGTTCATCCTGGACTTGATGATTGATAACATAGAAGCAGTGGCGAAGTCAAGAGATGAAGCTGAGATACAGCTGGGTTTCAACAGAGGATGTGTGGATCTAACATCGTGTCTTTGGATTATGTCACAGAGGGATGGCATGTAGTTGAGAAATAAGAAGTTATTTTAAACAAACAACTAACATTGAGTTTTTTTATAATAAATGGTACAATGTGAAAAAACGTTCTGGGTTCAACACACTAATGGCTTTGTTGCTGACTGTGTTAAGTAGTTAAGTGGGATGAGGCAGGGGCAGAGACAGGTTATACCATAGAAGTAGCAGTCATGTAGTTTATGATGAAGAGGTTATGGGATCAGAAGCTCAGCTTGGTCAAATAGGTTGCAAACAGTCTTGTTCAGCCAGAGACAGTGTCCATAGAGGGGGATAGAATTGGTAGCTGGGAAACAAAATTTATGGTGGAGACTGAAGATAGTGGTTCATCCAGGACTTGATGATTGATAACACAGAAGCAGTGGCGAAGTCAAGAGATGAAGCTGAGATACAGCTGGGTTTCAACAGAGGATGTGTGGATCTCACATCGTGTCTTTGGATTATGTCACAGAGGGATGGCATGTAGTTGAGAAATAAGAAGTTATTTTAAACTTAAACAACTAACATTGAGTTTTTTTATATAAATGGTACAATATGAAAAAACGTTCTGGGTTCAACACTAATGGCTTTGTTGCTGACTGTGTTAAGTGGTTAAGTCAATATGGATACTAGAACAGGAGTGTCATCGATTTGGCATTGTGGAGTTTATTTTGCCGCAATAGGGAGGCTAATAGTACTGCAACAGTTTGGGAATTTGGGGCTGTAACTTCTGATGGATTGGAAATTAGTGAATCAGATGAGTTTTTATGACAAAAACTTCATGATTGCCATTGCTGTGGTTAGCTTTTCTTTAAGTTCTGGATTTATTAATTGAATTTACATTCCACAAACTGCCATGGTGGGATTTAAACCTATGTCCCCAAAGCATTAGCCAATGCCGATGGATTATTAGTGCAGTGATATTACTACTATGCCACCACCTCCCCTTTTTAAATTTCAAGTTTAAGGTTCAAGTTTCTACCCAAACTCAATTGCATAATAAAACAGCATAAACAGTTATAATCAATAAGCGATTGGGAGCAGGTATTGGGTCTAAAGTGTGTCAGGAGGGATCATATAAAATTTCCATCAGGGTGATGCTGAAGACTGAAGCCTCTGCAAAACATACCACATGGCCTAATTTATCTGATTTGATGCAAAGCAATATTGTGTGGTTTCAATCTGTGTAGAGTGTTTCAATTAATTTTAATAATGCGTATATTAATAAATGCTTAAGCTTTCAGCTATTATGTTACAGCTATTGATGAACTTGTTGGTGGGTTGGCTTGTAGGGTCCACGTGGCTGATGCTTTCACCTCCATGGGTGGCAGCAGCAGACATGCTGCCATCTGCACAGAGCAGGCCGCACTAAGCAGCTCAGGATCTCAAATCTGGAGTGTAGGCAGCAGCATCTCCGACCTAGGAGCAGGCGGCCATAAGAATTGCTGAGTCAGAGGCTACATTCTTCTACCACACTGCAGGTACATGTGTAATCTGCCATGGCAGCATTTTCCCCAATTAACCAAGCATAAGGCTTGAATATGTTGGATATCCTTACTGTGAATGCATCATGAGTTGAACCAGCATGCATGGCATTACATGCAGGATTCCTAGTTGGGCATCACACACTACCTGAACATTAAGGGAGAGGAATCCATGTTTAGATAGCTCTGTGAGTCTTTGCAAGTGACCTTCAGTGCCATGTGAGTGGCACTAATCACACCAGGAGGTTAGCTATATAATAATACGAATTAACCCTGTGGCCTGGGTGTCTGTCACCTGCCAAATGCTGGGCTCCACTGCCCCATGCTGGATCTGTCACACGTCCCCCGTCAACAACTGAATGAGCCACACCCATAAAAATTTAAACCTTAATTTCTGCCGTGCTGGTTGTTGATCAAGGCTTCACGTCCTCCTTCAGGGAATTGCAAGCTGTGATTGCAGCTTTGATGAAGCATAGATGGCAAATCCTCTACCATTTCCTCCTAACTCAAGTGGGGCCTGTACACTTGACAGTGAAGGAACTGCAAATAGGTCAGTAGGTGGGTGAACTCTCCTGTTTAACCTCACAGGAACGGAAGAGCAAGAAAATGTGCTGTTCTGGCTACTGGAGATCAGAATTTAGTCGATTTTTATTCCATGAGAAACGGCCAAAGCAGAAACTGGAAGCATTACAATAGGGTTATAATAGCCCACATTTAGCAGTATTAATGACTGCAAATCTGCCAGTGTTTATAGTCATTACAACTCTGGAAACCGCCATTAACTTTTGGAATCTGCACTTGTGCAGTTATATGCAGAAATCCAGAAGGTGCCCTCAGTGATTCTATGGTTCTCTAGAGGGGTGCTGTTGATGATCCCCTGACTGCAATTTATTGGAAATCTATGAACTGACAAGACTTCAATTCTTAAATTCTTAGTTTTGCTGTAAAAGGCCTTGAACAAATTACATCCTGTTGAATTGAGATGGAACTGGGTTTTCATACTAAGTTCATGATTACTGCTGCACTGCCCCTGAAAAACTAATTTTATATTTGTTGAATGTCAAATTCTCCATTATGATAAGAAATTCCACATATTTTTAGAATAAATTTTAAAGTTTATTTATGGTATCTTGTCTTCTAACTTAATGCCATGTGTATGTCCCAATCCTTTATTTTGCTATCTACAAACATTTAAAATTAAAAGGGAAGAGATTCAGTGTTTTTTACTTTCTGGTTTGCTGTCTGTAAGGATAGGTCAAAGTGATTGGCTGCTATCCTGTTTGATAACATCACTGTTTCTGGACGCCTAGAAAGTACCTTGACTTAGTGCCAGATTCAAACTGACTT